>NW_026067922.1:12960471-13080979 GCF_014885135.2 Alexandromys fortis
CTTTCTTTCTTTCTTTCTTTCTTTCTTTCTTTCTTTCTTTCTTTCTTTCTTTCTTTCTTTCTTTCTTTCGCGTCACAAATACAGTTCCCATACAGTAAAGTGTAAACAACATGAATGGTAGAGGCAGGCCAGCTGTTGACCAAGTATGGCTCTTCTTGACTTAGACTGTAGCTTGAAGACACTTCCCAGCTCGTCTGGGTGGATTGTTATTAGCTTGGTCTGTAAATCTCAGCCTCAGTGATCTGACACACATTCAGTCCACGGCTCTGTAGAAACAGGTGACCGTCTCCCATTCTCTGACGGTCCCCTCCTGATACCTGGATGCTACAGAATTGAGGTTCTGGATGGTGGAGCCACAGAGCAGCAGTAGCTGGGCTCCTTCAGTCACAGCAAGGCATAGCCACCTTGGGCTGTTATGTGACCCTCTGTCTTGTTGCCACTGTTACGTATTTTTTAATGTCTATTTCCAATAGTACCAGTATAACCTTCATACATAAAAGTTAAAAAAATGACCAGGGCCCAATATATCTCTCCTTGTAACCCGCTCCCTCCTGCCATGAATAAACACTTAAGTGACTTTAGTAGTGACATGAAGTCACCTTCATATTTGTTACAGTTTGATCACTTACGTGGATAGCCTCAGCCAGTGTGGATTATTGCTTGCTTTTTGGGCCCGTTAATGAACTGTGGATGTTTGTATATGTATGTGTGTCTGATCTTGCACAGCAGTGTATGCTGAGTTCAGCACGTGTTCTGGTATTTATGCCGTGACTTCTATTATCCTGTCTAGTTTCTCCTTGGATGAACATTATCACAGTATGCTTGGGCATTGTCTCTGTCTCATTCATTGCCGGTGTTCTGCCCATAACTAGCGGGTGGCTAGCTGTAGGGAGACTGTCTTTGATTCTGTAAGAAAATGCCAAGCAGTTTTCTCAAGTTGGTGTTAGCCATCTGTGAGAAATCCTTACTCAGACATTGGAGTCTACACTTGATATTGCCAGACTTTAAAGTCTGGCTTACGTGGTGGGTGGGTAATATTGCCTTATTTAGGGCTTAGCTAATATCGACTCACAAAGATTTAAGACATGAGTCTATGTATCGGGGCCCTCTCATTTCTGCTTGAATTTGAAGTTGGGTCGAAGCAGACTGTGTTGGCAGGGAAGGACATTTGTTTTATAATAAATTGCATGTGAATTTTACCTGGAGAAGTTATATAAAAAAGTTCAGTCCTATTTCACACACAGGAATATCCAAGCGTCTCTTTGTGACTTTCTGGCTGATGATTCTGCACTAACTGTACCAGATGGAGCTGAGAACCGCATCCCCAAAGCTGAAGACGTTCTGTCTTGGGAGCTGGGGAGCACCCTTGATCTTTGGCGCTTGGCTGTCTGCCTGACTTCTTTTCATTCTCCTGCTAATCAGTGCAGAGTCTTACAAAGAATGTGTATTATCCAAAACTCCTTCATGTTATTACAAAGTAGCGTTAGAACAGGGCATCCCATTGAAGTCAACTGTGTTTGTGATCTTCTCTTTAGCAAACATGCTGGAAACATTATTTCAATGTGTTCTATATTCTTTTTGAAACGGGATCTCATTATGTTGTCCAAACTAGGGTTGAACTCCTGGGAGTCAAGCCATCCCCCTGCCCAGATCTCCCAGGAACTAGAACTAACTATAGGTGTATGACACTATTCTTGGTTATAAAATTATTAATTATGTAGTATTGAAGACATTACTCATGCTAAGCCTTTGAGGTCTGGTGTGTATTTGCACTTAAGACCCACCTCAGTTCAGATATGCAGTTGTGGCCATGTGTGGCTCCCGGCTGTCATAATGAAGGATGAAAGCATGGTAGAAAATTGCTATGAATTTTGAACCCCCGGGAACCCCTACACCTGCTCCAGTAGGTGAAGTTTAAAGCTTGAGAAAAGCAAATGCCGCCTGTTGCTCACCCAGGATGTGACTGTGTGCGCTGTCACAGCTCTAAAGCCTGTGCACCCCGAGTCGGTGAGCACGCGGGGAAAGTTTCAGTTTGGGAACATCCTCCATCTGCCGTGTGATGCCCCTGATGACCCGAGCATCGAGGGAACTTGGAGTCGTGAAGGCAGTGAGGTGTTCTACTTAGACTCGGGCTGCTGGCTCTGGGGACACTACGGTGGCTAAAGTAGGAAACTGATGGGTATATTAATGCCCTTAATGCCCAAAGTACAGCACTCAGACTTCTGGTTTCTCTCACTCAGCAACTTATTTTCTGCTTCATCAACTATTTTTTTTTAAACTACTCAAGACATGCCTAGACACACATCACGTATTCAGGTAGTGCAGTTGTGTGTGGTGTCAAAAGCTAAAGACCATGTGTGCCGTGGAGGAAACACACTATTACAGGAGAACACAGGTACAGATAAAAAGGCAGCCACAGACTGACAGATGCTCTCTGCAAAACAGTGGACGTGAATAAAGAAAAAAAAGCCACTGGGAAAATTAAACCCACTAGAAAAATAGGAAGAGGATGTCAAGGGGAAGCTTAATTTAAGCAGATTTATGGGGGAAAAAAGACAGCTTTAAAAAGCAGTGAGATAATAAAAAAATCTTCTGATCACAAATTGGTAAAAAAGCAAAGTCTGCCAGAACCAAATGTCGCCAGGCATGTGGCACAAGGGCACGCGCTTGCTGACTGGGCACCTCAGCAGGACTAAGCTGCTTAGGAGAGCAGTTGCGCCACATGTGCTTCAGGGGAAGATGCTCTCCTGCGAGTCTGCATCACGAAGTCACACAGCGGAAAACAGTGCAACAAGTATTGCAGTGCACGAGGTGCCGGGTGTGTACCGCCCAGACAGACGCCAGGAACGAAGGGTTGAGAGTCACTGCAGGGGCTCCGTCTGGTTTTTACTGTTTAGAAAGTTGGACATTCAAAGCAATATAAGCTAGAAAAATGCATAAAACGTGTGACCATACACAGGGGAGTGCTACAGCCGTCTCTAGACTGGTGAGGAATGCAGGGGACAGGGTTGGGAAGGAGTATTTTGCACAAGAGGCTTTATTGGGTGCAGAATTGTGCACATGTTGGGGCATTTCAAGTCTTTCTCCATGACCTCGTCCAGCTAATGTCTTGATGTCTAGTTTTTCTAGGCTGGAGCATATGGAAACAGAATAGCCTGTGGTTGGTAGCATGGGCTCTGGTGCCCACCTGGTGATGGTTGAGCTACCTACTGCTAGCAAAGTACGGCTGATAGGCATAGACTCTCTGGTGACGGCAGTAATGTCTAGCATGTAGTACACAGCAGGCATGTAACGAGTAGAGATACACATTTAGTGAACGCATACATGTGCACAGACCAGCTGACTTTCTGCTCTGTAACTTGTGCTTCTCATTAAGAACATTTAATAATACCTAATTTGTGATTTATTTTCATGGCTTGTGTGCTAGGTTCTTCTTTCAAATGACTCCCCAACCAACTATGTTTTAAGAGTTCTTTGTATTTATATTTTAATTCTTTTTTGAGACAGTCTCACTATGAAGCCCAGTCTGCCCCGACCTTGAGATGCTCCTCCAGTCTCTCTGTCCAAGTGGTCGGCAGGAGTATATTTTAATATTCTTTTTTCTGCATTGTCAATTACAGTGTTGGAATTTTTGTTCCATCGAAGCTTCAAGTATTTATGTAGGAAATCTGTTTTATCTATAAGTTGTCATTGTTAAATTATTATTTGGATTAGATGTGCGCTATTCTCTTACATTATCTAGGATGTCTATGGTGTTAACTTTCACACCTAGTTAGGATAAGCTAAGGTTTGCTGCAGTAATAAGCCATTCCTAAGATGTCTAGTCTTTATCACCCCCATGTCTGATCATGGGCTGGCATTGAAGCCTTTGTACCTAGTCATCTCTGGGACATTGCAGACAAAAAGGCAGATCTGAACATGACTGTCTGCCCCTGAAGTACCTGCCTGCTTCAGATACCAGTCAGTCTCCACTAAGAGTTGGAACACAGGGCCTCACTAATGGGTTGGCTTGTGCCCCTTAGAATTAAGACTATTTCAGAGTTCTATTGGATATGACTTCTATAAATTGTCTATGCCATCCAATTTTCTTGTAGAGGTCATAATTTTCCCAAGAAGGGACTTTGCTTTCCTTTCCTTGGTTTTGCAGTATTTTCCTCCCTTTTCATTTTTTCACTTTTCAATTTTTGCCCCCCCCCCATATAGTCTTAAGATCTTTAAGTACTTAAAACCAAGCAACACACAAAGTCTGTAGTTTCTCTTCAGAAACATTCGTGGTTTCTCCTGGGAAAAAAACTTCTAAAATTCCTAGTTGCCTTTACAAATTTATTCTGGGGCATTATTACTGTCTTTGAATGTCCTTTAGTCGGTGTTGTTGCCATCACTTAAAGGGGCACAAGGTACCGAGGGTTGAGTGCCATGTCCCTTGCTGATGGGGAGAACAAACCCCCGACAGGGCAAGTCCTTTGGTGTATCTCCAGCAGTGGGTTCTTTATCAGAGTCTCTGCAGATGCTGTAAAGGCTGCTTCTGTGTGGAATGGGGAGTGTAGTGAGTCAGGCTCAAAGTAGCCGGGGTTTTCATTTTCCTTTCTCCCCTTTGTCCTGTCTGCCTTCCATTCTCCACTTCCAGATTACTAAAAGCAGTTTTCTCAAAGGCATATCATTTCAATATCAGGTCACTGGAACAGGATGCAGCGATTCCTCTGTGTTGCGAGAGATGGGTTCTAGAACCTTACCAGATACCGGAGTCAGTGGATGTTCACAGCCCCTCTGTAAAATGTTCCGCATTTGCCATAGCCAGTGCACATTCTTCCGTTCATTTAAATTGTGCTAAGTGACCTGGAATACTTAGTGTGATGTAAATGCCGTGTAGACAGCTGCTTTGCTGGGCTGGTGGGGAATAACAAGGGAGGCCTATTTGTTATCTATCTATCTATCTATCTATCTATCTATCTATCTATCTATCTATTAGGTATTTTCAACCCATGGCTGGTTGAAACTGGTAGTGAGCTGACTGCATTGTTAAGAGGATAGTTTTACATCGGTATATGTGCATACACGCATGCACACACATGTGCTTTTACACACATGCACAGACGTCAGAGAAGAGTTTGCAGGTCTTAGCGTTCTCCTCCAGTGTGGGTTCCGGGTTTTAAACCCAGGTGTGGTGGTACATGCCTTTACCTGTGGAGCCATCTCCCTTATCCTCGTCCCTCTCCCTAAAAAACATGGGTCCTGTTGGATGAAGGAGGAAGAAGGAGACCAGAGCCAGAGGCAGAGAATGCAAAAGAACAGATATTAGATACTATATATATNATTATAAAGTATCTAATATATGTATGTATATATATATATGAGAGAGAATAAATATTTAAAAAGTAAAAGAAAAACGAAGTCCTGTTATTCCAAACTCTTCCCGTTCAGAAGAAAACATGTATGAAAAGTTGGCCTCTACCATGCCTCACTCCGCTCTTCCCTGTAGGCCACATCCCAGGCATAGCTATCCTGACAAGTAGTGGGAAGTGAAGGGTTTTACTCCGTGGCATTAGTGACTTCACCTAAATACTGAGACCATTTCCTGATCTATAAAATGTGCCCCTGAAACTTTTTCAGCTACTCTTGCCAAGGTCACCAGTAAAAGCTGTATTTACTTGACTAGAAAGCCAGTTTGAACTTGGTGCTAGGGAAGAGGGTGAGTGATTGGAGAAAGACACTTTCCAGAGAGCAGTGGAGATCTGCTCGGGTTGGCAGCTACTGCCCCAGCCTTGCCCTTATGGCGACAGTGCCTACCGCCTCTTGGCATCTGCTCCCTGGGTCTTCTTTTACAGTTCCCAAGACTGCTTGCTTTTCTGCTGCTGGGATCCTTTAGCTTTAGGGCTCAGGCAGGGTCCTGGCCAACTCCATCTTGTCTCTCTGTAGCTCCTTTCCAAGGTGTCCACAGCTCTCAGACTCACATTTGACTCAAGGCTCTAGACCAGTGGTTCTTAACCTGCGTTTGTGTTGTGATCCCTTTCAAGGGTCTTGGAACCTGTTATTAGATGCACACATCCAGAGTGCCCTTGCTGAGCTCGCTCCATCATCTCCCCACACACCCGTTGCCCCTTACATTGCTTGTTCCTCAGAATGACCTTTCCCCTATTGTCCAGCGTGGGTTTCTCATTCCTCGGGTTATGGGAATCTGTATTGGACATTTTTTTTTATTAAAAAGTAGAGTTTGTGTGCCAGAAATTGTGGTTGTATAGAGTGAGGCCTGGTCTCAATGTCCTTGATGTGAAAGAGTAGGCGATTATTAAGTCTGTAAAGTTTTATAGACTACTTGTAATGCGGTCATAACTTCTTCATGCTAAATAACTGTGTGACAGAGGGTGAGCACTGGGAGAAAGCCAGCTCCTCGGGGTGGTGGCTCTGCTGGCACCGGGAACAACTGTCCCCATCTGCCAGTCCCCTTGTCACCTCATTTTGACGTTCGCCTTCCAGCTTGTTCTCGAAACAGCTTCTACAAGGCTCTCTAACGTCTGCCAGTGTTCCTGTGTGTGCATGATTTTCCTGTCAGAGTCTAGTTACCCTGGGAGAGGGTCGAGACTTCGTTTCCAGCTCACTTGTGTTTTTTTTCTCTATTGCAAATGCTCTATATTTTTTGTCTGTTTAATTAAGATACATTTGAGAGAAGGGATGGAAGGACTTGAAGGTTTTTAAAAGTCTGAGAATCAAGTAGATAGATGTTAGTAATTAGTGTCAAGAGTAGTCATTTTCCAATTGTCTTTACTTTTGGCTAATTCTCAAAAACACAGTTAAAACTGTAGGAGTCAGTGCTAGAACCCGCCAGAGAGACGTTGGTTTGGCACTGAATGTGCTCCAGAGAGCAGTGGTCTCAGCACACCAGCACCGCTGGCGTCCATCACGACGCAAGGCAGGAGCCTGCTTGTCTGTCCTGCAGGAAAGGGGTGCTTTAGATACAGGCCTTTAGAAGTACCGCCCTGCACACTTCAGGGGAAGAGTCTCCAGAGGGAAACAGCAACTTCTTTCCTTAAGCCTTCACATTCCACAAGACGTCCTTGCCTCCGCCTGTCAGGAAGGTGGCTCTGAGCATGGTGGGCAGTTCAAGGGTAGCCCTGCTAGACTTGGGAAAGGTGTGTGCTCCCCGCCCAACACACATCCAGGGTTCTGTGTCTTACCCGCTATCTTTTACCTTTACCATTCTAGCTAAGCCACAGCAGTGATGTTCACACCACAGCAGCGCCATTCTGTTCCCCTCCAGGGATAGTCCTGTGTCCCCACGCCACTGAATCTGTAGCCCTAAGCCTTCTTGCCACTGGGGACTCAGGGGAGATTGACCCTGCCCCGAGCATTCTGGGAAACTTGGAGCTTTACTTTCCCACCATTTGTTAAAGCCTGAATTGTCTAAATGGGTTGCTCTGTCCCTAAACCCACAGAGTGCCCTGTGCTTTCCATCCCCGTGCCTCCACTGTTGTCTATCCTTCCAGGTGTCCTGCACACACCTGTCTCCTGTCAGGGGCGATGCAGGGAATGCATATTGACCCATCACTTAAACTTGAAGCTCCTCCCTGGGAAATGCTCCATTTGTTGGTTTTTGGTTTTTATAAACGGAAAGAACTTAGTTTTTATATTGACTGTTATATTGGTGTTCTGTTAAGTGTAACATTGAAGGATTCCAGTCTGTTGCTAACACAGATTTTAATTTTTCTTTACAGGTCAACTTTGTAGTGTGCCAACTCTTTGCCTTGTTAGCAGCCGTTTGGTTTCGAACTTATCTCCATTCAAGCAAAACTAGCTCTTTTATCAGACACGTAGTTGCAACCCTTTTGGGCCTTTATCTTGCATTTTTTTGCTTTGGATGGTAAGTATTTTGATCATGTGTAAGTGAACACTGTAGGTCTGTTTGAGAATTGATTGTGGAGAAGAATACATGGCTTTTGTTCTGAAATTGACTTACAAAGTTTTCTTTCAAGGCTAACTTTCAAAATCTTTAGAAACAGTGGGTTGGGAATGGGAGTCTCTCACTTTGTCTTAGGAAAGATTTATTGTTTATGATTTATGAACAGGGACCAAGGGGGACTTAGAAGGACAGTCTGTTAAGTAGTTCTGTTAGCCCATCTTGAAAATATTTTATGCTGAAACAAGCAGGAAATTGTTGTGTTGTTTGCTCCTTTGGGTTTTCTCTGTGTTGTTGACTCTGACGAGCCTGGGAAAGCCTACTTGATTGACTCTCGTACTGTTAGCAACAAAGAGGCTTTTGTTTGTTCTCAGTGGAGGAAAAATTAAGAGAGAAGTTTTTCCTCTGGATTCTTCAAATGTGTGTGTGTGTGTGTGTGTGTGTGTGTGTGTGTGTGATGTGTGAGGGGGTTGTGTGGTGTATGTGTGTGCATGGTGTGTGTGGTGTGTGTTCGTGTGCATGGTGTGTGCAGCGTATGTTCGTGTGCATGTGGTGTGTGTGTGTGGTGTGCATTCATGTGCATGTGTGTGTTTGCGTGTGGTGCATGTGGTGTGCGTGGTGTGTGCGTGCATGGTGTGTGTGCATGTGTGGTGTGCATTCATGTGCATTGTGTGGTGTGTGTGTGCATGGTGTGTGCGCGCGTTCGTGTGCATGTGCATGCGTGCGTGCATGTGCACGCGCACATGTTTGTGTTAGCTAGCTCCAGTCTTCCTCACTTGGCTAGCCTGAGAGCTACAATCTGAGCACGGCCTGTGCTGCTTCTTGGCACCTGCGTGCATGTCTGAACGAGGAAGGCACGGCTGGAAGGTGCTCAGTCACTCTTGGCAAGGCCGCGGAGACTCTGGGTAGAAGGGCTTCTGATGACTCACAGGTTTCCCTCTTGGGTGAGCACTCGGAAGTGCTCGCCATTCACAGACAAGGAGTCTGGCTTGCTCTTCTGCAGGCACCTGTCTGAGCTGAGGAGGCTGTGAGAGAGCTGGATGTGTACCGACTTGACCCGCACATGTGAGCCTTCCATGGCGGGCTGGAGAGCCGGTGCACTCTTAGGCTAACAGTGCGCTTTTCTCCAGGTGTTCAGGCTTTGTCCTTACCAGGGCTGCACTGCCTGGTGTTTCTCCATCTGCCCTTTGCCTCCAGCAGTTGCAAGTGTTTCCTAGGACCTCATGAAAAGCCAGCTAAAGTATAATTTACCCATGCTTACTTACCACAGATCAATCAAGAGAGCATCATTAGTTTCATCTCTACCATATTGCCTTTGGCTCTCTGATAGCCCTCGGTACTGTACGTAGTGTTGAGATTTTTGCCTCGATATCTTAAGATCCAAGTATATATGGAGCTTTTCACGGTTTGGATGGCATTAAGTATGTATATCATTGAAGTTTCCTGAGGTTTCTATTTTGACTTGTAGGAGCAGTGTATGTTTTTAAACATCATAGAGCTTTCACAACATGGACTACATGGATGGACTGTAGTTCCCTGATTCCCCAGCTTCAACAGTTACTAACACTCCACGCTCCTTATTTAATCTGCCCCCCATTCCTGGAGCACAATGAGTGTGTCTCTCAGTGTGTTCATTCTCTCATCAGCAGCTAAGCATCCCATATGTGTGTGCAGCCTGTTTTCATGAGGGCTCACTTCACTTTGTGCTCTGTGGAAAGGCAGGGGAATGCAGAGGGCAGGGGAGGGTGGGTGTGGGCAGAGTGCATGAGTCTCTTCACTGAGGTGTTTCACCATGTTAAATCTTCATGGATACCTTCTAACACAGCATCCTAGTTACCAAACTTGAGCTCAAGGTTACGTTGTCCTGAGTTTCAAGTTACATATGGTAGCAAGAGATTTATTTACTTCACTGGGTTCTTCCTCTTTCTCCTCTTCATTTGGTAAGAGGGAGAGAGTAAGTTAACTTTTTATTAGTTAGAATTAGTTAATGGTAAGTATTCTGGTTTATTCTTTAACTTTGCGTTGTTAGTGTTTTTTCTTTTGCTCACAGGCAACCCTCTCGCTGATTTTTACAATTTCCCTTTTGGAGGACATATTGGCTCTGTAAATATAATTAACATAATTGTTCACTTCGCCTACTTCTGCTTAGTCCCCCCTCCATTTTTCTTAGTGCCTACAAGCCTCTTGTATTCATTCTAATGGCTTTGCTAAGACTATATAGTATTGATTGGCCAGTGAGCTGGCTTAGTGGGCAAAGGTGCTTGCTGCCAAGCCAGGTGACCTGAGTTTGCTCCCTAGAACCCACGTGACAAAGGGACAGAACTGAGTCCTGCCTATTGTCCTCTGACTTCCAAAGGAACACGGGCATACACATGTACACACACAACAAACAAATGGAACACAAATTGTCCAGCAGAGTGTAGGGTGATGAACGCTTAGATGTTTGAAGCTGGACAGACCCAGACTGAGTCTCAGTGCTCTGTGACTCGCAGCCGCTGACTTTGGCCATCTTAATGTAATCTCCTTAGCTTTACCCGTCTGTAAAATGGAACCAGAGAATACGTATTGCAGCCTGGAGCACCACAGAGGAGCACGTATGATGCTTGCTGGCATGAGCAAGGCTGGTTTCAGACTCAGTCTGTTCCAGGGTGAGTGGCCCTCGTCTGAAATTCCTGGGATTACAAGTGTCTGATTTTGGAATATTTATGTAGACTTTACTGACTGAAGACCTGGAATGAAGAAGCTTGCATCCTGGGGTGCTCCAGAGTAGGAAGTTTTTTAGTGGATCTGTGGGTGAGGGATGCTCAGACTGTACTCCCGTTATCTGGTTGCTCAGGAGCGGCATTTCTCTGTTCATCCAATTTCTGCTATCCCTTTTCATGTGGTATTGAATTAGCTTTTTACTTCTGCGTAGTTTTTTTTTTCCTCTTTTCTCTTTTGGGGGGCTCTTTATTAGACCAGTCAGTTGTTTTAGGCAGGCAAAGTCACACGGCTCCACAGAGTTAAGCAAATGCAACATCAAAGAATGCAGCACATCTTTGCATCATTAAACAAACATTCCACAGCATACACAAGTATAACACATCTTCAAAATACTATTCTGCAACACTCATGGACTTTCCATGTGTTACTTCATAATCCTGAAAACCTGAAGTGCCAGAGTGTACTTCCCGTGTGCATGGCACTAATCCTATGTGCGTGTACTAATGACGATGCGTGAGGCAGGGAGGGGCAGGGTAAGGATTGTCACTGGAGTGCTAGAGTAGGGAGCTGCTGCCAGTTGTGGAATTCACAAAAGAGATGAATCCAGAGCTGGTCAGTGCCCAGCGTCCATTTACCACAGCCGCAGAGACGAGCATGGCAAGTACCTGCCCAAGTGTCACCCTGCAGCCAAAAGATAGCTAAGCATGCTGCCGGGAGTGGGAGCCTGAAGTCTGTCAAGCCACTAGCGTGATGTTTGAGGAGTTCTTTGCTATAGGCTTCCAGGTGTTGATGACCCAAGGAAATTTCCCTAGAAAAGGAAACACTCTCCTTAGTAACCCTCAATCAGACATGCTCCTCTACCCTGTTGAAGATACTTTTGAGTATTAAAAGTTCTTAAAAGTACCTAGCAGTCCCCAACAACATACCTAAAGGTCTGTTGGTGAACTGTTGACAATAAATAGGTGGATGAGATTTCAATTAATTACTTTAAATCTTCATTCTATTTCCATTTATATTTGTGTATGTTTTCCTGCCTCCTCAAAGCCCTCTGATTATAGCCAGCATTCCAGGTCATTGTTTTCTGGATGTGTTTATGTGGTGTGTGTATACCTGTGTGTGTGGAGTGTGTGTGTGTGTGTGTGTGTGTGTGTGTGTGTTTAGAGACGTAGCCTGGCCTAGTCTGTATAGCGGGTAAAGTGCCTGTCCTCTTCGGACCTGTCTTGGGGCTGGCTTCTTATTTGTAATATATCTGTAGAAAAATGTGTAAGCAGTTTTCCCGTATTCATATTATCTGACAGTCTGTTGTGAAGATAAAAAGGAATTTTAATTGTATGTTAATATCTTAATAATTTGTACATGAGAACTGCAAAAGTTTTCTATACATCATGCCATCCAAAAGAGAAGTTGAAAGAATGCAAGAGGGTGTCTGTGCACATGTGCATGTGTGATGTCTGATCTCGGATGGCTTGGGCTGAGTTTAGTCCCAGAGGTCCAAATCATATTTTTCCTGAAATTTGTGACGTGAATAGATGAATTACTTTTGTCATTAAATGGTGATTTCTATATTGGAATTTTAGAAGGGACTGCCATGCCAACCGCAAACACATCATAGCAAATTACTGGACTTTTAGAAGGAAGTTCATTTGACTGACCCCTGTGCTTTGAAAATAGATTTGGGGGTTTTGTGAATTACCCTGGTACAAAGGTAAACGGAAGTAGAAAGCTGGTGTTGGAGAAGTTAGGGAAACAGCAGGCTTTCTGCCAGGACTTTTCTGTAATCCGTGTTTATTACTCCTTTTAAAATTATTGTTCCTTGTCTTATGAGGGTGGTGGCCATCCTCAGTCCACATGGCCCCACGCTGCTTTCCTGTTGCTAGGATATGTGGAGTGCTGGGGCCTTGAGCTGGGCTTGTAAAGGGTGGTTTTATTTATCCAGCTCCTTTGGCCTTAGGCTTGGGGCTCCCAATCCTGGGTGTTTGCAGAATGTCATTTGGACTTGGGAAGGTTTAGTTGTTTGTGTGTGTGTGTGTGTGTATTTGTGTGTGTGTGTGTGTGTGTGTGTGTGTGTGTGTGAGAGAGAGAGAGAGAGAGAGAGAGAGAGAGAGAGAGCCTTCTAGGTTACATTAAGTACTTTCCCACCTGCAGTCTTTGCATTGGATGGTTGTGGCTGCTTCTGACACATTCTCCCCTTTTCTAGGTATGCCTTACACTTTCTCGTCCAGAGTGGGATTTCCTACTGCATCATGATCATAGCAGGAGTGGAGAGCATGCATCAGTGAGTATTGACTGCGTTCACACAGAAAAACACCTTTCCCTTGAATAGAGTCTGATCAAAGATAGTGGTCACATTTATTACACCACAGTGCTCCTGAAGCGGGGATGCGCTTCCCTCTCTGGTCTGTGCACATCAGCTCCAGAGTTCTCCGTGGACATGTAACACTGTGGGGTGTTCAGCAGCACCCCTAGCTCCTACCCATTAGACACCAGGAGAACCCTGATTTGTGACAAAAATCAGTGTTTCCAAGATAAACACTTAAGGGCAGGAATTGTCTCTGTTTATCAGCTACTAGCGTAGTCTCTAGGCAGTTAGCAGTAGAGGATAGAACTAGAGAGGATGCATGCAAATGTAGAAGGCCGTGTAGGACCAAGTGGTTCATGGGAATTCTGGGAAGAGACAAGGAAACAACGTCCCTGTTCCTGGCTCGCACACAGAAGTGGAAACAGTTTCTCAAAGGTAGGGACCCTGAAATAGGGATTATTCCGAGAGGTAACCAGACCCCCGAAGCAGTGTTCCGTGTGCAGTAAATGTTAGTATTTCCTGGATCAGTGGATGTGACTTAAGCAACTGTGAGGTGCACAGCAGAAGTTGAGGGTAGGCAGGGGTAGGTAGCTAGTCTGGAAGGTACGTTTGGGAGCAGCGTTACCAAAGTGACCAGTGATGTGGCTCCAGCCTGAGGCTAAAGACCTGGTGGCTTCCTGGTATACATCCACAGTGACACGCTGGAGTGTGGTGCCTGCAGGTCACAGCAGGAGCGACAGACCCCTTACTCAGGAAGACCTGAACTCAAGGCTGTGCAGATGGCTTCCTCCACAGTTTTCTGTTGACAAGCTGGCAGGCCTATTGTATGGTGCTGCCCTCATCTAGGGCAGGTCCCTCTGGCTTGCTGTCCCGCATGCCAGTTTTTGGAAATGCCCTGACAGGCATATCTAGAAGTGTGCTCTGTGAGTCTCCTAAGTGTCCCTCAGTTCAATCAAATTGACAAGACTGATCTTCACAGATGTGGTTTTCATTTCCTTACACACAGCCTGTGCTGGCTTTTCTTTTCCTTCTGTGAACTAACACTTAAAAGTAGATGTTTTGTTTTAATTTCACTAAGAGTAAAAAGAATATTTTAAGATTGTTTTGGGTGAAGCAACCTTTGAATCATTACGACCCTATTTTAAAAATTTCAAGATTAAATTTTATGTGTATGTCCAAGTGCCTACTTGTCTGAGTGTGTACCACAAGTGTGCAGTGCCTGCAGGGTCCAGAAGAAGGCGTTGGATCATGTAGAACTGAAGTTCTAGCCATGTGGATGCTGGGAACCGACCCAGATGCTCTACAAGAGCCACCTCTCCAGCCCTTAGAGCCCCATTTCTAAAGCCTTGCACAGATAACAGGTCCAGGGTGGTATTTCAGAGCTGATGAAACACAGTTGCGTTTCTGACCCGGACAGTAGGAGAAGCAGATGAAACTGCTGTGCACAGAGGACTTGGCTGCTGCCATAACCAAAAGCAAGAGTGACAGGCTCTTGTGTTGGAATGATAGTCAGGTCATAGCTTTGCAAATAAAATCCGGTCCTTCCTAAAAGGCAGGGGTGTGTGGAGCCAGTGTCTCAACGCTGTAGACTTGCCCTGTATAGGACGGCAGCTGCTAGATGTGTGCAGCTCTGCAAGCTTCTTTTTTGTTTATTGCTTATTTAATTTATTGTTTTTTTTTCCCAGACGGCTTCTCTATGTAGCCCTGGCTGTCCTAGAACTTGCTTTTTAGACCAGGCTGGAGACCCACCTGCCTCTGCCTCCTGAGTGCTGGGTCTAAAGGAGTGTACCACCACACACCTAGCTCTATCTCTGTTAGTTTCAATTCATTAAAATTTAAAATGCGGTTTTTTTTTAAGCCCACTGTGGCATACATCTTTAATCCCAGCACTTAGGCTGAGGCAGGGTGTTTTTCAATTTGAAGTCGTCTTGGACTACATAAGGCTGTCATAAAAACAACAACAACAACAACAACAATAAAGCAGAAACAACAAAACACCCAAATACTAATGACAAAGTAATAAGCATGAATGCACTCTCGAGAGGTCACCCCTAAGCACATGTACATGTGAGCAGCACTCTGGACTCAGTCAGGTGTGTGTGTGTGTGTGTGTGTGCATGTGTGTACAATGGTGGTCATGGAGAAGAGGTCCTAAGTTTGACAGGGAGGGGCCGTAGTTGGAGAGCGAGAGCAGGGAGTGGAAGTGATGCGGACTCGGCCCTCATACATGGGATTCTCATAAAGCAATCGTAGTAATAAGATGCTGTGCTTCAGCCGTAGCAGCTGTGTTTCAGGTGCTCGGGAGTCTGTGTGTCTGGCATGTGCAGTGGTGTCGACCAGTGCAGGGAGAGAGCATTTCAGCCCTCGCCTACAGTTCTGGGTAGCGCTGCTGTGGTGATGATGCAGGGGTGTAGGCTAAACAGTGCCGCCCTCTCCAGCGTTTTCAGGGAGGAAGTGAGCTGGCCACATGCTCACATGGGCACTAGAACTCAGTGCTAGGTTCTGACACTGCTGGGCCTTCTGAACCACTGGGGTTAGAAACAGGTAACAGGTGGATAAATAACTAGGGAAAATTGTGTGCTTTGGTCTCCTTTTTAGTTGCAGCTATTTCAGTTTATACACACAAACACACACACACACACAACCCACATGGCTTTACCTTTTCTTGCTTTCTTGTTAACATACATTCCTTTTTTTTTCAGTGTAGTTTTACATGATGTGTGTATTCATTTGAAGAGCCAGACTTCAAATCTTTAATGATGGAAGATTTATGCTTCTCTGGGTGCTTAACTGTCTTTATTATATGACCCACTTTATGTAGCATTACTGTGTGTTAGTTAAAGGGTTTCAGTGTGCTATAAACTTGATTCCTGTAGCTCCCCCTTTGAAAGTGAAAGTGCTCATATGGGCTGTGTCACTCAGATCTTGATCTAGATAATATCATTAGCCCTCAATCTAGGGACTGGAGAGAGAGACCAGAAACCATCAGTACTTGTTCTACCTAGGCATGCCAGCACTCGGGAGGCAGAGGCAGGCAGATCTCTGTAAATTAGAGCCTTGCCTAATCTACATTGTGAGTTCCAGGACAGCCAAGGCTACATGGAGAGGCTCTTTCTCAAAAACAAAACAGACCGACAAGCAAGCAAACAAACAGCAATTGCTTTGGCAAAGAACCCAGGTTTTTTCTAGTTGGTATTTTCATGTAGGCTTTGACATTGTGGGAAGGGGTGGGTGACGGCACTAAGATGAGCTTAGAGATGGAAGAAGGATTAGGGTGACAGGCACAAGAAGAATATTTAGAAACAGTTGGTCTGGGCTGCCATAATAAAATGCCATAAACTGGCGATTGATAAAATAGCAGAAACTTATTTCTTGAAACTCTAGGTTGGACAGTCCAAGTTTGGGTGCCAGTAGACTTGGTGTGTCTGGCGAGAACTGCTTCCTGGTTCATACTCAGTCCTCTTCCTTCTGTGACCTTGAGGCCAAAGGTGCATTGGTGTGGGCTCTTGGTCTCTGTGAGGTCTCCTCTAAGCTAACATTTTAGAGCACTATGTATTAGGCTTTTAATTCTCCTAACTAACATGGAGAGAACTATGGTGGATTCATCCAGCATTTTCCAAGGCAGGGTTTGGCGAACTGTCTTTATATTGGACCAGATAGTGAACGTTAGGGTTTGCAGGCCACGTAGCTTTTGTCACAACTGACATACACTCTGTTCTTAAGCTGCAGAAGCGATGGGAGTGTGGCGGAATGCCAGTAAAACTCCTTAGAAAAGCAGGAAGGTGCTAGATTCAGCCAAATCATCTAATCAGGAAAATCTTGCCACAGGTTGTGGTATAGCACCTGGGATGGCGTGTTCTCACTTAAGTGCCCGCTGAATGAATAAGTGCATGAATGAATGAAGAATGAGAACATGGTGGACCTCTATTGACAGCAAATCCTGTCCTTGCAGCCTCCTAGACTTGAGTTCAGCCATAGCCTTTGCCTCAAGCAGAGTCACCGGGCTATAGGTCAGCCCTGCCCTGCAGGACACTTGCCAATAGCTTCTGCCTGTCCTCTGCTGCCCTCCCTCCCAAGAGCAGAGCTGCCTCCTTGATTGCTTGCCTGGAGCAACTGTTGCTGGGCTGCACTTTTCTTTCTCTCTCCTGGAAGAGAAGGGGCTGGGGGCAGGGAGAGGGGTGTCGGGAGCTCTTCACCTGGGTCATGAGAGAGGGAAGGAAGAGATCAGGACTGCCCACGCCCCTGTGGACTCAGGAAGGTTTTTTTTTCCCTATAGAAGTAGGCACAGTGTGGGTAGGTCCCACGTATCCTCATGTGCTTTTCTGATGTGCTGAATAAGCTTTTGTGGATGGTGTGGGAACCAGAGTGTCCTTGTATTATTTTTAAAAAAAAAAAACATTCTGTGGGGGAATTTTGAGTTCCGGAAAGACAGTCTTAAAATTTTGCAACACAATAGAAGAGAATGGCCATTATCTTAATATAAACTGCATAAATGTAGACCAAAATGGGAATGTGGAAAGGGTGTTGGGGAAACACGATTAATAAAAACTCAGAGAGAGAGATTGGGGTTCAACCTGAAGGTCAGAAAAGTAAAACAGCCAGCCTCTGGCTCTTACCTCCACCTCAGTCTGAAATGGCAATCCTGCCTCTTAGAATATCAGAATGAGACTGAGTCTGAGAGCTGTTTCCTTCCGTTTTACAATCCTCTCTAGGGCTGAGATTAAGGGCATGCACCACTACTCGTGGTTTCTATGGCAACTAGTGTGGCTACTGGGATTAAAGTTGTGTGTCACCATTGCCTGGTCTGTAAGGCTGATCAGTGCAGCTGTTTTACTTTCTGATCTTCAGGCAAGCTTTATTTATTGAAATACAAATGAAATATCACTACATGTTGGTCTTGAGGAATTAAGCTAAAATATTTTCCTTGTAAATTGACAAGTTATTGTCAACAAAATCAGTGGCCTGGAGACTAAAATGTGAAAAATATGAGCATTTACAGTGAAATCACAAGTATCTAATGTCTGTGCACTGTGTGGGATACCTTCAGTAGTTTTAAGACATTTGTGATCTCTACGGTTGTATTACTCTGACCCCAATATCTTCCAGAAGCAGCTTAAGGGAGGATTGAGTCTTGGCTCACGGATTCGGAGGGTTTCAGATCACCATGCTGAGGAATGTCATAGAAGCGGGAGCATGTGGCAGAGAGGATTCACATCCAAGCTGGCAGGATGCTGGGGGACTGAGTCCAAAAACAGGGCTTTGACTTCAGAGACCTGCCCCTTGTGACCTCCTTCCAGTAGGCAGGCTCTACCCCCTAAAAATTCCATAGCCTCCCAAACAATGCCAACACCTAGGGAATGAATAAGTGTTAAAAATGTGGACCCATGGGGGGACATTCTGGATTCAAACCGTAACAGAATTTAAATGTCCTGTCATGAGACTGAGATGCCCATCAGTGTGGACCATCTGTCTTCGTTTGGGTTACCATGACCACTGCAACTCCTAAGGAAAACAGTTAGTTGAGGGGGATCACTTACGGTTTCAGAGGTTCAGTCCATTATCATCATGGCCGGGAGAATGGCGACAGGCAAAGAGACGTGGTACTGGAGAAATAGTTGAGAGTCCTACATCTTGCAGGTAACAGGAAGTCAACTGACACACTGAGCGGTATCCTGAGCATAGGACTCCTCATAGCCAGTCCCGACAGTGACACACTTCCTCTAAAAGGCCATACCCACTCCAACAAAGCCATGCCTCCTAATCGTGCCACCCCCTAGGAGCTGATGGGGGAACAGTTACATTCAAAGTACCACACCAGCCTTCACTGTGTGCCTTGGAGTTTCCAGAAGCCAGGAGAGCACAGCAGTTGGAATAAAGGATGCGAGCACCCAGAGGAAGCATTTAAACTGTAGGTGGCATGCTTTCCCAGGCCACCCACCATGGCAGAGTCTCGCGGTGTCACAGCAGAGCCTCCCCTGAGTATTTCTGCTGTCATTTTCACCACCCTGAGCGAGCTGCTGTTCGCTTCGGTTTTCCCCAGGGTACAAACCTTTCGTGGGATAGTTTGCAGTTTTCTCATGCCGAAGCATTTAGATGAGAAAGATCATTAAAGGGAAATGATCTGTTCCATTCTGTTCTCCGGAGTGGACTTTTGTAGCTCTTGGTTTTGGATGTGCTTTTGTCTGGGTTGGGGTGAGTACTGTCCCCAGTGTGTGCCTCTGAGGCGTCTAGGAGATCATGGTCCCTCTTGTCCCTCTTGCTAGTGGCCGCAGGTGCCTTGCTTGGTGGGGTCAGGTGCTTGTCATGAGGTGAAGTGTTCTCCGTCCAGCTGCTTGCATAACCTCTCTCTCTTGGCTTTCCTGTAGAACAGTGTATTCCAGGTGATGGCAAGGAGGGGTGGTGCTGGGGGAGAGAGGCAGTTTTAGCTGATTAGGGCCCGTATCACAAGGGCGGGCAGTCCTAGGGTGCTCTCTGAAGTGCCATCTGCCATAGCCATCGAGACGAGCGTGGGTTCCTAGATAAACAATGCTATCTGAGTTCCAGTAACTGTGCTCTCCGTGAGTGGTGATCTTGGAGCTGCCATCTGGTAGGCAGAAGCCTCAAGCCATTTGAAAATGTGTCCTCATGAAGCTAATTAGCAGTGGTTAGTGGCTCAGCAGTAACTCTGTGGGGAAAACATTAACTTCTCTGAGGGTAATCCTGGGCTCCTGTGAGAGACAATAACATGTGGTGGGAAGGGAAGTGGACCTAGCTTCTGTTTTCCTCCGCGTTCCCTGTGGACTGGATTCAGAAGCCTTTTGCTGTTCTGCAGAAGTGCAGGCTCTTTGGGGCTGGGCTCTTCAGTGCTGTCTAAATGCACTTCAGTTAGGAAATTGAGGTTGGTTTCAGTTAGGGACTCCAGGCGCTTTTCCAGTTGGTCCCTAATTCTCCCCTCGTCATAGGTCATGTTGCGCAGTTGCTGTAAATCAGGCCTTGCACCCACCCAGGCACTGTCACCCACTAGCAACAGTCCTCATGTGGGTGTAGCTTACCCATTCCACCAAGATACCTGTCTGGTCTTGAAAATAATAATTATATATTACTTAAAAATGAGGGAGTTCTAGTAACTAAAGTGAAAATATTACTTGTCAGTGCGGGACAGGATTCATCATCCTTGGGTATATCCAAAGACTAATAGTATTTTTGCCCCATGATTCTAATCCTTGTCTGAACATCGCAGAAAGAAAAAAAAAAGAGTTCATGTAAGCATCGTTACGGATGATGACAATAAATCCTGTCATTTGATGCTGTACAGTTTGCTGAAACTGGTGTTTTATGTCAGCTTCACACAAGCCACAGTCGTTGAGGAGGTAGCCTCGACTGAGAAAGGGCCTCCTTAAGACAGCTGTGGTTAAGCCTGTAGGGCGCTCTCTTAATTAGTGATTGATGGACAAGGGCCCAGCCCATTGTGGGTGGGGCCATCCCTGGACTGGTGGTCCTGAGTGCTGTAAGAAAGCAGGCTGAGCAAGCCATGGGGAGTAAGCCAGTAAGCAGCACCCCTCCATGGCCTCTGCATCAGCTCCTGCCTCCGGGTTTCTGCCCTGCTTGAGTTCCTGTCCTGACTTCCTTTGATGATGAACAGCAATATGGAAATGCTAGCTAAGTAACCCCTTTCCTCTCTTGCTTTTGGTCATGGGGTTTCATCACAGCAATAGTAACTTGAGTTTTAGGTAAGTTTGGGGGGAGTGGGGAGGAGGTCGAGGCTGCTAGAACACGCAAGCCCTCTGTGGTGTGGTGTGTCTTGTCTGTACCCGACAGGTGCAGTTTCTTTAGTCCCCGCAGGGATTGGACTGAACAGGCAGAGCCTCTGGACTGTGATTTTGAACTTGAGCTCAGGTACTCTGTGGAGGGCTTTGTTGTTTTTAAATACCTGTTTACCTGTTGAGATGGTGCTGTGATAGAGGAGGAGCCAGAGGTCTACTTGGATGGAGTTGCTTGAACCAGGTCACCGGGCAAGGAACAGCCTGTGTGAGCTGTCTTAGAGGTGGGCCGCAAGGGGAACACCAAGGCAGCATGCTGAAGGTATGGAGTTTACTAGAAGAATTATTAATGCCATGAGCACAGGTCAGACACAGCTTGAGGGGCTCTGAGGAACGCCAGAGAAAAAGAGCGTGCAGGTACTCTGAAGAGAGGATGGCAGAGCCCATGTGGTACAGCTCAAGCCTGCAGCCTCTGATACCCAGACAGGAGCTGGGGCAGGGGTGGAAAGCTGGATGTGTGGCCAGTTATACCCCTTTGGTTGTAAACTCACTTCTCCACGTGAGACACCCTGCACCCGGGAGTTCCTGAGCTAGAGATTCCCAGGTGTCTCTCAGTGGGTGCTGTCAGTATCTGAGAGGGGGTGATGCTGCAGATGTCGTGGCGGCTGGATTCTAACATTACGTACTTACCCGTGGCTCTGAAAGTCATCCATGGTCCTCAGAGTTGTTAGTTTGTTTACTGGAGTCTTTTAAAGAACTTTTTTTAAATTTAAATAAAAAGATTTTTATTTGCTTACCAGTCAGCATAAACTTCCAGATACATATTTTGAAAAAAATACTCGATACCATTGAGATACTGTACTGTGACATTTTTGTAGTTGCTGTCAAATTCTTGGGAACATATCGCATCTAGGCATCTTCTAAAAAGGTTTAACCTTTAACTAAATGCTTGACTAGCAGTGATCCTTAGTTCTGGACTCCCTACTTTGTTTAAAACTGTCCAGAATTTTTGACGTGCTTTGCCTCAATTATATTACAATACATACAGACTTTAAAGTAGCACATTAAAGTTAGTGTTGCTGGATGTTTAACTATGTAAAGATGGGTTGCATTGTTTAATTATATAAAGATGTATTGCTGTTTTATCTTGCCTGCCTAAGGCACTTGATTGTTCTAATAAAAAGCTGGCTGGCCAATAGCAAGAGAGGAGGTATAGAAGGGACTTCCAGGCACCAAGAATAAGGAGGAGGAGGAATTTAGGATGGGGAAAGAAAGAAAAAGAGATGTCCTGGACTAGCCAGTCAGGCAGCCACCAGCAAGCCAGACTTAGAGTAGGACTTTCAGAATGAAAGGAAGGTAAAAAGCCCCAAAGCAAAATGTAGATGAATAGAAACTGGTTAAATGGAGTTAAAAGAGCTAGTGAGACAAGCCTAAGCTAAGGCCAAGCATTCTTAATAATAATAAGTCTCTGTCTTTTGGGGAGCTCATTGGCAGCCCAAAGAAAATTCCAACTATAAGTTAGTATACCAAAAATATAGTTTTAACATAAATATGTGTAGGAAAAAACTGATTTTTTAAATTATTGCTAGTTTATTACACACTCCATATTTGAGTGCTTATGGAGGGAAAGGCAAAGGATAACAGGAACTATTCAATGACCTAGAAACCTGCCTGGCATTTAGGTGAAAGGTTATTAGGAGGGTGAGCATCTATTTCCCACGATGAAAACCCTGCAGTTATTTAAGGAGTTGTGATGGCTTTTCTTTTCCTGACCTTGAAATTGGCCCGAGGCGCAGCTGGGCTTGAATGATTCCTGCCTTAGGAAGGAGATAATGGGAGTCCAAGCTGGAACTGGCCCTGTGCCTTACTGAGTTCTTTGTAATCTGTCTCCTATGCATATGCCGAGGACAGCTTCATTTTATAATGCCGAAGATTATAAACTTCTAGACTATAGAATACACAGCGCTACCTGCCTTACAGCTCTCTGAGATGTCACGGTCTTAAGATGTGAAGAAATAGGTTTAAATCACATGTTCCTTTTTCAAGCTACTTAGCTTTTAAAGCACAGAATGACAGTTCTATGGAATTATTGTGACTGAGTTACTCCCTTACAGGCTTAGGTGGTTCAAGGATTTCGCTTCTCCTTAGTAAACTGCAGGAGGGGCATGGTGATTGATTGATAATACTGTGCAGAAACATGTTGTCGTTTGTTTCTTAGGTTTCTCCGTTTTTCTTTTATAAAATTTCAAGTGATCCAAGAGATTTTTTTCAAACCAGCCTCTAGTTTTTGTGGTCTTTAATTTTGGCATCCTCCAGTCATATAAACATGTAAACACGTGTACACACATCCACCAAAAAATAAAAAGATATTAAGGATTAAGGTAAAAATTAAGATAATTCTTGGGGAATAAAGATGTGTGCTGGGAAGGAACAACAGAGGGGAAGAATAATTGTGGAGCATTGTTTGTGACGTTTTACTCTTTTGGCTTTTTAGACTCTTTTGGGGGCCCACCACCTAGCTCCTAAATAAATCACACACGGAGGCTTATTATTTATTTTTTTATGAATACCCATCCTTAGCTTTGCTTGTTGCTAGTCAGCTTTTCTTAATTTATATTATCCCAGTTACCTTTTGCCTCTGGGCTTTTACCTTTATCTATTTCTGTATGCCTTTTTACTTCTTACTTCATGGCTTGCTGGGTGGCTGGCCCCTGATGTCTTCCTGCTCGACTTCCTCCTTCTCTTATTGCTCTTCGGTCCTCTCTCTGGGTACTCCTTCTATTTGTACTCTGTCTTTTAGCTCCGCCTATCCTTGCTCCTGCCTTGCTATTGGCCATTCATCTCTTTATTAGCATCATCAGGTGTTTTAGACAGGCACAGTAAGACAACTTCACAGAGTTAAACAAATGCAACATAAACAAAAGTCACACACCTGAAAATAATATTCCCCAACGGACTGTGACCTCTGGTGGGAGTCTGGTCTTTGGGGTCTTTCCCAGGTAGAAAGCCTTCTGCTGTCTTGTGCCGTTCTTAATAACCACAGCTCAGGGCATCAGGTCCACCTGGTCTCATCTTTGCTCTCCAATCTCCTGCCTTCTTGTCCTCTAAGGGTCAAACTAAGAAACAGGAATAATGCCTCCTTCTTCCTCCACATCACAGAACTGCCCTGGCTTCTCTTTCTCTTTCTTCTTGGGTTGTTTTGGGCACTGCACATTTTTAAAGCATTTGAGAAAGTGCCTGGCATGTGGTACAGCCCCAGAAAATGGCAGTGATCATTTGCTATTATTCACTCTCTCCTGACACCTTGGGCCACCGTTTCTCCTCTTTTGTTCTTATGCCTGCTGGTCCCCAGCCCTGCCCTGGCCTGTGCCCAGGTGCTCTTTCTAAATGTCTGTCTGAGCACTGCTCTCTTTTGCTTCAAACTCTAGATTGATTGGCAGCTTAGCCATGGCTTTGTGGCCACCCAGCCTGCCCGTCCACTCACAGTTCATAGGGCTGGCTCCTCAGCCGCTGCCAGCCCAGTCCAGCCATAATGAACCATTTGTAGTTATACACACACCCCTACTGTTCCACACTCTGCTCCTTCTTTGTGTTTGCCGGGAACCCCACCCCAATGTGAATTCCTGCTGTCCTTTCCCAGCCTGTCTATGACCCTGGGGAAACCCTCTCCTTCTTCTGTGGCATGAGCTGCTACCACTCTGCCCAACTCCGGAGCTCCACGTGTTACGCCGTGGGATCATACTTGCTCTCAAGTGGCACCAGGCTCGGGGAGTCTTTGCTGGCCTCCTTGGGTCCTGCATGAAAGTGTCCAGGTTACGTAGCTTCTTTAACTTCAGGTTCCTCATTGTTAAGGAGGAGTATTAGGGATAATGGTCATGGGCGCATACTGAGAATTTAGTGAGACCCCTGAATTAGTCAGGGTTATCTAGAGGAAAAGAGCTGATAGACTCAGTCTGTCTGTCTACCTATCTTATCTGCTGTCTGTCTGTCTATCTGTCATCTGTGTGATTAATTTATTAGAGTTGCTTATGGAAATATAGTCTAGCCAGTCCAACATCGACTGTCTACTAATGCAAAGTCCAAGAATCCAGTAGTTGTTCAGTCTATGAGGTTGGATGGCTCAGCTGGTTTTCAGTGTACATAGCATCCCACAAAACAGACTCTAATGCCAGTGAAAGAATGAACTTACTAGCAAGAGCAAGGGTCAACAGGCAGAGAACAAAAGCTTCCTTTTTCCATGTCCTTTATGTAGGCTGCCAACAGAAGCTATGGCCCAGATTAAAGTTCGTTCTACCCGCCTCAAAAGATCCAGTCAAGGTGGGTCTTCCCATTTCTTAAGATTTAATTAAGAAATCTCCCTCACAGGTGTATGTAGCCACTTGGGTTTTAGTTAATTCCAGATGTAGTCAAGTTGACAACCAAGAACAGCCATCACAAGCCCACCCTTGCCAGCTTGACATGTAATCACATTTCCTTATGCCATGCTTAATTTCCAGATGAAAACAGTAACCAGTCATAATTATGTCTAAAATGATAGAACTTCCCACGTACAAACCACAAATGCGTTATGAATTTTAGATATCCCTTTAAGGGACATTCTTTTAGTATCTCACAACTTAAATATGATAATCACTGATATTCTCTAATTTGAAGTTACATTACATGATAAAGAAATAGAGGAAAGAAATCACAAACCTCTGCCCAAACACATTCTTAACAAAATGTGCTAGAAACACTCTTGTCAATTATAATCCTCTTTTCTGCAGATGGTCATGTGACCTAAGTTGGTATTTATAACTGCCTTTCTTTGTTGCCTGTTCTGTATTCTCTACACCCTCAGCAAACACCTCAGCAGGTCTTGACTCTTTTCCTGGAGGAGCGACCCATGCCTTCATTCCTGAAGGGTCTGTGCCCTTTGTCATCCTGCCTGGATTAGGATGTTGTAGTTTCTCATTGGCTTTAATCACAGGACATGGTAGCATCAAGAGATGTCCTGAAGGATCTCCTGCGCTCCAGACAATCCTTCTTACCTCCACTGGGGAGAGGCAGTCTATTTTCCCCTTGGGAATCTGGATCAGTCACCCATCCTAACACTTACTCCTTCCTTAGCCTGTTGGTTTAAGGGCATGCGAAGGGCAGAGTGGCCAGGGGAAGCCTGAGCTTCCATTCCAAAGAAATGTTTGTTGTATCTTCTTGAAGGAATGCTCCCCACGCTAGAGCCAAAACTTCTAGACCAGTAGAACTTAAAGTTATGGAACACTAAGCAAACGTTTTTCTAGTGGGTTACCAGGGGTGACAGAATGTAGAATCATTCCCGTCTTCACTCCTTGATTCCTGGACCCATGGATCTTGGCTGTGGGAGAAGCTACTACATATAGGATGCTGATTCAAAGCATATACTGCCTTCTGGAGAACCCTGCAGCCCTCCAGGCTATTGTCACCCCATTGTCACTGTAACCGGGTCTTTAAAAGACCATTCCATGATTCTGCCAGGCCAGCTGCTTCTGGATGCTGGGGAGCATGTTAGGACCAGTAGATGTCATGAGGGTACCATTGATCCCTAATGTTCATTGTTTTATATGCTGCCAAAAAGGATCACAGGCTACTGTCCTGAGGGGTGTTCTTGATTCCACAGATATTAAAATGTGAAAACAGCTGGTACATACCTGTAACCTCAATTATGCAGGAGGCTGAGGCAGGAGGATTGAAAGTCTAAGGCCTGTTTAGGCTACATAGTAAGTTAAGGCCAGCTTGGGAAATGTAGCAGGATCCTGTCTCAAAATAAAAATGAGGGAAGGGCTGGAGGTATAGCTCAGTGTTAGAGTGCTTGCTTAGTATGTGTAAGGCTATGAGTCAGTCCCTGGTAATGTGTGCACACACACACACACACACACACACACACACACACACACACACCAGAAATGTGTGAATAAGTGAGATAAAGTCTCCCACAGAGCCCCAGCCATGGTGTGTCTTGTACATGGCAGCCTGGATGTTTGCCTCACATGCAAGACTCGGGTCTGCAGATGACAAAGGCTGAGGTGCACCCATGTTGTATCCTCAGATCCTTACTAGCCAGTGGCACCACACACACCTGTGACGTGACTGTGCGAGCTGACCGTCTTCTCCTATCTCAATCCCCAGCTTCTAGGAGGCTGCGACCAGCTCAGTTCTCGCTTAGCTGGATGCATTGTCTCACCTTTCCCATTTCTTGGGCTGTCAGTTTACGTTATGAACTGAAACAGAGCTGCAAAGAGCTGCCTTTGCGCTCTAGAGGATTGCTGGAATTCCGTTTCTCCATCTCTCCCGTCTACCTAGGATTTCCCTGAAGTGTCACAGAGGGGGTTGGCTGGAGTGGAAGTGGAAGTGCAGTGGAGGATGAGGCAATGATAGGCCTCTTTGCTGTACCGGAGTCCTGACTGCCCCATTTGTTGGTTGGGATCCGGGCAGAAAGGAGACACAGAAAGAATTTTCCAGACACGCTTTTCAGAGTCCCGGTTTTTCTAGCATCCCGAATGGGCTGGAACCTGGATTCTGCTTGTGGTTAATTCTGTTTCTTAGGTGATTCAAGACTATGCCATGTTTGTCGGATGTAGTTTTCAGTGTTCCTCTATCTGGTCTCGTACCCAGAGAGACTGACGAGGTGACTATGAGCTGGATGGTACTTGATGTGAACTGCAATGTTATTCTTGACAATGCGAAAGATTAGAGCAGTCTGCTTAATGTCCGCTGCCCACTTCATTTGCATACTGAAAGCAATTTCCCCAAATTTGCTATAAAGAACAAAGTGACTTCATTATGCTACCCAGCCAAGTATGGCAATGAAAGTTGAATTTTGAAAGAAAGTTTAAAAATACAAAACCAAACCAGGTAGGTGGTTTGGTTCATTTCTGTTGTCTGTAAACAAAAGGAAGAGAGAAAGAACCCATTGGCTGTTTGTCATCGTCACCCTTCCTGGCACAGGAAATCAGCTGAGCTCCATAACTTATTTTCATGGATAGGGATTTGAAAAAGAGCAAATAAAATCCCTCACAACACCTGGTCAGAAAGGGAGGGAGGATGACCAGCCAGCTCCTACTTCCCTGTGAGAGCAGGGGTTTTGAGGGGTGTAAGACTATGGACAGAGCTCTAGGAAGCAGCTGCTCTGTTCTCTGAGTAGACAGGGTTTTTCAGTGTGACCACATCTGCTCCTCAGTGAAGACGCATTCTGTTCCCTGTGGGTTTTGCAAATGCATTTTCCTATTTGTATGCTGTGCCTTTGTTTGTCTGCTTCCTTGGTGTGCTGGCTCTTCCTTCACTCTGTCAACTTTCTTGGTAGGCCATCCCTTCACCCTGTTGACCCCATGGTGGGCTGTCCCTTCTCTCTGTTGACCCCATGGTAAGCTGTCCCTTCACTCTGTTGACCCCATGGTGGGCTGTCCCTTCTCTCTGTTGACCCTGTGGTAGGCTGTCCCTTCTCTCTGTTGACCCCGTGGTAAGCGGTCCCTTCACTCTGTTGACCCCATGGTAGGCTGTCCCTTTGCTCTGTTGGCCCCGTGGTGGGCTGTCTTTTCACTCTGTGGACCCCTTGGTAAACTGTCCCTTCGCTCTTTTGACCCCATGGTAGGCTGTCCCTTCACTCTGTTGGCTTCCTTGCTGTCTTTTTACTCAGGGGATTTTGGTGTGCTGTGTCTTTGACTTACGCATGCAGAATCTTTTTTATTTGATGCAGTTTCATTTTTTGTTTTTGTTGACTGTGCTTTTGGAGTCTTAAGAAAGTTTATATAGAATGACCATGTGATCTATAATTCTATTAGGTACGTACCAAAAAGAAACAAGATGCTTATGTTTATTGCAGCATGATTTGCAGCAGCCAAAATATGAAACCAGCATGTGTCCATCAGCAGATGAATGGACAACAAAAATGCAGTGTGTATGCACAGTGGAGTATATGTTAGCCCTGAGAAGATAAAATCCTGTCATTTGTGCCTCCACACATGAATCGAGAAGACATGTTAGACAATCTGTGCATAGAAAGTCAAATCTCACTGATCTCACTCAAGTGGAATTCATCTATATTCTTATGGACTGCAAGAATTGAAAAGGGTTACGTGCAGTTGGGAGTTAAGATAGAGCTTGGTACAGAGTTCTTGTTAGGTAGCTGGTGTAGGTTGTGATGTTGTTATATGGGAGACCAACTACACTGACTATCTCCACAGTGCTGGAAGAAAGGTTTTTGAGTGCTCTTCTCCCAGAGAAAGATAAATGTATCAGATGATGACTACGTTAAATATTTTGATTATTATACAATATATGCATGCATCAAAACATTACACTATACTGTATAATCATGTGTCCATTAAAAACAATAAGCAAACAGAAAATCAAGTCAAATCCTACTGTGTGTAGATACTTTTGGTTACTGTGATAAAACACCAAGACCAAAAGTGACTTACAGAAGAGTTTATTTTGGTTTAATGGGGGATAAGCATGACATTATGGACTTCCAGAGGGAGGAGTCCAATTGACGGGGTAAACTTGGCAGCAGGTGGCCAGAACAGGAAGCTGAGAGGTCATATCCTCGAACACAGATATGAAGCAGAGAGGGCAAACTGGAAGTAGCCTACCTCCCTGTGACATATTTTCTCCAACAAGACTCCATGTCCTAGAAGTTCCCTAACCTCCCCCAAACAGCGCTACCAGTGGGCGACCAAGTGCTCAGACTCCTGAGTCTCTGGAGCTCATTTCTCATTCAGACCACCACAAGGAGGGATTGTTGATCTTCCATTCAGGGGATAGCTGCATTCTCAAGTGCCTAGGAGCCGAAGGAAAGGTCTCTGAGTGTCTCTGGGAAACGACTTCCCTGGGGATGGTAAAGAAGTGGCTTTGGATTTTGTCTGTTAGTACAGCTAAGGCAGAGACACCTTTGGGTGCATCGAGCTGTGTTTATTCTCCTGTGGGGCCTGGCAGTGTTCCTACAGCTGACTTTCCTTGGAGCAGATAGCTTCTGACTTGCAGGTCCATGGTAGAAGTTTAATTTACTCCCCCACACAAACGGTTTCCTTGTTAGTCTACAAAACCCATTTCAAATGGATAGATGGGCCATCTATTTGAGTAGAAGCCAGTATATTTCTTCCCCAACCCCCAAATAGCTATAAAGCAAATTGGAACTTGTCAGAACCTTTTTTTTTTTTTTTTTCACTCTGGAATTTGACCAAAACCAAACAACAATCTGAGAAGCATTTATTTCTAAGAAACTGCTGACTTTCACATTAGAACAGTGGGCATCTGTGGTGTTCTTTTTTAGTTTTGACCCGTTCCCACCCTGTCAGTTCTGCTAGGGCAAGCCTGCATGCCCATGCAAAGAGCACCTTTGTTTCTGACTACATTTCGAGTAGAGGGTAGAACACCCTCTGCAGAGCTGGTAGTGAGTACCCACATCTAGCATGGTTTTGGATATTGAACAAGGTCATTAGGGAAATGAGAGTCCTAAGTGACCTGTCCCTACACCTTCCTGGCTAATGGGAGAAGGCTTAAGAGGCCCTGGAAAGTAAGAACTGGACTGACATGAAAGCAGCTGTGTGCCATTTGTGAGTGTTTTGACAGTTAAGACAGGGACATGATGCTCAAGAAAAATGTCCCTTCAGAGTCACCGTACTCACAAATCTGATGTAGCATTTGAAGAATGATGATTTCTGATGTCCTCGTTTCAATGTAAAACATTCATCTGCAGATCTAAGACCTGAGGTAGGATCAACGTGGGTGGTCCTCACTAAGACCACTACAGTGGAACATTTTAAATGATTTTACTTACATTTATTCCGGTGTGTTGGTGTTTCACCTGCGTGTGTGTCTGTGTGAGGGTATCAGATCCGGTGGAACTGGAGTTACAGACCATTCTGAGCAGCCACATGGGTGCTAGGAATCGAACCCCAGGCCATCTCTCCAGTTCCCAGGGGGATGTTTTGAAAGCAGCAAATGAGTTCGAGGAATAACAGTTCTTCAGGTAGAGTAGCCAGTCATGGTGATGCATGCCTTTAGTCTCAGCGGGCGACCTGGTCTGCAAAGCAGGTTTCAGGATAGCCAGGACTGTTACACAGAGAAACCCTGTCTTGAAGGACCAAAACAACAACAACAACAACAACAATAATAAAAAACCAAAAAAGAGGAGATGCCTGAATGAAGGCAAATCTCATATGTATCCTAAACTGCCGAGTGAAAAATGTCAGTCCCAGCCCTCACTTCCAGCACAAGTATCTAACACAAAAACGATGGTGTAGAATAAGGAAATTCCAGCCAAACAAAGACCTGACCTACAAGAAATTCTAAAGAAGGCCTTCTGTTTGAAAGAGGGTGTCTGTAGTGAGCCGAGTCCATGAGACCCCTTGAGGAGTCCTAGGAGTAGGTAATAGATGTGCATAGGTCAGTGTAAAAGACAGCGAGAGATGCTCTCTTCCCTCGGTGGTGCTGAAGCATACGGGCTGTGTTTTTAGGATTGTATTGTCCATATAGATGTCAGTGATAGCGTAAGGGATGAGGTGGGAACCATACTAGTTACAAACTTACTTTATTTTCTCAGAATTCACTCAGATTTAATGTGGAATACAGTATGAGAAAAGAGCTATATATTGTCCCTCAAGTTATTATCATGTAGGTAGGAGAAAAATATATTGAAAATCTCAAAAGTAGAAAGTCAGACGTGGTGCTATAATTCTAGGACTTGGGAAGCTGAGGCAGGAAGATCATTGGTTTGAGGCTAGCTTTAGCTACATAATAAATTTAAAGCCATCTTGGGCTACATAGTGAGACCCTGTCTCACTAAGTACGTACATACATACATGCATACATATATACAAAAGGCAATAAAGCTATTAAATTAAAATGTTATAGTGCCAAATGACAAAAGAAGCCCATAAAAAGAGGAATGAAGAAGTCTTGGGATGTGGCTAAGTTAATGACCAAATGTCAGTGTGATATCAGAGATTATAAGACTGTATAAAAACAGATTAAAACCAGATTTAACCTCATGCTTGCTACAAGAAACACACTCTAAATGAGAAAGGATGGTTAGGTGGAAATGACATGGAAATGGGAATATGCCTTTAGGAAGGACAACCCAGATGAATAAATGAGACGACAAGAAATTGACAAAGATGTGGGAACCGCAGTCTGTAAAATCAGCTTTATTTCTCTGTGCTACTAAAGTTCTCAAATGAAAGCATAAACAATGGCTCCATTCACATAGCATCTAAAAGAATTATTAAAAATACTTAAGAATAAATTTAAAAGAACAGCTCTCAAAAACTACCAGCAGACACCCTATAGAGCAGTGGTCCTCAGCCTTCCTGACGCTGTGAGCCTTCACTACAGTTCCTCTTGCTGTGGTGACCTCCAGCCATGACACCATTTCCATTGCTATTTCATAGCTGTAATTTTGCTGCTGTTATGAATCATAATGTAAATATCTGATATGCATGCCCTGTGGGGGTCCTGACCCGCAGGTTGAGAACCGCTGTTTTAGAGAGAGTAAAGATTAAATAGTCTTCCACACTCACGCGTTGGAAGACTTTGTTGTGTTGAAACTGTGTATGGTGAGGCTAGCTATCCTCAGTAGATCCGCTGACCTACAGGTTCACTTCAGTCCTCTGTGCGGTCACCAACAAAACCCTGTCGGAGTTTCTGGGTAGAAACTGACAAGATGATCTGGAAGTCTATATGGAAATATAAGGACCCAACATGACTGTTTGAAAAAGGACACCAGACCGAGGGTCTGCACACCTCAGGTTCTCAACTTACCCTGACGTAGGAATCAGGACACTGAGGCCTGTGTGAGGACAGACATGCAAATCATTAGAACAGACAGAGTATAAAAGTAAACTCAGTGGTAGGAAGATGGTCTTTGCCACCGTGGTGTGGTGACAGGTGGATGTCCTTATGCATACAACGAACCTATCACTCCACATCATATATAAAAATCATGCTTATCCTAGACCCAAGTGTAGCAGCTTACACTGCAACCCTTCAGCCCTTTGGCTCTGAGCTTCTAAGATGTGGCATATGAAGACTACTCCCCCATCCCCAAATTTACTGTATGTCAGAATTTAAAACATTGCTCTTCAGAAGAGATCTGTAAGAGTAAAGACAAACCACTGAGGAAAGTCTCGGCAAAACAAACATCTAGGAACCCTTACAATTCAAGCAACTCAACTTGAAAACCGAAGTGTGGGTTAGATGTTTCCTACCAATAACCAAATGAAACAGTGGTGGGCGTTAGTAGTCATTGAGGAGCTGCAACCTACAACCACAGTGAGATATTGGCAACAGTGCAGGAGGGATACTGACGAGACCCAGCATTGGTGAGGAGGTGGGGTTACCGGGTTACCAGGGCCTTCTTCCCTGCTTTGTGAATCTGTACAGTCACATTGTAAAACATTTTTGTAATCTCTAAAAGTGACAGTGGAAAATCTGCCATGGTCTCTGCCAAGAGAAAGAAAAGTATTAGTCTACACAGGGTGATTCAGAACAGCAGAAGCTGAAGATGACCCAGATGCTCATCACCTTGTGTGTTTATAAACAAGGTGTGCTGTGTCCAGACAGTGGAGTACTGTCTCAATAAAAAAAGGAATAAATATACATACTGCAGTGTGGACAGGCCGCTGGAGCATCAGGCAAAGGAACCAGACACAGAAGACTGACCGCTGCACTGTTCTAAGAGAGTGATCAGCGGATGGCTGGGCTAGGTGGCGGCATCCCTGAGGGATGCTCAGCCCATCAGGCCCTACCACAGGGATGCTCTGGGCCCACACTACTTTACACATCTGCAATTCAAAGTACTGAATTGCAGGCTTGGGAGATGATTTGTATAACGTGTCAGCTTTAGCTCAATAAAAAGCTGTTTAACAAAGAGCCCATTGTATTTAGGCTTCTAAGATCTTTTAGGCTTCCAGGCAGTGAGCTCCATAATTAGTTATTCAGCCTCTTGACTGGCAGGAGCCATAATTCAGTTTATCTAAACTGAGTTGGTGAGGTTATGTTCTGCTATGAAGAACTAAGTTCCAGCTGATTATTTGGAAGGAAGGGTAGCATTGGAAAATCAGTATTCTGTAATGGTTAATGAAATGATTTAACTCAAGCAAAGTAAAAGCACACAATTTTGTTTGGATGCTAACTCCAAAAAACAAAACCAACAACAACAAAACAAACCCCCAAAAAACAACCAAACAACTTTGAGACAAGGAATTTGAATATAAATCAGACAACTCAAAGAAATTGTGCTGATTGTCTTAGACCCTGTGGCGACATGGTCGAAGCAGAACATAGACTGATTAGGGATGTATTCGGCAGAATTCACAGAACAGTGGTGCTGACATCTGCAATTGGGTCTTAGATGCTTAGAAAGAGTGGATTGAAAATGGCAATCATTGTTTAGCTAGGTGACAAGGACATGGGGGTCTGTGACCCTGTTCTTCGTGCATGGTTGTGTCGTATTGCTTCTGTGTCGTCATTTGTGCCACTTCACAGGACCTAAGCTTGAGGCCATTAACAATCCTGCTGGGGAAAGAGGAGCAGCCTTATCCTCAATGAGCGCACTGGGCCCCCACCACACAAGGCCAGGGGCTGAGACATCTTAGGAAATGCTGGGTCTCTTGACCAAGGTAGGGTCTTAGGGCAGGAAAAAGGGCTGCATAGGTGCCAACCGGTGCCACACCTCCAGTGACGAACACACCGGCTCTAAAGCAGATTAGGCAATTGCGAGAATCGGAAGGAAATTTGAGGAAAGGTGAATTTTATAGAAATGGAAGAGTGGAGATCATTAACTCAAAAATAGAGATATTATTTAATATCACAGGATCTGGTAATTGTCCCTTAATGGCAAGATGCTTCCTGAGAGTGTGTGAGTGAATGCTTTCATTGTTCTCAGCTGAGGTCACACACGCTTGGACAGCAAGGCCAGCCATTCCCTGTGGCCTTTTGTTGCGATCGGGAGATGCTGTCCATATGAGATCTGGAGGCTGCTGCCACAGCAGATGACTATACAGTAGCCTTTTAGATAGGTGGGCTCACTCTAAAATAACAGGGAAGCAGAGGGAGGAGGCTGTCCATGAGTTTGAAGCCAGCTTGATCTGTGTAGCAAGTTCCTGGCTACCTATGGTTACACAGTTAAGCTCTGCCTCAAAAAAGAAAAAACAGAAACAAAATAAACCAAAAAGCCCCAATAGTCACTAGTATAGTATGGTATGTCTTTGTTTCTTCTCCTGTTGCTATGGTTGCTATGATAAAGTACTCCAGCAAAAGTAATGTAAGGGCAAAACCAAACAAACAAAAAACTAGGGGTGTATTTTAGCTTATGGTTCAGAATGCAGATCCTCACGGTGGGGGATCCAGGCAGCAGGGACTTGAAGCAGCTGGTCAAGTGACACCCTCACAAAGGGACAGGGAGGAAGGCAGTGCTGAGCATCCTTTCTCTATTCTACATAGTTGAGGATCGCCCACACCAGGGAGTGGTCACATGATGATTTACATGGTTCTTTTGGGGCTGGAGAGATGGCTCAGCAGTTAAGAGCCCTGGCTGAACTTCAGAGGACCCAGATTTAATTCCCAGCACCCACATGGCGGCTTCCAGCCGTTTGTAACTGTACATGTATGCACATACACCTAGTTGAAAATGCAACCTTTCCCCTGAAGCGGTAACTGGTAAATTGATAAGCTTCGGGGTGCAGTGGAATCTTGGTTTCTTACTGTGGCCCACGTATGTTTTCTTAACTGCCCTCAGCGATTCTATATTTGAAGCTTATTGTTCGATGTTTTTAAGCTACATATTTGTTACATTCCCTTAATCTAGTAAAACCGATAGGGCTTGATAAGGGTCTCTGTTCAATCCCACAGAAGAAAAATAAAAAAGAAAACCCAGCAGAAAACTATTCCTGTTGTGTGAGAAAAGATAAAGGCCACTTAATATACACTAAATTCTAAACTCATTAAATTATTACTACATTAAATGAGTGGTGAAGTCATGTGTTAGGGTTCTCTAAGGCACAGAACATAGAGAATGAGTCTGTCTGTCTGTCTAGAAAGGGGATTTATTAGAGTGCCTTACAGGCTGTGGTCTACCTAGTCCAACAATGACCGTCTACCAACAGAAGGTCCGAGAATAGTTACTCAGTCTCGGTGGCTGGATGTCTCAGCTGGTCTTCAGTACACACCAGAGTCCTGAAGAAGTGGGCTCTAGAGCCAATGAGGAAACAGACTTCGCTAGTGAGTGCAAAAAAAAGCAGGCAGAAAGAGAGTGAGAGAGAGAGAGAGAGAGAGATTTCTTTTTCCATGATCTTTATATAACAAGGCTGCAAAGTTGGACCAGGTTAAATGTGGGTGTTGCCACCTCAAAGATCCGGTTTCTGCCAGGCGGTGGTGGCGCACACCTTTAATCCCAGCACTCGGGAGGCAGAGGCAGGTGGATCTTTGTAAATTCGAGGCCAGCCTGATCTACAAGAGCTAGTTCCAGGACAGGCTCCAAAGCTACAAAGAAACCCTGTCTCAAAATAAAATGAAATAAAATAAAATAAAATAGATCTGGATTCTAAATGACTCTTTCTTCAAAGGAATTAAGAAAAAATAATCCCTCACAGGACAGGTGTGCCGAGCCATTTGGACTTTATTCATTCCAGATGCATGTAGTCCAGTTGACAACCAAGGATAGCCATCCCAGGTGAGATGGTGAAGGCCATTCTTTGTGGTCAAGCAAACGTGGGAGCGGAGTTTAGTGCCGAGGGCAGACGGCAGTGTCCCTGTTTGTTTCCTGTCACTGACGAGAAGCAGCAGATGGAGACAGCGTTTGAAGGAGCAGGCCTGGTTGTATCAGAACAAATTTCTAAGGAACCACAAGAGCAGAGGCCCAGCCTGACCTTAAGGGTTGTACGCCGGCTCCTCCAGCAAGGCACTTTTGTCCTGTCCTGTACACTGCTCCTTTCCCTTTCTCCCCAGCTCGACGCACAGTCTCGAGCAGAGGTGCGCACACAGGGGCCAGGCAGCGCCAAAGTTATTTGCTTCCCATTAGAATTGGAGCCGTTGGCAGGCAAAGGCCTCATTGTTCTTTTGGATTTAGTTACTGGCACGTGAAAGTGTTCCCTGCTGCTAGCACAGTACCTTCTCTGACTTGAGACAAGTAAGGTGAGCCGGTAACTTTTTTTAAATCGCAATCTTTCTTACATTTTTAACATAGGAATATACTTACATTCCAGGCCTGAATTTAATGTGTCTGACTCTTGGTTAATGTGGGAAGAAGGGGACGTCATTGAAACATGTATAAATCAAAATAAAATTTTCACATAGTAGGAGTTGGGTTTCAGGAAGCTGAGAGGTTCGTCATTGGCTGTTGATGCTGTTGGTGGAGAGAGTGATGGTTTATGGGGGAAAGAGACCGTATGGAAGCATCCCTTGAGCCGTCATCCCCCAGGTTGTCTCTCCTGAAGGACTTTGACATTTCAAGCAGGCCATTAGTTCCAGCAGCTTCTGCCTGCTGTTTCTTCTGCCTCTCAATGAGCTGTAGGGAGCATGCTGGCCCGCAAGCGCTCTGTCTTCTTTTCCTGCCTCCCTGACCTTCCGCCCTCACCCTGGCCCAGCGGCCACCTCCATCCCTGCTTCTGCGTTTTTCGCCCTCCAGTCTTCCTGATGTTGATTAGCTTTCTTTCTCAGGCTGAGGAATAGCGTTTCCAATGCTCTCAAGTGCGCATTTAGATATTCATTTGGTCAGCAAGTAGTCAAAGTATCTAGGCACCTCTCTTGGTGCCGTACAGCCAGATATGGTGTTTAGGGGAGCGACATTGACCATTCAAATGGAGAAGACAAACAGCAAACAGCCAAGCCAAGCCTCTTCAGAGGACACATTGGATGGGTCCCAGGAGAAGCTGTTTTAAAATGCCTTGAGATCTGAGTGGCAGGATGAGTCAGCTGTCCAAGGCACCATAGCATTGCCCCAGTTCAGTTGGCAGAACATGGGACTCTTAATCCAGGGTTGTGGGTTCGAGACCCACATTGGATGCCAAATTGTAGTAAGAATAATAAAAACCCAGAGACAGATATTGAGGTTCAATCTGAAGATTAGAAAAGCAAGGCAGCTGACCTAGCCACTGACCCTGACCTTTCCCTCAGACTGAAAGGGTGGTGCTGCCTCCAGGAATCCTCAGAATGAGACTGAGCTGAGAGTTGTCTCCTTCCGTTTTATATTCCTCTCTAGTTCTGGGATTAAAGGTGTGTGTCACAACTGCCTGGTCTGTATGGCAGACGAGTGCAGCTGTTTTACTTTCTGATTTTCAGGCAAGCTCTGTTTATTAAAATACAAATGAAATATCAGCACAGGGTGGGGGCCTGCCTAGGGTACTCTTGAGTCAGGTGTTTTGTTTCGGGACAAGAGAAAGGACCAGAGCTGCTGGGATATGGCAATCAAGGAGGGCAGTGACATAAGTCTGAGGGAGGCGGGAACATATAGTTCTCAGTGTATAGGGAACCTACCTGCCAGGGAGTTTTAAGAGAGAAGTAAGTTTTTAAAAGATTTATTTATTTATTAAGTATACAGTGGTCTGCCTGCATGCATGCCTGTAGGCCAGAAGAAGGCACCAGATCTCGTTACAGGTGGTTGTATACCAGCATGCTGTTGCTGGGAATTGAACTCGGGAAGAGCAGGCAGTGCTCTTAACCACTGAGGCATCTCTCCAGCCTGAGGGAAGTGAATTTTATCAAGCTGTTCACACTGTAGTAGCTAGACTTAACAGTGTAGAATGGCCAGGACACCGCTAAGTGGATGCTGGGACAGTGTCAGGGATGTGCCTGTTGGTGGCTTTAGGAGGAAACAGGTATGGAGCGGAGGCAGGAGGACTATAAATTTTCAGTCCTAAACACCGGGGAGATGTTGTTACCATATGTGACGGGGAGGGGGAGAACACCGTACTCATGAACAACTTTTAGGTCCAGCTAAAGGTTGAGAAGCTTTCAGAGGAGACGCTCTAGTGTTCATACCCAGTTGACCGGCTGTTCAGCTGTTCAGATAAAGGCCTCAGAGAAAGGAAATACTTAGGAGAAGAGGGCAAAGGATTGGTGTAGGAAGTCACGCCAGCAGCTAGCTTTTGCCAGTCCTTACTCCAGATGTGACTTCCTTATTGATATCACTAGGATCCTGCTCGGGTCTTCTCTTGTCCCCCATCCTGTGATCTCCATTATATCGGTAACACAGAGTATAGGGTAAAAGGCAGGTGAGAGCAGCCAGCGGTTCTCAACCTTCCTAATGCTGCGGCCCTTTAATAACCGTCCCTCATGTTGGGCTGACCCCAGTCATCACATCATTTTCATTTCTACTTTCTAACTATACTTTTGATACTGTTAGGAATCATAGTGTAAATGTCTGTGTTTTCTGATGATTTTAGGCAACCCTTGTGAAAGGGTCATTCAGCCCCCAAAGGGGTCACGACCCACAGGTAGGGTAGAACATTTTCAAGGGGTGAGAATAGACTGTGGCCAGAGGGACCAATACAGGGGAAAACATTTTCAAGGGTGACAGTGGCCAGTGACCAGAGGGAACATTGGACCAACCCACATTTTTAAGTAAGCTCTATTTTGTTCCTTCAAGTCCCTAAAACAGAACTGACGGTGATTGATGATAGGCCGTGTGGAGTCCCTCTTAAGGGAAGGGACAGTAGTGTATTTTTATGCTTTATCAGAAGCTTCCAGCTACGTAGAAGTCCTGTCTTCAGACAATGTCGTGTCTCCCCCGGGGCAAGAGCTTGCCTCACGGTCACTTATTTGCCCAGAACTAAAGTCCTACCCACAGTCCGAGCTCCTGGCTTTACAAGGTGCTGACAAGGGGAGGGAGGGGGCCTCTGTCCTCCATGACCTTCACATCTCTGGTCTCTAACGTTAGCGTGAGACACTAGATTTTACACCTTGACTTGTGCTTAGCTTGGGTTTTTTTTTTAACTTCCAACTCTTAGATGTAGAGACCCCCAGTGCCCACCCATTATGCTGCTTCACCAGTGGGCGTCTGACTCGATTGCAAGTTGTTGAAAGGGAGGGCATCCTTTCTCCCGCGGCTTCCTCATCCCCCTGTAAAAGACGAGTGTATGCGTGTTGTGTTAGGGGGACACTCTCAACCCACCAACTCTAAGGCAAACTGAGAAATGCAAACTTCAAATAAGAATGCCTGTTATTTACCCAAGTAAGTGCGGATGTGGGGCCGAGGGGCCACACGCCTGGGTAGTCCATTCACATGTTGGTGAGCCGCCATACATAGTCACCGAGAGCCCTGTTGCAGAGATGCGCTTCAGAGGGCGACTGTCCACCACGTAAACAGGAAGAAACACTTCTTACAGTTTCACTAGGTGCATAAGTGCATTGTTAGAAAGGCATCCAAGAAGTTATTGGAAAGATTTTAGAAGTTTGATACGGTGATAGTGGTTTTCAAAGCAGATTTCTGGGGAAGCCTAGACGAGTGAACACAAATCACTGTGTTTTCTTCTGAAACCTCTTGAAAGATGTCAGGACGGAGGTGCAGACCCACAGGAAGGAGGCCTGGAAGTGTCCAGAAAGCTGAAACTGCTTGCAGATGCTGGTGCCCCAGGAGCTAGGCGGTTGATTCTGATGTGTGAGTTTGAACACTAAGGTGAAAAATGGGCTGTTGACCCTCAGAGCAGAATCCCTCCCCAGCGAGTGAGCCCCAGCCATAGGCGCAGCCTGAATCTGTCACAACGGGCCAGGCCACGCCCTGTGACTTGCACACGCTTTTATACAAGCACAGACAAAAATGCAGAAGAAACAGGCTCTTTGAGTCACAGCATGCGTGCTCAGGCCACATTTTCAGACACCATCATCCAGAAAAATAGTTCTTCACATTGCCTTGCACGTAATCACTTAGTAAAGTGGACAGACTTGACTAAGTATGAATTCTTTAAGAAGGAAACAGGTAATTTTAAAGCAAGTGTCTTTCTAGACCTCTGGCTTTATTAGACTTCAGATCCTATCTTGAAATGGACCCAGGCATGGAATGTTCATTGTGGCACCTGCACTATGGGATGGTTTGCAGGTCGGGCAAGGGACTGGAGATTGAAACACAGACACAGAGAGAGAGACATGGGTCATCCTTGAAACAAGAATGTCAACTTTATTGTGTTCCAGGGAAGCTTATATGGGGATCTCCTTGACTAATGGCCATGCCCTAGCTCTCGGGATTTTTCAGCTGCAAAACCACCAGAAACCACTCCCCTGCCTTCAGGAACTCATGAGGGTCTTGTGCTCAGAGCAGCTGCAAACACAGGAAAACAAGTTGTTTACTCCGGCAGGCAAGAGGTCACAGGAAATTCAGGGTCAGGGTCTGAGGGTCTGCAGTCCCCAACAGTTCATGGCTTGTTTCCTTAGGTACATCTAGCTGCATTTTTCTTCTAGCATGTGTTGGGTTGAAAATTTTCACATAGTGCATATTTAGTACGCAAGCAAGTTGTCAGTTTAGTTAATAATGTTATATAATTCCTGTTGCTACTTACTAGCAAAATCCTTTTAGATTTATTCATTTTATGTTATGTGTGAGTGTCTTGCTTGCATGTGTCTGTGCACCACCCATGCGCTTAAAGGTCAGAAGAGGGCATTGGATCCCCTGGAACTGGAGTTAAGGATGCTCTTGAACCTCTGTGTTGGAACTGGGATCCAAACCAGGGTTCTTTGCAAGAGCAACAAGTGGCCTTACTGTGGAGACATCTCTCCAGCCCTCAAAGTCTGCTTTTAATATGCTGTCAATTATCTGAGTACTTTGTGAGCAGTTGTACTGTCTTTGGGGTTAAATTCGGTGTCCCCACATTATTTTTGTGCCCTCCCCTGCATATCATCACCAGTACTTGCTTTGTTCATTTGTAGGTTGGGGGTGTGTCCTGCTATTTAAGTAGCTAGGCAGGTCCAAGGAGTGTGTGTATAGTTCCAGCTACTTGAGACGCTGAGGCAGGAGCATCACTCAAGTCCAGGTGGCATTTAAGCAACATAGCATGACTGGCTCTCAAAACAAGCCAATGGACTGAAGTAGAAGAGCTTGCCAGGTTGAGTGAATTTCAGTCTTATTTAGTTTGAAGTAGTGTATCCTAAAAATAGCAATGGATGACGGCACCTAGACGCTTCAGAACATTCTGAGAGGGCTGGCCTTGAGGTGCAAGTTTGAAGCGTTACTTTAGAGATGTCTATTTAAACAATTAGTTATCTATAATGTTCCAGTGTGTGCCAGGAGGGGAGGGCTAGGCTTGAGAGATGCCGACTTGAACAAACCTGACCTTGTCTGCAGGGCTTTTTCAGCCACCTGCAGTCTAAAACAAGTTTTCCTTCGATATCCCGCGCTGTTTGCACGGGGCAGCTCTGATGAGCAGAGGGAGAGGAAGCTGTCAGCAAGAAGCAGTTCAACAAAATCACAATTATCTTTAAGGTGAAATGGAACCAACTAACGCAGAAATGGCACTGACTGAAAACTGAACTACCCGACGCTGCCTAACCCAGCCTTCCTGCAGAGGCTGGAGTTCAGGGATTGGCCTGAGTGACAGCGTGTGGTAGAACAGGAATCCGGGCTTCTCTCGAAGGTCTTGTAAACCTCCTGTCTTACCCATTTCATAGCTCTTCCTGAGAATGGCCACCCACACCTGTAATCCCACCCAGTACTTGGGAGACTGAGACAGAAAGATCCACCTGAGTCGAAGACCAGCCTGGGCTACGTGGTGAATGAGTTCCAAGCCAACCTAAGCTTCATTGAGGGAGCCCTGCCTCAAAAATGTTAACAGCCACTGCAATAGTAATAGCAATGGCTTGCTGCAACCACCACCGAGACCTTACTTAGCACTATTAACTGACCCTGAGGTGGCCACCAAGTCCTTCTTCTTCTCTAGCCTCTGTGGTTACTGAGTTTCCAGCTTAGATGGTTACAGAGGTGGGCAGTTCTGTTTCTTGTAGCACGTGAGCACATGACTCCTTTAAATTCAACACTTACTATGCATATGCCCCCCCCGAAACTCTGAAAAATACCAGTTGTGTGTTCCTTGATTAAAATAAAAAGTGAAATCCATGTAAATACTTATTTTTTAAATATATATAGCTCATGGGTCCATTCTTAAAGAAATCTAAAAGTTCTAAAGTGTTGGGAAAAGCTGTTAGGTGGAGCTTCTGAGCACCAGCTCTTACTGTGGGAACAAGAGATCGGGGAGGCGAGAATGAGGAAGAGAGACTAGTCAGGTCCCGTGGCTTGAGGCTGGAGTGTGTGCCAGGGTGTGCTTGGAAGATAGCATTGTATACGGGTACAAATGATGTGAGGTGCAGAGATTTAAAGCATAGACATGGAGTGGTAGTTAGATATAGTGACTTCAGGCCCTGGAGACGAAACTCAGCGGGAGAGCGTTTGCTCACATATCCTCACAAGGCCTGGTTTCATCCCAGCCCCGACACACACACGCACGCACACGGACACACACATGCATCCCTGACACACACGCATGCACATGCACACATGCACGCACATACAAAACCACCCCCTCATTTGGAGCAGAGCATTGGAAAGGATGGCCTTGGGTAGTAGTTCAGCATCTCTGCCCTGCTTGGTGCTGTGTTTCAGGTGTTAGTTACACAGCTAAGTTGAGATGTAGAGGAGTGTGTTGGCTTGAGTTTGGATGCTAGTACATGTCCCAGCTAGAGGCAGAAAGTGGACATTGTCTATAGAGTGGGTATTTAAGATCCCGGGCCTCTTAAATTTCTCTTGGAAGGAAGTGGACACAGAGAAAAGAAGCAAATTGGACCCTTAGGCCCGAAGTGAGGGAAGGTCTGTAGAGAAACCCAAGAAAGTTTTAGTATTTCCAAGTCATTTTAAACAGCTTTATTGAGATGTAATTTGCCAAAAATGAGTTACCTGTTCGAGGAATGTGGGTGCATGTATGGATCTCTTTAACTGTCAATTGTTAATATAAAGGACATTTCCCCTTTGCCAAAAAGATCCCCATCATAGCTGGGTGCGGTGGCACACGCCTTTAATCCCAGCACTTGGGAGGCAGACGCAGGTGGATCTCTGTGAGCTTGAGGACAGCCTGGTCTACAAAGAGAGTTCTAGGACACCCAGGACTGTTAAACAGAGAAATCCTGTCTCGAGAAGCAACACAAAACAAAAAAAGGCCCCATCATGCCACTCTGCAGTCAGTCCGCTTGTCCCTTGAAACCAGTAATCCATTTTCCATCTCTCAGAGCAATTCTGACCGTTCTAGAGTGTCATATAAACTGTGCCATACACTGTTGTGTGACACTATTCCTGGGGAGACATGAACAGATAGATGTCTGCTTGTCTCAGATAGGCAATCACTGACAGATCCGCCCAAGTCCAGTTTGGTGAACCAGTGAGGTTTATTGGGGTTATACTTAGAGGAGCGGAAGTGACTCAGAGACAGCTCCATCACCCAAACCCACCCAGCACTGTCTGAGTTTGCCTCTCACCAGTCCTTATTGCTTCTTCAATGGATCTGGTCAGTTTCAGGGACTTCCTGAAGTTACTGAGTTTCCTTACAGAGCTTCATGAGTTTTGCCTATGGAATGGAATGTTTCTTTCCCTTTTAGAACAGAATAAATTCTCTCCTTTTAGAAGGAGAGAATAAACTACCACAAATGGTCCTCTGACCTGCATATGTATACCTACATGCATGCACACATAAATACATTTTATAACTAAGAAAAAAAGAGACGATTCCTTTTTGTTCAGCTAGCATTCTGTGATATGAACATACCACAATTATGCACCATTTCATCTCTTAATGGACTTACAGACTGTTTCAAAATTTGAGCTATTGGGATTCAAACTTGTAAAACATTCTTACACAAGTTTTTGTGGATGTGTTTCTGTATTTTTATGTAAATACCTAGAAGAGGAACTGCTAGGGCACTGAATTAAAGCATGTTAATGATGTAGGAAATTGCCAGAGGTTAAAAAAGAATGGAGAGAAAGAACTTGCCCCCTCTCAAAGTGGGTGTTCCGTGGTACTCTCGTCCCAGAGTCTGAGGGAGCTCCTTCCCTCTGGTCTGCTGAAGGTTGTCTTACGCTATTTCTCTGTAGCTTTGATTTTGATCCCTCTGGTAATTACTGGTGCCAGCCACGTTTCCTCTGCTAATTGACTAGTTATATAACTTTGGAGAGTTATTCTATCCAAGGCTTCCCACTGTTGTTTTTGTTACCGTTCATTCTTTCTGCATTTTGGATAGCAGCCCTTTGCCAGCTACATACATTGTGAATATTTTCTTACATTCTCTGACCTGCCTTCCTGCTTCTTAGTGATGACTAGTGGGTGAGAACTTTAAAATGTTGATAAAATCTGTTTTGTAATTTATTTATTTTTTTACTGTGACCTGCTTTGTGTTCCTTTTAAATGATTCAGTATGGAAAAGGCAGTTACAATTCACCATGGAGCCCATCAGCTTTCTGTTACTGTAACAAACGCCTGAGAAAAATCAACTTAGATTACACATTTTGGGAGGTTGTTGTGTTTTTTTTTTTGTTGTTGTTGTTTTGTTTTGTTTCCAAGACAGTGTTTCTCTGTAGCTTTGGGGCACCTGTCCTAGAACTAGCTCTTGTAGATCAGGCTGTCCTCAAACTCACAGAGATCCGCCTGCTGTTATTATTATTATCATTAATTATTATTCCCCCATGATTTCCAGTCCTGTGATGACAGTAACTTGCTTTCTTCACTTGAGATTCTCTGCCAGTTCATTCATTCTCATGGTCCCTCACTACCTTGTTTTCCCCTTCAATGGTTTCTACTTATGATGAATAGACGTTTGGAATCTCGTAAGAAAACATTCTGTTCTTGCACGCTTCATAAGCTACTGACCTGTTGTGTGCGCGTGGTGGGAGGGGTGTGCACACATGTGCTTATGGAGGCCGGTGATTGATGCTGGGTGCTGCCTCAGGGTTTCTATGCTGCAACAAAACTCCACAACCCAAAAACAAGTTGGGGAGGAAAGGGTTTATTTGACTTATCTTCACTGAAGGAAGTCAGGACAGGAACTCAAGCATTGTAGGAACCCTGAGGCAGGAAGTGATGGCAGAAGCCATGGAGGGACCTGCTTACTGGCTTGCTCTCCGTGGCTTGATCAGCCTGCTTTCTTATAGAATCAAGGACCACCATCCCAGGGATGGCACCACCAACGATAGGCTGCGCCCTTCTCTATCAATCACTAATAAGAAAATGCCCTAGCTGGATCTTTTGGAGGCGTTTTCTCAATTGAGGCTCCCTCCTCTCAGATGACTCGAGCTTGTGCCAAGTTGATATAAAACTAGCCAGGCCACGTGCGTTTCTCAATCACTCTTCACATTTATGTTTTGAGGCCTGGCCTCTCACTGAGCCTGGAGATTGCTAATTCAACTAGGCTAGTGACCAGTGATCTTCAGGACACTCCTGCATCTGCCTCCTCAGCGCTGGAGTTACAGATGCATGCCACCCTGCTAGGCTTTTACCCGGGTTCTGAGCACCTATCAAATGCATGCCACCACAGGCGTTTTAATGACTGAGCCAGCTCACCATCCCCTTCACTTCATTTTGGCGGTACAGATCCTGAGAGCCAGGATGCTGTTGGTTGCCAAAAACAGAAAGCCCAACTCAAGAACACAGGGGTGTGAACAGAATAGAAAGTATTATCTCTCAAAGCTAAAGTCCCGAGGCAGGGCCGATCATTTGGCTAGTTCAGCACTGCCATCTTCGGAGTATAGGACCCCTACATTCATTTCATTTCATCCTCACTACTTCAGCATGTTGACCGTGTCCAGGCTGACTCCTCCTATGAGCAAGAATTGTCTGCTGCCCTTTTCAGTGTCCCAGCAGCAGCAGAGACAGATGTCACACCTGAGGGATCAGGTCAAGCCTCCAAATCCTCTGTCATGTTTCATTAACATTTCCAAGTCGCGTTGGCTTCTCAAAAGTCAACCACTTGTAGGAAGACGAGAGCTCCATGATGAAGTTGGAACGGCTAAAGCCCCCAGGTGCCAGCATGGAGTGACAAATCCACGCTTGGGAGACCACACAGGCAGTGCCACAGGGCTGTGATTGGGATCTACTTTGAGTTTTATTTGCATCTAGATTCTTCTTTGGAGATATTCAGTGGTGCTCATACACAGACCAAATCACTTAAAACGTGATGGTGTGCACACTGGTTTACATGCCTGCTTTCCCTGCTGATGTGTGAACTTGAAAAAAATCAGACTTTCCCCAGTACTCCTGCCCACAACTGGGCATTTGAGAAGCTAACTCGGTTGCATGTACCAGAAAAGGAACTTGGCACCTAGGATCTTTTTCCAGAGTGGGTCTGCCCAGAGCCTGTGTAGTAGCCCAGCAGCGTCAGGGAAACAGAGGCTCTTGCTCGGGTGTGTGTTCCTAGCTTGTGTGTTGCCCCGAACATGCAATGCCTGCAGCTGTCACCAGACCCATATGCAGGGACAGAGAAAAGCCACGCAGCCTGCTCAGCCCCACTGCCTCTTTTTTCTGGGAAGACATAGCACAGTACATTAGTAGAAAGAAACCTGTGGATGTACTTTTAAACTCTCCAGGAGTCAGTTTAAAAACGAGCACATAACTAACTTGAGGAACACATTTCTTCTCCCCTAATATACCCAACGATAACTTGCAAAAGTACATCAACAAATAGGCTAACAAGTTAGTCAGTTTTTGCCTTTCCAGACCCAGAGTCTGGGTGTGTTTTATCGTCATAGTGAGTTCAGCTTGCACTAACCACGTTCCAGGAGCCCAGCAATGTGAGTCATCAGGGAATGTCAGCCCGTGTCTCACGACTAACTAGTTTTCTCGAGAACAGGTGTATAACAGGCAGTCAGCCTTCCCTCTGTGGCTTCCACATCTGGTCAACACTGCGGCCAGAAAAACCTGAGGAACACGTGGCGTGTGTGTTGAACATACACAGACTGGTTATCCCAGCGCACAGCCATTTAGAGTCTCTTACCTTGCGTTAGCCACCGTAAATCACCTGTCCCGGGGTGGTTAAAGTGCACAGGGGAGCGTACCTTCTGTGCAACCCCTGTGCCATTGTACATAAGGGGCCTGACCCCCTGTGGATTTGGGTGTCTGGATTGGGAGCTGGAATCAGTTGGATAGGCAGTGCCATCGATGCTTATTCTACAATGTATGAGTCGAGTGGATGTGTGGTATATAATATACAAACAGCGAATGGTCAGTCCACTTGCTTGTGAATTCTGTGCCCATAGTTCCCGTGGAGTGCTTTCATTGATTAGTGCCAAAGTTTTTATAACTAACCTGTAGTTGCAGGCCTGCCCTGATGCCTACAGGTAGGTGCTGAATTACCATCTAGATCAGTAACGCAGCTGCTCGTGTTAATGATGTGCTAATGTCATTCTAAAGTGAGTGTTGACTGACATGTATGCTAACGAAGTAGTGGTGGTGATGTCATTCCTCACAATGACTGACATCCTGTTACTTTTAATTAAAACTTAGTGTGAATTATTACTATCTCCACCCACAGTTTAGTCCTTAATTAGGGTCAGCAAAAGTTCCTTTAACAGGATGAGCCAGTAATTATTTTAGGCTCTATGGCTGCTGTAAGACGAGAGCAGCCATTGTAATACTCAAATGAGCAGGGTGTGGCCAAATAAAAATATGTTTATAAAACCAGACATTGGATGAGATTTTTTTTTCTAGAGGCTAGAGTTGATAGTCTTGGTTTTAATGACCAGATTTATCTTCCTTATCAGTTTCTTTCCCACAAATTCTTCCACCCTGGTAAGGTAGGAATTGAAATCTCTGAATGTAGAGTTGGGTGGAACTGCACAGTATTGTATCGTTGTATAGTATTTCCACAGTTACACTGCAGACCTTTGAGGGTTTATCCCGCAACTTTGTCCTTCATGTATTAGGTGAAATAAGAACATGCAATTGTCAGTTCAAAGACTATGTAACATGCATTCTTTGTATTCTTAGTATAATGGCGTATATTTGATATATGGTAACGTATGCTGCAAAATTATACGCTTAAGAGACTCTAAAACTTCCATTCCTCAGACTGTGGTGTAGCTCGGTTGGTTGAATGCTCAGCTAGCACACATGAACCCCAGATTTGAGTAAAAAGGAAGAAACTGGGGGTGGGGTGCATCCTATAATGTCCACAGTGGCAGGCATGCCCCCATGCAATAAACAGACAATAGATAGACTGACTGATACATAGACAGACAAAGATGCTAAAAACAAAAGCATGAGAGCCGAGTCCTTTGTCCAGCCCGAGTATTACCCTCTTTAGACGGTGTCTGTGTTGAACACAGTCTTCAGCCTGCTGTGAGTTTCCAACTTGTCTCTGACAGCTGCTTGACTGAATCTCATTTATTTTTCCAAATAAATGATGGTTACATTTTTCTTATATAATCCGATCCTTATCATTCTTATTTTCCACTTGATTTCTTCATCTGTTTTTTATTGCTTGGAAGTTCTCTGTTAGGGACATTAACCTAGCATGCATACTAGGTGATTTCTGTTACATTAGCATGTAATGCTTCGTAATTTATTGAACCGAAATGTCTGATGTGTTTTGTGCTTATGTGATTGTTCCCTCTCCAGGTGTTCTCTTTTATCTTATTGTATGACTCCGCATATTATTTTTTACATTTATATCTTTTCATATTGTACTGATTGGTATTCCCTGTGTCTAGTGTGCACTGGGGAGCCATCTCAGAAGAGAGCTATTGTTTTGGCTCACTAAACTTCATTCATCTTGCCCCTGGTTTAACATGCCAGTGTTATCATAAACAGTTGGACAGTGAGTCTTTTTAAACTGTCTCTTGTTTGAGTAATCCTTTGATCTATTTTTGAAACAATGCTACATTCTAAATCCTTGCAGCACATTCTTTTATGCGTTAGAACAGGGCAGAGCCTCCCTGTCACGTGTTTATTTAGTTAGCTAGAAGCCCCTGAAGATCAGCTGGTTCACCCCCACCAAAAGCATTGTTAGGATTATGATTGGGATTATAATGCTAAACTTAGAAATTAATTTAACAGGAGCAGAATTTACTGTGACGGAGTCTTCTAAACTAGAAGTAGAGTGAGGCTGTCCAACGCATGGTCCTCTTCTTTCCCACCCCACGCTTCCTGATTGTTCTTCCCTTATGAGTTACTACTATCTCCGCACTGACAAGAGCCTGCATGCATGCGTGTGTGTGTACGTACACATTGTATGTGTATATATGTGTGCAAAAGCACACATTGTGCATGTGGAGGTAAAATATCAGTATCTTGACTTCCTTCTCCACATCGTTATTGTTATATGCGTGTCCATGTCCCTGTGTGTGTGTGTGTGTGTGTGTTATATGATAGGGAGCCATACCATAGTACATATGTGGGAATCAGAGGACACTGTTATGGAGTTGATTTTCTTACCCCCTATACATGGGTTCTAGAGACCTCATGCCAAGTGCTTTTACCTCCTGAGCCATCTAGTTGGCCCCCAACACCTAATTTTTTTTTTTTGAGACATAGTTTCTCACAGAGTCTGGAGCTCTCTAATTCAGCTCCTCTTGTCCTGACTCCCCCTGTGCTAGGGTTATAGGCTTGTACCACTATGCTGGGCTTCCTCGTGTGTTCTGGGGACTGACCTTGGGTCTGTCTGCTGGTATGGCAAGTAGTCCTCCCAGCCTCGTGTTTAGGCATTTTAATGTTGAGGAAACATCATTTTCCCCCCTCCTTTACAGAGTCATACTGAGCCCAGGACCTCATGCATGCTAGCAAGCATGTGCCCTACCACCGAGCTGTGCGTGTCCTGGCACTTTTACTTTATTTTACAGCAGTATCTTATCCCATTGTCAAAGCTGGTGTTGAGTTTACTGTGTAGTATGCGGCAGGCCTCTGAACTTGAAGTCTTCATGCTTCAGCCAAGTACTGCCACCACGCTTGACTGAAATTTTAGCAAATGCCCATGTATCTTTTTGACTCATCATTATGATGATTAATACTGCTAGCCTTTTTATATATAAACTCCTACTTGAAGTTACAAAATACACTGACAGTGATTGAAATAACCTTATTAAATAAATATTCTATTTAGTATGCTCTCCTTTTTTCTTTCTTTGAGACAGGGTCTCTCTATTTAATGTAGATCAGTCTGGACTTGAACTCATAGAGACTCACCTGCTTCCATTCCTGAGTGCTGGCATTAAATGTGCACATCACCACACCCAGCTGGGTTTTTTTTTTCTTTCTCCCAGATTTTCTTTTTCAGAGCTTTAAAGAACTCATTCATAAAGCCACCTGAATCACATACGTGAGAAACTTAAGCTTTAGTTTAGCCAAATAGATGGTGTTTCCCCCTTTGGTTGCTTCTGTATTGAATGCTTAGAAAACCCTCCAGTTTGAGAGCTACATTTGAATATTTAGCCGTAATTCCCACTTGGTATGGTTTCATATTTGACTATTTAATCCATATAGAATGATCTTAACATGAGGAAGGCCTAGCTTCCTCTGCCCTTCCTGACTTGTTGACTAATGACATGTTTATACCCCGAGAATTTGAACTGCAGCCTTTGTCTTATATGAAGTTACGTTCTCTAGGATATGGTTTTTGGGTTTCTTCTGTTCTTTTTCCGTGGATACATAAGCTCATTTTCCATACTGTGTTCACTTGTAATACCATCTTGAGCACCTTGATTTTGGGAAAGTCACTAGCTGGTTGTTCCTGTAAAGTCTCTAGCTGGTTCTGGGTGAGCACCCCCGATTCACTCTAAAGGGTATGAACTTAGGCTACTGAGGGCATATTTTAAAACATCAAATAAAATCGCTGGAAAACATTTGCCAGAGGTCAGCTTCTCCAGAACCCATGTGTAGGGGGTGGGGTGGTGGTAGCTTGCCTACAGTTTCAGTCTCTGAAGGCAGGGATCCCCAGGCCAAGCTGGCTCCTGACTAGTCGTCCTGGCGAGGTCTGGATCTGACTGAGGGACTGTACCTCAGTGAAGAAAGCAGGAAGATGATCAAGGATGATTCCCAGCACTGACCTCCGGTCTCCGTAACCACACAAACACATGCACGTGTCCACCTACATGCAGACCCGTGCACACACATATGAAGAGATGGGGGGAATCTAGTGAAGAATTGTGTAAGGTCTATGGGAGCAGTACTGGATCAATTAAAAAAGCTGTCACCAGTGATCAAGTCTTTCAGTGCTTCTGTTCATGGCTTTCACATATTGTAATCTTATGTGTGGCCATCTCTCAGAATAAAATTGAACGGCAGCAGTGGTCAGTTTCATCGACCATCCACATGTTAGGAGAGAGTTCTCATAATCTGTTAGATCAAGGTATTTGTAGGGTGGATTTAATACTATTTAATTGTGGAGCCATGTGAATCAGTGAGTTTCTGTACAATGTGTCCTTTGATGGAATGAACGTTTCCACTAATCCGGCTTATTTTTGTTTTACAGATGTTGTTTTGTGTTTGCTTTGGGATACCTCACAGTGTGTCAGATTACTAGAGTCTATATCTTTGATTATGGACAATATTCTGCTGATTTTTCAGGGTAAGATGAAAATTTGATTCAGTGATCTCTTCTATCTGTTCTACCAGAGTGGTTGAAAAGTACAGACTGCAGTTTCACTCAGTACCTCCGACGGAGGGCTGTTGAACGTGTGTAATACCGTGGATGTCACAGAGACCCTGTGCTTCTCAATTGCCTCAGATAAATCTTCTAAACATAGAGCAGTTAGACTCTTCATGTGGCATTTTTGGTACTCAAAGTGGCCTCTGATTCTAATAGGAGTTTCCTTCCGCAAGCATTTATAAGCATTGAAAGACAGCTGCCCCCGCCCCCCCCCCCCCCCCGCGTCTGGAGAAATGGCCGAGAGGTTAAGAGCACCGACTGTTCTTCCAGAGAACCTGGGTTCAATTCCCAGCACCCACATGGCAGCTTACAACTGTCTGTAACTCAGTTCCAGGAGATCTGACACCCTCACCCAGACATAAATGCAGGCAAAACACCAATGCACATAAAAAGAAATTAATTTAAAAAAAGAAAGTCAGCCCCCTCCAAGCTATAGTCTTGCTACTTAGCTTTCTTCTTTCCCCCTCCCTCCCTCCCTCCCTCCCTCCTTCCCTCTGTCTCTCTCTCCCACCACAGAGTAGTGGAAATGACTTCTGGCTTTTGTTTCTCCAGAGGGGATTATTTCCTTCTTGGCACTGGATAAGTTTCATTACCTTGTAAGGAGACTGAGGGAGTGTTAGGAGAGAAACGCAGCCTCTCACCCTGAGCTAACCAGCTCCTGTCTTTGTGAAGAAGCATGTCCTGCCATGTGAGGCCCAGGTGGGCAGCAGAAGACTTCACACTTGACATCAGTTACTCTTGGCGTTCTCCATTGTCCGAGAAAGGGTGTGTTTTCTGCAGTCTTTCACCTCTGGGCAGTATCAAAATGAATAAAATGTCCAATTTAATGATAAGCAAATTAGAAAAAATATCGTATCTCTGTAGAAAAAATTAACAATAGAAACTGGCCAAATTATTTGAGAAAAAATTACAAAGGAGAATTTTAGAGGATAAAGTATCTTTTTCTTCCCAGTAAGAGTAAGGTATATTTTTTAAAAAAATGGGCTCGGAGGAAAGCAAGTTGTGTCCCAAAATAACAAAACCAAGCCAAAACAGATGACATATACTTGTAAAGAAAAAAGAAGAAAGAAAGATACAGCATCAGACTAAGAAGTGAGTCAAGTGGCATTGAAATCCACACCTGGAATGGGAGGGTAACAAACAGACCAGCCACCCATCTTTTTTGTTGTTGTTTTTGTTTGTTTGTTTCTTTCTTTTTTTTTTCAAGGCAAGGTTTCTCTGTAGCTTTGGAGCCTGTCCTGAAACTAGCTCTTGTAGACCAGGCTGGCCACGAACTCGCAGAGACCTGTCTGCCTCTGCCTCCCAAGTGCTGGGATTAAAGGCGTGCGCCACCACTGCCAAGCCAGCCACCATCTTTAACAACAGATATTCTTAAAGAAGAATTGCAGGGCAGAATCAGCACTCACTTGGCCCCCTGTGAGTAGGGGGAAGTGGGCCTGGTCACATGGCATGGCGGGATGAAGTTGGGAGCTAGTTGTAAAACTAACAGATTCTGTAGAAAGCAGACCCCTGCTAGAATAGCCACCCAAAGCGAACCATGTCATCCAGTGACTTTTCACCCCGAGCTACGGAGCCCCAGGATCCAGGCTGTGTGTGCGGGTCCCAGGGTTGTCAAGCAGTGGGGACCCTGGATCCTCCAATCTTGTTCTACTCACACCTGCCATGGGTTTCTCTGGTCTATATTTATGTTCACTCGAGATAACGTTTCTCAGATTTTTTTTAAACACTCACACTTTAGCATAACCAAACTGAACTGATTGCATCACCGTGCACGTTGGCACTGCGACACTCCTGTGGGACTCAGCTTCCCGGGACCCTCACAGTCCTCCTTCAGTTTGATATTAGCCATTATCTTTTTCCTCTCCATCATCTGCTGCTCTCCAGCCTCTTCCATAACGTCTTTCTCTGCTAGCCACACAGAGGGCCTTGTCAGGAACAAGTGTGTTATCACAGTAGATTAACGTGAAGGTTCAATCTCATGGTACAGCCCTCTGAGGAGGCGGCCTTTCTGCCACATTCCTTCTGGCACCACCTCTCACCGGAGCTCTGGAACCTTCTGATTTGGTTGAAGGTGGGGATTAGTGATCCAGATCAGAGAGAGCTCATGACTTACAGTCCATTAGCCTAAACTACTACATGGGCCCACAAGCTAGAGAATAGTTTCTAGGAAGAACTTATTGATTCTTTTTTTTCAGAGTTATTTATGATGTGACTTTAGCAGTATTTTGTTGAAATTTATAATTTAATTATTTTGATATAATTTAAAATTTTTATAGGGGAAGAAAAAACAGTGTAGCACTTTAAAGATAGACTACCTGTTTATAATAATCCCAGTGTTAGCCTTTGGAGGACTCTTTTGACTATTATCGGTGAATTGATAGAGATTAGGTGCAGAATTGAACGAACTAAAGCAAGCTGCCCTGGCACAACTGTGCCAAAGAAGTTGCTCTTTTAAAGTGGCGATAAGAGAAAAAGAGTCAGCTGTTGGGCAGTGCTCCCCATTCAGGAGGTGGGGATCCTCAGGTGTAGGATATACTAGGTGTAAGCAGATTTTTCTTTGGGCCTCCAGCTCACAAAAAATGATGTGGATTCTTCTTACTAGTTATAAAAGCTCTGCCGATAGTTTAGGCTTGTTTCTAACTAACTCTTATAACTTAAATTAGCCCATATTTTTATTGATCTATGTTCTACCATGTGGTTTATTTTAACCTCTATCCCATTTTGTGTGTCCAACTCATTCCGTGTCTATCTGGCTTCTCCTGGTGACTCTGCCTTCTTCCCAGTGTCCTCTCTGCTCCAGAATCCTGCCTTGCTATTGGCCATTCAGCTTTTTATTAAACCAATCCCAGTGAAAAAACTTGACAGTGTCAGGGATTATTCTATTACAGAAAGGGACAGAGAAGGCCGTCCTGTGAAGCAGATTAGGACAAGTGTCATTTTTCTTCATAGTGTCAATGTCTAGATAGAGCACAGGAAGGGAGGCCCGAGACCTTGCTGAGGAATTGTGCAAATCTCCTGAATGAGACAGATTTACTTGCTTGAGGCATGGGAGAACTGAGATACATAGAGAGATGGGGGAGGGGAGAGGGAGAGAAAGGGGATGAGGGGAATAAAGAGAGAAAGGGAGGGGAGAGAGAGAGAGAGAAAGAGGGGTAAGGGAGAGAGAAAGGGGGTGAGGAAGAGAGAGAGAGAGTGAGAGAGAGACTGAGTCCGTCTGAGAGAGAGGGAGAGAGAGAGTCTTTCCCCATATAATGTTAGGATCAGGATTTCTTTAGATAAAGACTGTCTTTTCACTAGAAGTTTCTAGTTGCTGAAAAGTTAGAAAGAAAGTCCCTGAAGTTGTGAGGTCTCACCTCAGCTATAAAAAGGTGATACAAGAAAAGCACAAAATGATTAGTCTTCCTATCAGAAATAACTTAAAAAATGTGACAGAAAAAAGGTCCTGTTTCAAAAGCAACTGTGAAGTGTCCAGGAATCTGTCTAAGAAGAAATGGGCTGGGCCCTGTGAAGACAGCATAAAACTTATTCAGGGGTACGAGCTTGAGAAACAGCCTGCTTGTATATAGTGTTGCAAGCAAGAAGTTGGAATGCATGCAGTTGGAATAACAAAAGTTATGTTTTATAATTGATATAACAAAAGTTATGTTTTATAGTTGGCATAACAAAAGTTATGTTTTATAGTTGGTATAACAAAAGTTATGTTTTATAGTTGGTATAACAAAAATTATATTTTATCATTTCTATAACAAAAGTTGTATTCATAGTTGATATCACAGAAGTTGTGTTTTATAGTTGATATAACAAAAGTTGTATTTTATAGTTGTTATAACAAAAGTTATATTTTGTCATGCTTAACGTCCTCACCCAAAGTTCGCACTCTGAGTTCCTAACTATGTCCTGAGCCTGTCTCCCCAAGGCTGCTCACCTGTGCTGCTCAGCTTAGCTGAAGGTCAGGTCCCGTCTTTAACAGTCGTCTCTGTTCCAAAGGTCAGGGTCCTGGGAGACTTTCCTGAGAGCAGGTCAAGGTGGGGGTCTCTCCAAATGTGCAGAGCAGAGCATTGCTCCTGGTCTCTGCTTATGGACTGTCCAGTGGGCATGATGGGGTCTAGGACCATGTCTGGTTATCTTGAGCGAGTGATGTCACTGGGTTCTGGTTGTCGGGTGCAGCTTTGGGTGTAAGAGGCTTCCTAAGCTATTTTCACATGTCTAAAAGGCCTTTTTAGTAAAAAAAAGTTCTCAAATGCTTGTTACAGATAGGATAGTCAAATCCAGTAATTCTTCTCAAGGTAACCCACAGCCTTAATGTGGTATTTGCCTTAATCTGAGCATGGTGGACCAAGCTTGTAATCCCAGTGACCTAGGAGACAGAGGCAGGGGGATGGTCACAGATTTGAGGCCAGCATGGTCTACACAGCAGGTTCCAGGCCAGCTAGAATACAGTGAGACCTTAAGAAGCCAAATCACAATGAAACAAAGTCAAAAGAATACCTGCTCAAGGGCAGTGATCATCAAACACAAACAGCAAGGAGGCAAGTCAAAGCACTGGGATAGAGACTGGAAATAAGAATACAGAGCAGTGCCGCTTAGCAAGATGGCTTGGAGGATAAAGGTGCTTGCCATCAAGGCTGAGGGCCTGAGTTTGATTCTCAGGATCCCCAGGGTAGAACAAGAGGGCGTCTCCTGGGAGTTCTCCTCTCACGTGACTCCCATGCCCTCACCCTAAAGATATAAATAAAAGGTCATGTGCAGAATAGCTATGGTGTGATCATAACTCAGGGGAGACACCCTGGCTCCTTTCTTCAAGTCGCTGGACTAGACACTTGTGGTATAGCGAATACAATAAGCCCTTTGCCTCTTGTGACTAAATAAATGGCAGGGAGTGAGAGCTGTGTTCTCACTGGAATTGGATCTGTCTTGCCAAGGAGTGGCTCCGGGTGTCCACCACAAGGCAAACACAGAAGGGTTCATGTCGAGTAATTCCCATTCAAATCAAGGCTGTGTCTTACAGCTAGGCATATAATATCAGCTGCTCAGTGGGTGTGGCCTGCCAGCTGGCCTGTATCCACCCCCACCCCGGCTGTGGAGGCCTACTGAGCATGCGTGATGCATTTGGTAGGGGCTTTTGTAGGAGCCAGTTCTTAAAGGCAGAGACGGATGTAGCATAAAAGCTGCAGGTGTGGTTGTCGTTTCTGTCTCTCCATCCTGAGCAGCCTTATTCGAGTCCAGAGTCTAATTTTAGACATGTTTTTATGTTCTGCGAAATGAGTCATGAAGGCTGCTAGCTGTTCTTTATAATCCTTGCCACACAGTGCCCGGTAACTGTGTGTAAATAGGGCGGCATGAAATAGTCCACCACCCGAGACTTTGCACCTTCCCGTTCTGGTGGTTTTTTCCTGTGGGAGTGTCTCCCGGCCCTTGACCTACATCTGACTACAGGAAGCATCCTGTCTCACTGCTAATGCTGGTCATGTCACCACAGGAGCTGTGGGTCCTGAGTGCTGCAGCTGATTGAGTTGATTCTCATGGTCAAACATGGCAGAAAGACCTATTTACCTTGGGTCTGCAAAGCCAGCCCAGGCTCCTCAGCAATTTCTTCCTCAGTGCACCCCCCCACCCGCCCGCCTCCACTCTCCTCTCTGCTTTCAACCATCTCTGCTTGTTCAAACCCCAGATGAAATGACTGGGGCACTTCTCCTCGGCTCTCTGTACCCAAATATCACTCATTAATGTATCTGCTGTAACTCCCCTTTATCTTTACCCACGGGAGCTGTGTCCCAAGCCACAGGGGACGCCACAAGCCACGGGCATTAGTAATTCTGTTTGCATGGTTTGTCTACACACACACACACACACACACACACACACACACACACACACGTAGCCACGTTGAACGATGGCGCTTACACCTCAGGGCCCTTGTCAAGGGCTTCTCGAGCACAGGCGCTGGGGGCTGTGATAGTTGATCTGAAGCCGGAAATGGCTGCTAGAGGGGTGATGGGTGGCAGCGGATGCCACAGGGTGGGCTAGAGAAAAAGTGGCTTGTGGTCGTGCTAGGACAGAGGGGCACCCACAAGATGTCTTCACGCTCCGCACAGTGACAGAAAATGAACAACGTGGGAGTGTTTCCAAAGATCTCCATTTTATATGTTCAGACTATGGTTGACGATAGACAATGGGAACCATGGAAGGTAAACGGAGTGTGAGTGTGTGTGCGTGTGTGTGTGACCACTGTGTATGTGCAGTTGTATGTCTCTTAGTCTTCAGAAACAGCACTTCCCATTGATTCTTGTGTCCTTTCAACATCTCATGCTCGAAGCGGTCCCAGGGATTTTGTAGGTGAGGCTGTGACCGTGTGACGGGGAGAGAGGTTTGGTTTTTGGCAGAATGTGCCGTGTCTCCGGTGCTGTGTAAAGTATTAGTGATGTTACAACACTTAATCTACACAGGGTCATTGTCCTCCCCACTTTGTAGTCAGTCACTGCTCCCCCTTCTACTGCGGTTGATGGCAGTCAGGATTTATGAGTTTATATTTTTTATCACCCTTTGTTAGTGTGCGCATGTGTGCCCGCACGCGTGTGTGTCTGGTGTGTGTATACGTGTGCATGAACGTGTCGAAGAGTACAGATTGCAGGAATCAGTTTTTTTTGCCTTCTTCCATGTGGGACCTGGGGATTGAACTCACGTAATTAGGCTTGGTGGCAGGCACCTTTACTCACTAAGCCAGTTTACTGGCCCCGTTTGTGAGCTTTGAGCCATATATCCAGCTGCTTTGTTTCCCACATCCCTACCCATTGTCCAGTCAGCGTCGTGCATAAAACACACTCAACATGGACGACTCAGTCTCTCACCTGTTGTTCTTTTGTCCCTTCCCCAGCAGCCCCAACCTTTGTCAGAAACCTTGGTGGTATTAGACCACAAACCTTGCTTCAAAAACACCAAATTGCCACTGGCTTGAGAACGCACACAGGATTCACCGCGGTCTGCCTGTGCTGGTCCTGGTCTGAGCCACCTCCTCTCTTCCCCACATCCTCTGCTTTCTTGTCCCCACTTCCGTACTTGATGGCCTTTGCTCGACCTACTCAGAGTCGAAAGTGTTCCACAGAAAACCAGGTCAGCTCTTGACCCCAAACCGGTTGTCCAGTCCTTCTGTCTGTTAGGTCAAAGCCATAGCCTTCTGCCCTGTCCTGTCCTCCACACGTCTGTCTTCAGGCTGTGACCTTGTTCTTTCCTCTGAATGTCCTTACCCTAGGCCATAGTTCAGTTGTCATCACCATTCAGATGTCACCTTGGGGTGTTTGTTTGCTCTCATCTGTACCCCCCCTCCATTTTCCTGTGCAGCACTTGGTTGATTGTGATCTGTTCGTCTCTCTCCAGTAAGTTCTGCGACAGCAAGGATGCATTGTTCATTGTGTTTCCAGCGGGGTCAAAGCTGGGGCCTAGAACAAGCCTTGGTGCTTTGTAGATGCCCATTAGGCGCTATCTTTCCGAGCGAGACTATCCGTAAATCATGAGGTGACTCAGATCCTGCGTGCCTTAACTGGGCTCACATCCCACAGGCATTTGGTGTTGGGCAGGTGGGACTTGTCTGACCGCCATGGGTCTTGTTTGCGTAAAGGCGATTTGAGTGTAGGGACACAGTGGCTTGTCTCTGTTGTTAGTAAGGGCCTGGTAGCAAGTGGGTGCTTGTAGTTGCTGGGACAATAATAGACAAGCATCGTTTGAGTTCAGCCGTAGCCACTTCCGAGATAATGAGACCGTGCTGAATGTGCATGTTTATTTTAAGCCTGCCTTCTCTACTAGCGTCAGCTATAGTTGAGAATTACTTCAGGATAGAACCAAATTATTATGTTCCTATTCTTTGTAGAGAAATGGATACTTAATAAAATTTCTCATCGTTTTTATATCAGAACGCCTAGAGGTTTTGTTTTTGTGTTTTTATGCCTTTGTTCAGAGGCTGGAGAGATGGCGCAAAGGCTAAGAGCACTTGCTGGATGTTCAGTTCCTAGTATCTACATGGTCGCACACTGCCACCATCTTTAACTCCAGTTCCAGGGATCTTACACCCCCTTCTGGACACCCACACATATATTCATGCAGACAAATGCTCATACATATAAGGCTTATTATATTAATAAAAGTCTTTTATCTTATAAAAAGTCTTTTTTTAAAAAAATCCCTTAGTTAAGAGGAGTATCTTTGTGTAGCCAAAACTGTCCCGTCAGTTACGTATTTGCTTGAGTAGTGGCGGTCTGTTTTCCTCCCTTTTGGCAGTCTCATGCCAACATAGCGATTTGTCACTTAGAAGGTAGAGAGGAGGTCCTATCCAGGCCCTGACCCCCCCCTTGGCACCCTAGAGCTGCTTCCCTACCTGTTCCAGGATAGACAGGTTCTTTACCCACAGTCTGGCAAGCTAAGTCAGATTCTGGGACACAAGGAGGGATTAGGTATTGGGGACTGCCCTTTGCTACAAAACCAACAGTTAAAAACTGTCACTACTTGCTGCCCTGAAAGGACAAGATGTGCGCTGTGGAGGGAAACCAGCATCTCCTCTCTGATACAGTGTTGCGCTGGTTTCTCCAATGGTGTTTTATCGGTAAGGCAGGCTCTACCTGGAGAGGGTGTAGGTTTTGTCTTCTCTCCATTCCATGCTTCCACTCCCATCATCCCTCTGGTTTCCCAGCTGCACGCATCTCCGTGGTGAGTTTGTCCACCTCTGCCCCTCTCCAGATTCCTAACTCTCTCTGAGCTGTTCATCCCGTCTGGCATTTCTGGCAAGCTCTCTTTAGAATCTTCATCCTCAACACCCTCCTCTGCAGTCTGTACCGATACCTTCTGTCTGCAGTCCTCTGTTCACTGTGCTCCTGGGAGCAGGGTGAGTCAGAGAGAGTGGACTGCCACACATGGGGTGGATGGTCACCAGTGGTACTGGGGGGAAGTCGGGGTTCTCTCTTTGGGGGGTCTTTATCTTGTTAATAAAAGAATTTAGATACACTCTGAGAGGGACACTTGGGGATGGTTTTATTGTGTGTTATTATGGTTTGAGAAAAAAGCCGCAGAACGTGTGCTATGCGCAGAGGTTCAGCCAGCCTGTGTTCGAATGAACAGAGAGGAGATGTTTAATAGGAGCTGCCCCGTGGAAGGGCAGCAAAGTGTCTCCACAGAGTGGCTCCGGGGAGAATGGCTCGAATAGGGCAGGGGCAGGCAGCATTTGGATCTGGCATCTGCTCCTCACCTTCTCTTCTTTGCTAAGATATGTAGCCCTTGGAGTCGGCTGTGCTCCTAAGCCTGGTTCAGCCTCCCAGACCAGGACGTGGTTCTGTGAGGTTCAGAATACTTGCACCGCATGGAGAAGTTCCATGAAGGCTGCACATGCTCAGTGGGTACTATAAGGACATCATAGTCGCAAACACATACTGCATCTCTCAGGTGTATTACATATGATACCTGTGGCTGAATATGCCATTGTATTGGTATTATAGAAATTTAGCTTATTTTATCAATTTGCTTTAGTTACATGTGCATGGGGATTCGAGTTTAGAACTGAATGGCATTTTATAATTCCCTATGAGGAGAATCAGGCAGGTTGAGAACAATGAGTGCCCCCCCACACCCCCAAGGAGATGTAAACCTCAGGGCATTTGTATAATCCTCAAGGACCTGAAGGATGCCCTGTATGCACAGCAACCTGGGGGATTAGGCCGGCTGAGCTATGATTTCCTAGGTAACCTTAAGAATTGGCTTTTAAGAGAGCCAAGAGACCCCTTTCCCTCTCAAGCACAGGGAATCGGAGAGCAACCCTCATCTGACCTTGCCCCTCGGAGCCTGACCTCTCCAGAGCACAGCTGTGGCTCTGCATCCAGAGTGAGCTGTGGAAAGCCAAGCCCTGTGCCCCTGTGTGCTCGCACTGGGAGGCAGTGCATCTGCTGGGAGAGTGTGGAACCTCCCTGCCTGATCCCAAGCCTTTACCCCTCAAGACCAGCTGGCTCTGGTCGCCCCGTGAGGGTGATTCCGTGGGGTCGTTTGCGAGGCTCTGAGAAGACAGTGCAGGCGAGAGCCCTAGCTCTCTCAGCATGCGCAGCATACTCGGTGTCTCTTGGCAAATGTAACTTCTGAGTTCATTGTCATTTTAGAAAGTTGAACTACCGTCTGAAAGTTGGTGCATGAGGGGTGGGCCGTGATGTAGGGGTGGGGTGTAACACAGTGCGGGTGGTGTGACACAGTGAGGGGTGGGGTGTAATGTAGGAGGGAGGCGTACCGCAGGGTGGGCTGTGATGTAGGAGTGAGGCGTACCGCAGGGTGGGCTGTGATGTAGGAGTGAGGTGTACTGCAGGGTGGGCTGTGATGCAGTACAGATTTTATTTGGCTGATTTGGTTTTCCTCTACAAGTTAGCCTTTCAGCTAGAATTCTCACAAGACGCGGGAGAAGCGCTGCTATTTCTTGTAATATGTATAAGGCAGTTTCTCTTTCCTTTAGCAGACAGTAGGCTTCTGGGTTCTGGGTGACTGGTGTCAGCGTGCCCTGCTTTCAGCATGGAGATGGCATCCTGCCCCTTTCTTTCTTCTTGTCTCCCTCTTGCTGTTTGGCTCCGCTCCTCTTACACTTCTCATCCAAACTCCTTTAGCTTTTGCTCATCTCCCGCTTCCTCAGGCATCCTCTGTTCTCTTTGATGTTCGGCCTTGGGCAGCAGGCCCAGGGGATGCTGGGGGAGGCACTACGGCACAACCTGGCCATATCTGGAGTCCTTGCACTTCTGACCCACAGGCTCTCATCTTAGGATGCATAAGTTGGAGGCTGCCTCACACAAGATTGTTTTCAGGCATAGGGCCCTCTTGTTACTCGCTTTTAAAGCCACAGAGAAAGTAAACCTTGATTCCTTCTCTCCTGCACTTTTTGAAGACAGGAAACCCCAGAGTTGTTAGCTCTGAAACCACCCCCCGCGAGTTTTTGATAGGATAGAAACGTGAGGTTTTATTGTCGTGTAATCAGGGTCGAGCCTGTTTCCTGTGTCGCGCATGTTGTTGTGACCTCCTCCGTTTAACATATCTGCTTCTGTCTCTCACAGCCCGATGATGATCATTACACAGAAGATCACTAGTCTGGCCTTCGAGATTCATGACGGTAAGAGTCTGCAAGTCAGTTCTTCATCACTGCAAGGAGCCCTATCTGAATAAGCTTTGGTGTGAGATATTACCCTCAAGGGGAGGAAAGGGAGAGACAGTGTTGTTTAAGGTTATTAAGTTGTGCTTCACTCCCAGTTCCATGTTTTCTCTTGATTTTTAATTCAGTTCTATGATAAAAAGCAAAAATAGTCATTTGACCCATATGGTGGACCTTTGGTTTCAGTCAAGTTTGATTCCTAATTTTATTTGTCTTACACTTATATTGAAGTTTGTACGTTTCTCCAATTCTATCACTTTGTTTTTACACCCATATACACACATGTTTTCAGACTTTTAATGAACATATGTACCCATTTTATATGTTTAATAAGTGGTTATGGGAAATGTCAGCAATCGAGACTCCTTGGGGTGTTGACCACCGGGTTCCTCAGAACAAGGAGGAACAGCTCTCTCTGAGCAGAGTTGTCTGTCTGTTCCTGCACGTGTGTCACCCTAATCCTGTACTCCCCCTCCCCCAGCCCAGTCCCCACTTGTGGTCAGGGCACACAGCCTTGATAGTTCTGGGGTAAGGGTCCGGGAGGAGTTGTCTTCCTCTCCCCTTTTACTTCTGACAAGCAGTTGCCACTGCTTCGTTGTCTGGGGACATGAACGGAAGGGACAGATTTCCTTCACAGTCACTGGTCCATGTTTAATCCCCCGTGTGTTCGGCCGCAACTCTCTTTTCTGCCCTTCTGGAGCAGAGCGCCTCCTCCTGGCCATGTGCCTCCAGAGGCGGCGGCATGTGCGTGGGGTGGCTGAGGAGACCCACACGCCACGTCTTCTGCTCCCGCTTTGGGTTTCTCATCTACATGTTCGTAGCCAGGCCCACACTGGAGGGCCTTTTTGTGCATGGCAGTCCGTGGATGCGTCTCGTAGTCCTTGCGTTCTGAACAGGGATGTGGGCAGAAGTTCTCAGACCCTGGTCCTGGAGTCCTGAAGTGGATGCTGTGGGTGTGGTAGATCAGAGCACCCAGCTGTCTTTAGGTGCTGAGACCCACTTGTCACACTGACCGACAGGTCCTGCCTGGGTTGAGGATGGAGGAACATGTCTAGAAGCCCCCGCTAGCAATGTATGTTAAACTCAGAACCAAAAGGACAGACAGCGGGGCCCTATTTTGTTATCTGGTCTTTGGAATAGATTTAGCAAGCGGGTTTTGATTAGCCTTGCCAGCTTCGCCTGGGATTCTTCCTGGGAACTGGAGCATCCAATCCTACCAGACGTCCTCCTGCAGAGCAGCTACTCTCTACCTTATGCTTCAGGGCTGGACCAGCTCTTCCAGCCTCCTGTTTCCTCGGTGACTCTCACAGGAGAGGACCTGCTTGTCTGGATTGAGAACTCTAAACCTGTGCCTCACATGGTCTCAGCATGCGGTGTTGCCTGGCTACTGTTTGTTCTGATGAAGATTCTAAACAGTGAATAACAGAAGTACTTGGGATGAGGGTTAGAAGAAGCCAGGAGCAAGCTTCCCACAGTGGCGTCAGAGACAGCACTGGCTATCTCCAGCTGCAAAGATGGGAACACCTGTGATGTATCTTCTGCCAGGAAATTCATTAGACGCAGGGCCCAGAGTGATTGTCGGGAGCGAGGCAAGCTGACACCACTGCCTAGCAGTTGCAAATTCCTGTGGGAAAGCAGATGTTGGGAGTAAACCGTGTTGGCACAAACAGTTGTGGCATAAGGAACATTTGTCTTGGTGTAGGTATTGTGTGCCTGCCAAGCTCCAGGCACCAGCAATGGGCCATGCTAGCAGGCAGGACCTGCTGAGGAAGGGCAACATCTGCTGTCCGTGTGAACTCCAGGCAGTGGGTCTGGACCTGTCTCGTGGCTGGGTTTTTAGCTGCCAGTCCAGTGGCAGTATTCATACCACCAACTTCAGGAAGTGGATGTTCTATCTCGGATAACTTCTAGGCATGGTGTTGAGACATCTTGCTCCCCTTACAGAGTGCAGCCTCCTTTCCTGCTGTTCTAGTTTTAAGTCCTGTGAGAGACCTGTGAGGTGTCAGTGCTGAAGGATGGCACAGCCTGATACTGTGTTGGTCATAACAACTGATATGTGCCCTGGCAGGCAGGGGAAGGGTGGTTTTTTTTTTTTATCATTGTTGTTGTTTGTTTTGTTTTGTTGATACAGCCTAGCTGGGTGCTTGTACTTGGTAAGGGAATATAAGAGTCTGATTTCTATCTTAGGCTGAACTATAGTCATTTGTATTTTTTTTTTATTTATGGTTTTTTAGGACATGGTTTCTTTGTGGAACAGCCCTGGCTGTCCTGAAACTCGCTCTGTAGACCAGGCTGGCCTCAGAATCAGAGATCCACCTGCCTCTGCCTCTAAAATGCTAGGATTAAAGGCGTGCGCCACCCCTGCCCAACATATTAATTTGTTTTAGCTTCAAACATGGTATCTTAATTTAATGTTTTAGAAGATCTTCTATTTTTGAGTACCCAAAGTTTGAGCCTTTCTCTGAGGAGAAAGGCTGGGCTTGTATACATAGACAACATTATTCTATAAATATGATTTGCTTTAAGTTACATGTTTATTTTCCTTGGTTGGTTTGCATTTTGAAATGATAATAGCCTCCTGGGTCAGCATAGCAGGGTTCTTAGGCAGAGAAGCCCCACACTACACTAAACACTTAGAAATGCTGCAGACGGCTTAGAAAGGGTCAGGGAGACGGCTCACTGGGTCAAAGCATGGGGACCAGAGTTCAAATCCCTGGAGTCCACCAAAAACTCGGCATGGCAGCATACACCTGTAGCTCCAGTGATGGTGGTGCCAGAGACAGGAGGATCCTTGGGCCTTGCTGGATGGCCAGTCCAGCCAAAATGATATGTCGGTTCACTTAGAGACCTGTCTCAAAAAAAAAATACTATAGAGAACAATGGGAGAGGACACTGGACGTTGAATTCTGGCCTGTCATGCATGATTGAGCATTTTTACACACAGAAATACTGAATGAAGCACAGCAAAAAAGCCCGGTAGTGGTGGTGCACACCTTTAATCCCAACACTCAGGAGGAAGAGGCAGGCAGATCTCTAAATTCAAGGCCAGCCTAGTTAGTCTACAGAGCAAATTCCAGGACAGCCAGGACTACACAGAGAAGCCTTGTCTCTAAAAAAATTAAAAAACAAAACTAAACAACAGAAAACAAATACAACAAAAAGATGACTGCTTACCTGCTCTTTTCCTGGTGGGAGGGAGGGAGGGAGGGGAGGATCTCAAGAGAACACTGATGGCCTCATCTCCTTAGGTAGCCCCAAGTGTCGTGGGTCTCCTGTGGGGAAGAGAACCCTGAGAGTAGTAGGAGGTCCCCTGGGGTTCCCCTCGTGTTCTGCTTTTAAGTGGGATTTGTGGGTTTTATTTTGTTTTCTCTGTATGGTTCCAGAGAGTAGACACATGCCCCTTGAAAGGAACTTGGAAGTACAAACGACTCTGAGGAGACGGTTCCACCTCTGGCCGCGTGGTCCTGAGAGTCAGAGCCCATCATAGTCGTCTTGACCTCTGTCTTCCTCATAGGCCAGGGTTTATTTTTCTTCTCTTTAAAAATAGATTTATTTATTCATTGATTCATTCATTCATTTCTTTAGTGTATGAGTGTTTGGCCTGCTTCTATCTGTTCACGTGTGTACCGTGGCTGTTGCGACCAGAAGAGGGCGCCAGAACCCCTGGGACTGGTGTTAAAGACAGCTGTGAGCCTCCATGAGGGGGTCCTCTGCCAGGGCAGCCTTGTCACCCCTCCAGCCCGATTTTTCTTACTCATTGTTGTCAAAATAGGTGTGCAATGGCATTTATTCCCCTCATTATTGGATGTACAAGTGTTTTTTTGTTGTTGTTGTTTCGTTTTGTTTTGCCATTATGCGTGGGGTTTTGATGGTCCTGGCCACAGTTTCAGGTGACATTTTTGATTATTTCCTTAGACTAGGGGTGTCTAGGATGAGAGGAGAGAAACATTCCCCGAGTCTTTGCTCTGTCAGTTTACAGAAACATAAGTGGTCCTCCGTGGTCCTTCTCCCTATTAGACTGAGGGCCTCTCAGCAGGGAGTCTGTCTCTTCTGTTCTTTTTCTAGTGCTAACAGGCTCTCAGATTGTCTTAAAGTGGTTGTAACTCTCTCATCTCTGTTTTACGTACACACATCATCCATTCAAACGTGTGTGTTACATAATTGAGGGCATGCAGTGAGTGAGAGGCTTGAGACATTCTGTGTGAAAGGGGTGGCTTGTTCTTCTAACAGTCTAGGTCCCTTTGTTCTTTGGCGATGTCGTCCCGACTGACCTTGAACGTGATGCTATTCTGCCCTGGCCTCCCAGACATTTAACTAACGGTGCTTTAGTGAAGTTGACAGTTTGTATGTTACTCAGTTGTCTGTGTTTCTTTTGCTAGTTTGTTTTCCCTAGTTTTTGTCCCTGTTTATCTAGTGTCCTTTAGTGGCTTGAGTTTTGTGTCTTTGGACACTATTATTATTTTGTTTCCTACAAATGCTTTCTTAGTTTAGTCTCCCTTTAGTCTTTAAATTGCAGCTAGTTTTTCTTTTCTTTCTTTTTTCCTTTTATTTATTTATTTGTCTTTAAATAGTATCTAGTATTTATCCATCTATTTATATTTTGAAGGCATGTGTATCCATAGGCTTTTGGTTAGCTGTAGTGATAGCCTCTTGATTGGGACGAAAGACAGACTAGATGTGTAAAAGCGATGCACCTGCTTCCACTTTGATTTGCTGTCGTGAGAGAACCAGAGCACCGTCACTGCTCTGTGTTGGCACCGAGGGTTAGTCATCGAGATCCTTAAGGAGTTTTGATGGCTCTTTTTGAAAACATGGCACTGTCTAGTAAGGATAGCAGATCTATAAGTGAAAATGTACTCATTTGGGAGATTTGTCTAATTGGATAATTTCCTTCAGACAAAGTGACTCTCATTTCCCTGTATGTATTAAGTGTGTACGGGGCAAGGTGGGACGGATCACATGATGACTCAGCAGTTTTCCGATCTGTGTCAGTATGAGAAAGAAAGAGACGGTCGTTGGGCCCACACATGGAGTACAGCATGGCTTTCAGATGAGACAGGTGCCACTCTAAAGAGAAAACATAACTCACACAGGTGTTTCTTTCTGACCCTCAGGGATGTTTCGGAAGGATGAAGAACTGACCCCATCGCAGAGAGGCTTAGCCGTGAGGTATGTATCTTTAGATCTACGGTGACTTGTGCTATGTTCCTGGCTTCTTTCCTCTGCACTGCTGCAGGCTGCCAAGTTGTGCTGGGCTGGGCTGGCAGTTTCCCTGAGGCTCCCCTTAAGTTCATCCATGTGCCTCTGTACCATGTGTGCTTCCTGTGAAGTGTGTGGGGCCTCCAGGGCTCCCCCAAGTCCACGCCTGTGCCTCCTGTGAGCCATGCGAGGCCACCAGAGTCATGTCTGTGGGACTCTTAAAGACATGGTTTGTGCGCAGCCGTAGGGATTGCTGCTAATATTAGCTGCCACTCATGGGGCAGTGACTTGATAGCAGCGGTTTGCACAGAGGTGCAGCGCAGATGTTGTTGATGACGGGTTTTTTTAATTTGTTTATTTATTTATTTATTAAAGATTTCTGTCTCTTCCCCACCGCCGCCTCCCCTTTCCCTCCCCCTCCCTCGTCAGCCCAAAGAGCAATCAGGGTTCACTGCCCTGTGGGAAGTCCAAGGACCACCCACCTCCATCCAGGTCTCGTAAGGTGAGCATCCAAACTGCCTAGGCTTCCACAAAGCCAATACGTGCAGTAGGATCAAAAACCCATTGCCATTGTTCTTGAGGTCTCAGTAGTCCTCATTGTCCGCTATGTTCAGTGAGACCGGTTTTAACCCAGGCTTTTTTGTTGATGACTGTTTGAGGAATTCTTTAGCCATCGTCTTCCTTTGTTCTGCTTCCCAAGAGTGGTTTGATTTTTCTGGCCGTGTCTTTTTTAATCTAACATAATTAAAGATGAAATGTGCTCCTTTTATTTTTAAAGAAATGAATTCCTTTGCAGTAGGCTGTTTCTAAATACAGAATTAACAAATGCATGGCTGCTAGACCAGTGCTCCTCAACCTGTGGGTAGTGACCCCTTTCGATCAGTTTGTAATAGGGAAAATGCATCCTGCATATCAGATATTTACATTACAACTCATAGCAGTAGCAAAATTACAGTTATGAAGTAGCAACAAAAATAATTCTACGGTTGGGGTCAGCACAACACGAGAAACTGTATTCAAGGGCCGCAGCGTTAGGAAGGTTGAGAACCTCTGCTCTTGAAGAAGGGGATGATGCCCGTGGTGGTGGACAGATATGCACCACTACCCACCCATAATCATCGGCACGCCTTCTCTGGGGCTCCTCGTCTTCTCTATGGCCAGTCTTCATACACAGCCATTGAATACGCTTACCTGACAAGTCATCAGGTTGGTTCTTGGCTTTTCCTTGGCCTTGGACCACCCCAGACACTATCATATACAGACATCGGCTCTGATTCTCCTGCCCTCTCAGGCAACTGCTGGGAAAATGGCCAGTCCCAATTAACTTCAGCTCTCCACCCCTGAACAGAAGGAGGAGGCCAAGTAGAAAGACACTCTCTCTTGTTAGCTGGATTCATTTAGATGTTTTAACTCTTATTTTTAACATCATGGTTTTTGGAGCTGGAGCATTGGCTCAGCAGTTGCTGCTCTTGCAGAGGACCAGTTGGTTCCTGGAACCTACATGGTGTCTTGACACTAACTGTGGCTCCAGTTCTAGGGGATTTTGAAGGGGGAGCCCGGCCAATCACATCTGGCTAGGGTGTGGCCGCCTGGAGCCCAGGTAGATAAACGGGGGAGATAGGTGCTCAAGCGCAGTGCTCGCCTGACCCATTTGGACTTTGGACCTTCTACTCCAGTTGCTTGAGTTTCCCCGTTTTTTAATTATTAAATTATATCTGTTGTTTTGAGATGGTCTGGTTATTTTAGCGTACCGATCAAATACGCCTTCACTTACAGGATTTGACACCCTCTTCTGACGTATTTGGGTGCCTGGCACACACATGGTACACACAAACGCATGTGTGTAAAATAGTCATACATTAAGTCCTTTTTTAAAAAAAAAATTGTGGTCCTTCATATTGACAGCAAAGCAAATACATATCCTTAGCTCTCTCTCTGAAGAGATTTTAGATTCTTCTTTCTCCAGAATTCCAAAACTCTCTCCCCCATACCCATGGTGGAAGGCTACATTTCTTTTCCTTTTTTCTACAGTAATGGAAAGTTCCTTATTAAGGCATCCTCCCCCTTTACAACCACACAGCCCATGGGTTACTTTGTGTAACCTGGCTGGCCTGCCTGCATCCTGACCTTCAGAACAGCCCAGGTGAACTATAGACCAGGATGTCACCAGGGCAGGCTCATTAAAGCGGGACGAGTAAGAGGACAGCAAAAACTGCCTGAAGCCACCTACTGGGAATTACTGCAGAGGGCAGCTGTGTCCTGGTTTCTCACTCCATGTCATAAAACCCACCAGACTCCCTGAATCTGTAACAAAATCCTTCCCTAGTTGTGTGTTTGAACTGCCCATAGTTCAGTGCAGGGCTGCTGGCTTCTCACATCTGACCTTGATCGGGTTCATTTTTTTCTTCCTCTGAGTCATCATCAGCTTTTCAGGAAGAGGATTGTATTGTCTCGCAGTCCCTTCTCGTCACCACCCTCGCGTCTGTCCCTCTGTCATTTCTCTTTTCCACAGTAGCTCCATTACCGGGCTCTACTTCCCGCTTCCTCCTCTGCTGACTGTGGTCAGATGTATGTTTGCTTTCTCGGTAGCCCTTCATCTTCAGCCTTGTTGGCATGGCGATCAACCACAGTGAGTGGCATCACTGGTCCAGCTGACAGCTCCTCACTGGATTCCTGGACATCGCATCCTCTTGTTTTCCTTCCTCTCTGCTCTCTTGCTCAACCCTGTGCCCCTCTCCTGTCTGGCTGACTGTTGCTGTACCCCAGAACTAAGATCTGAACTTCTCAGCTTTCCCCAGGTGCTTCCATATGGTCTGGAGGCTTCACGCCACTAGCTACACCTTCCTACTCAGCCTCCCCGCTTCAGCTCCAACCTCTTGCCCTGTCTTTTCAATGTCCTCACTTGGATAGAAGTCGGTCTGTTCAAAATACAGCCCCACCATGTGTTTCTCTGCCACTGCCCCTTGCTGGCTAGTAGTATCACTTGCTCTTGGGGGTACTGATGGGGATTGTAAACAGATTTCAGTTTCTTAGGCAAGTCAGTAAACTTTCAGTCATCTCTAATCTGGCTGCTTCTTGCCACCCGACTATGCCAGCCTGGTTCTCTGTAGGTCAGGAATGCACTTGATTTTCTCCTGCTCTCTCTAGCAGACTTTCTAAGTTGGTTCCAGTGATCCCCTGCCGTGTGTGTGTGTGTGTGTGTGTGTGTGTGTGTGTGTTGTGTGCATGCAAGTACACAAGCCAGAGCAGAACCTCAGTGTCTTCCTCTGTTGCTTTCCACTGTTTTTTGTTTTGTTTTGTTTTTGTTTTTCAAGACAGGGTTTCTCTGTGTAGCCCCAGCTTCCTGGGTCTTGCTCTGTAAACCAGGCTGGCCTCAAACTTAGGGATCTGCCTATCTCTGCCTCCTGAGTGCTGGGAGTAAAGGCGCGCTCCACCACCTCCCAGCTCTACCTTGTTTTTGAAACGGGGTCTCTCTGAAGCTCACTGTCTTGGCTATTCTGACTGGCCAATAAGCTGCCAGGATCCTCTTCCATCCTGCCCTCCCAGACCCCCCAATAGTACTGTTTAGAGGGTACAGGAATGGGCTCATCTTCTTGCTTGCTAAAGAATCAAAGGGAAGAAAAACTTTGAAAGGCAAGCAAAGCCCAAGTTTATTCAAAGAGGATGATTTTATTAGCATTTAAAAGAGAAAACTTCAGGGCAGACAGCTGTCAGTCTTGGCAGCTCTCTCTCTTTCTCTCTCTCTCCGTGTGTGTGTGTGTGTGTGTGTGTGTGTGTGTGTGTGCCACATACACTTTGGCAGAGGGGAGAGCAATGCCTTTTGATTTAAGTGGCCATGGTGGTGAGGGAAATTCCAGAAATAGTCTGAACCAGAAGAGGCTACTTAGGTTCCTGCCAGCCTCTGAAAGAGAAGGGAATAGGAAAAAGTTGAACTTTTATCAGAAAGCTGGATAGATCCAAAAGACCCTCATGGTGGTGGCTGGGGACGGGAATTCTGGGAATGAAAGTATGGTATCTAATAAAAGGGCTACTCGTCTGCCTGGCTCTTTAGTGTGGCCTATGGTGAGCCTTCCTTCCTAGCATGGTGCCTTGTTCAGGTGATTGACCAACTAGTTAACTCTCTGTTGGGCTTCCTGTCCAGGCCAGAGATTTTATCCTTTTGACCAGGAGGAACTGATTTTCCCTTTATGGGCTTTATTGTAACTGTGTTGTTGCCTCCTCTGAAGAGGTAACCTTAAAATCTTTTGGGAGACGGGCTAAAGTGGAGCTGATAACCCATTTCGCCATGGAAGTTGAGTCGAGCCCTCCAGTTCCAATGCTGACCAGAGCGGTCATTTACTGTCTGTCTGGCATTCCAGCCCCCACCACTGGGTGCAGCTCCAGGCAGGGCTGTTTTCTCCTGAGGAAGGGGGAGCTCCGGCTTTCTTCCGTCATTCCTGGCCAGAGACCTGCTGTGGAAAAGCTGAGAACCAAGGACGTTTCTGGACCACTTGCTTTGAGTCCCTGCCCTGAGCTGCCTGTCCAGTTGCCCAGTGTCTGGTTCTGTCTCATCCTGCATAGGTGTCTGCGGCCTTGCCCACCTTCGCATGTGTGTGCTGGAGACTTGAACATAGACTCCTGCTGTATACAGCTTCAAGTTTACCCACTGAGCCACCTCTGTCTCCAGAGATCCTTTGAATGGGCTTGGGATTATTTTTAGTATTTTTTAACCTCTCCCCTGGTTAAAAACAAACAAACAACAAAACAATCCTTTGCTGTATAACTTCAACCACAGCATCCTTCTCTGAAAGAGCTTGCAACGCCACACCGTTGCCTCAGTTACCTACTCCTCATCTTATTCTGGGGTTTCTTTTTGTGGGTCAGGTTGACTTCAGACTTGCCAACCTCCAGCCAGCACCCATCCCAGGACGAGTCTGATAGGTGTGTGCTGCCACAGCCAGCCGCTCCCTCTTCAACTTTAACTACCCACCTAAAATTCTAGCCCTTTGCCCTGCCCTGCTTTCTTCACGCTGCGTATACTGTGTTTTTTTTTTTTCTCTTCAGTCCTCTGTCAACCCAAGTATAAGGTCCTAAGGTTGAGAGCTTTGTCTCCTAAATAGCCATGATCAAAACAATCGGGGAGGGAAAGGTTCGTTTTAGCTTACAACTGTCAGGTCATGTTCCATCACTGAAAAATGCCAAGACAGGAACACAAGGAAGGGCAGGAACCTGGTGGCAGGAGCTGATGCACAGGTCATGGAGGAGTGCTGCTTACTGACTTGCTCTTCATGGCTTGTTCAGCCCGCTCAGACACCCAAGGGTAGCCCTGCTCACAGTGGACCATATCCTCCCAGATCAATCGCTAGTTAAGAAAACAGCCTCCTAGATCGTCAACAGGTCAGTTTCATGGAAGGGTGTTCTCACCTATGGTTCCCGCTTCTCAGATAACTCTAGCTTGCCTGACGTCAACAAAAGGAAAATCAACCAGGGCCCAGGCCACCATAGCGGAGAAGTCACAGTGGCAAAGACTTAAAGCAGCTAGTCCTGGCATCCCACAGTAAAGGGCAGAGGGAAACAGATGCATGGTGCTGGCTCTCAGCCAGCTTCCTGCGGGGCTGCGTCATCCAGGACTCCCTTCCTATGGAGCAGCGCTCCCCATGATGGGCTGGGTCTTCCTGCATAAATTAGCAATCAACGTGACCCCTCTCATAGGCCAACAGGATCTACAAAACTCTTTGTGGAGAGTCTCTTCCCCGGTGAGTGTAGGCTGTGTCAAGTTGAAACTTTAAATCAAAGTTGGTACACCTATCCAAAAATACTGTTGAGAACTATCCTGTCCCGCCTCCCGGATGCTTCATGAGAACTAAGGTGTCTTTTCTTTTGGAAATGGTATCGGTAGTGAGCACATGACCGCCGTTCTGGTGTCTCGTCCCTGGAAGCGTCTGTCACACCTCACAAGCGTTGTCTTCTCATTGCAGGCGCATGCCGAGTCCCCTGGAGTATGTAAGTTATACCTGCAACTTCATGGGTATCCTGGCAGGCCCTCTCTGCTCTTACAAAGACTACATTACTTTCATTGAAGGCAGGCCGTCCCACATGCCACAGGCCAGTGAGAATGGAAAAGAAGAGCAGCAACACGCAAGAGCAGACCCGTCTCCAAACGTAAGGGCACGGGAGTCATCTGGAGCTCTGCGCTCCGTAGCTTCTGCTTGTCTCTTTGGTTTTCTGAAAAAGTCTAAAGTTTCCATCCATTGTCATTCCTGTATTGATTGATTTCTTTCTTTTCTCCTTTCTTCCTGTGTGTGTAAGTGTGTGAGAGAGTGCCTATGCATGCATGTGTATCCAGAGTCTTGCCCGGGCCTGTATTGCTAATATATTAAGGCAAATAATAATTCTGCCACTGAATTGCATCTTTCTTTTTTTTTTAAAAAAAAAAATTATGTCTCTGAGTGTGTACCATGTGTAGCTGGGAACCGATGGGGGTCAGAAGAAGGTATAGGATCCCCTGGAGCTGCAGTTACAGGCAGTTGTGAGCTGTCTGAGGTGGGTTCTGGGAACCGAACTCTGGTCCTCTGGAGCAACAGAACTAGTAACCACAAAGCACAGATATTTCTTTATAGCTGTCTTTCAGGAAAAACAATTTTTATCCTCTACCTGGTTGTGATGTCTAGTAGAGGCAAAGTCATGGTTGAAGGACAAACGTAAGTGGCTCCGTAAGGGGCTGAAGAGATGGCTCAGTCGTTTAGAGCACTCGTTGCTCTTGCAGAAGACCTGAGTTCGATGCCCAGCACCAACATGGTGGCTCACAACGATGCATAATAACTCCAGTTTCAGAGAACCTGATACTCCCTTCTGATCTCTGTGAGCACCAGGCGCACACACAGTGCACATGCAAGCATGCAGGAAACATTTATACACATAAAACAAAGAAATTTGAACTTTTTTTTAAAGAAAGAAAACAAATTCCTTAGTGAAAGTAATGCTGTCCAACGGTGGGCCTTACGTGGCGACCCCTCACGAACTTCTGTCATCCAGCTCTACCATTGGAAACACTGGTGGGTCCATTCCTGGCCACGTTCTCTTACTAATGATGCTAGTCAAAATCTTGCTCGTGGGTCTGGGGAGTGCTTAAAGCACTTTCACAAGGGTGCAGACCATAGTCTGGATTCCCAGAACCCATGTAATGGTAGGGTGTTACTACCCGGCTGTAATTCCATCCCTGGAAGGCAGACACAGGGGATCCCCAGAGCAAGCTGACCAGCAAGGTTGGTTGTGTCAGGGAGTGCTGGATCTGTTTGAGAGACCCTTTCTTGGTGATTGAGGTTAATGAGGTTGGAGATATTCCTGTGAGGATCTGAAATGTCCAGGGCAAGGCGGCTCCTGATTTTTGATCACGAGCACTAGAGTTTCCGTCTGGTGGCAGTGTGTAAAAAAGTGCAAACAGAGTCCTATGAGGTTGTGACTCTTGCCTACCCCTTCCAGGCAGCAGTGACTGAGAAGCTCCTAGTCTGTGGACTCTCTTTATTATTTCACTTGACCGTCTCCAACATGCTGCCCGTGGAGTACAACATCGACGAGCACTTCCAGGCCACCGCATCGTGGCCAGCCAAAGCCACCTACCTGTACGTCTCTCTTTTGGCTGCCAGACCTAAGTACTACTTTGCATGGACCTTAGGTAAGTAGCCTGTAGACTTGCTTCCATGCTGAAGTATATCTCGTAGATCTCAGGCAGTGACCTGGGTCTTTGTTTGTTTGGTTTGGTTTGGATTTTTTCTGTGACTATGCCTTATTGTACCTGCTGGCCTCAAACTACTGAGTGCAAGCAATCCCCCTGCTTCAGCCTTGCTCTAGTAGCTGAACTCAGGAGCATCCCACTGCTTCCAGCTCAAGAGTGCCCTCTTGAGGATGTATAGTTAGGGACCAAGTAGAACGGTCAGTCATTTTTGCCTAAGAAACAAACATGTTCTTAGCAAGTTCATGAGCAAGGCCCATTTTGCTATAAGATGAAAGTCAATGGACAGCTGAGCTCATAGCAGATACTTCTCTATTATTAGCGTTTAGCCTGTTGTGTGCTAGATTCTGCAAGCTTGATTGAATACTGACATGCCTGGCATAGTCTCCGTCTTCAGGGTACCTATACTTTAGCATGGTTTCATTACACTTATTATTATGACACCATTAGATTTGGTTTATTGACCAGAACTTCACCAGTAAAGTGTGCAAAATCACATGAGTTCACGAACGGGTCTGTGACACCCGCCAAGTGGAACAAGTATTAGAGAACAGAGTGCTGTGCCTTTAAGACTGAAGAGACCTGGAAGGGCCTGGGCCAAGCCGTGTGCTGGGGACTGAATGGAAAAGAGGGGTCTGGGTAGGAGAGAATCCTCCCTTGAGCCCTCCCAGTACTGCTGCACAAGCCTCAGGAGGCTCCGGGTGATGATGTCATGAACTTTATCCGTGTGGTGTTTAGCAGCTCCATGTCATCGCCGCACGAATCTTCTGGAATGTGGCAATGAACTCCTAAAGCTCCTGTCCCCACGGAGGAGGGTGGACTGAGGTGGATTGGAGCCTGGTTTGTATGTCATTGGCCCTACTCGCTATGTCACAAGCCTCTTTATTCTTAAGGCTGCGCCCTGTTGACTATGTGATACCCAGTGGAGGTGTGGATACTACGAAGAGCACATCGCAGGAAGGCTGAGTAGTTGGTGCCTGGCCTTTGGCTGCTGCCTTTATTTTATTACAGTGAAATGTAGTTTGGAACCAGAGTCCATATTTTCAGTCTTCCATGCAGAAACGCATCAGGAAAAGTGACTTTAGCCTGTTAATTCAATGGTAGTAACAGATAATGTTACCTTGTGAGAATTTGTTTTGAGACAGGGTCTCCCTGTGCATCCCGGGTTGACCTCCATCTCCAGGTTCTTCCTGAGAAGTTTGTACTATTATTCCTGGTCTGTTGTGGGTTTAAACTAATAATTCCTTAATGCTGTTTTTGTTCTAGCCAAATTTAAACACTAATACTAAGTGAGGTTCCTTAAGATCCACATTTGCCCATTTAAATACTCCTTTAACCCGAGGGAGGCTCTGCTATTCCAAACCAACTTTGTTTTTTTCTTGTTTTTGTTTTGTTTTGTTTTTCGAGACAGGGTTTTTCTGTAGCTTTGGATCCTGTCCTGGACCTAGTTCTTGTAGACCAGGCTGACCTCGAACTCACAGAGATCTGCCCACCCACCTGCCTGTGCCTCCCAAGTGCTGGGATTAAAGGCATGTGCCACAACTACGCAGCCCAAAGTAACTTTTTTTTTTAATTGTTGGTGTTGTAGTTGGTGGAATGCTTTTTGGGTAAAGGCACTTGTTACCTGCCTAATAACCTGTGTTCAGTCCCAGGGACCCATATGTTGGAAGGAGGGATCCAACTCCTGGAAACTGTTCTCTGACCTCCACACATGCACTGTGGTGTGTGAGCTCCTGCACACTTATACACAAGCACACACTAAACAAGAAAACAAATAAATATAAATTAGGTTTGACTCATTGGTTTAGTTAATCCACTAGCTGCAGGAATATGGGTTTTCTGTACCCATTTGGATTCTTTGGCAGCCTTGTGTGGGGGGAGTGGGGCTCCTTCTGTGTTATTAGCAGATCTTTAATCCTGCTAACCTGCACATTACCATATCGATGGGCTCACTGTAATTTGCCCTTAAACCTGACAGAAGGGTAAGGCTCGATTGCTTACTCCCCCCTCCCCAAGTTGTAATTTTTTGTTTAATCAAATGAGTATTACAGAATAAACAATTTAAGGGTAGGGCCCGTGTCTATGAAAGTGTGTTGTTTTGCTGCATTTTGATGGGTTTCTGCTAGTTTGGTCAAGACCCAGATGGTATGAATTAGAAACACTTCCAGTTGGTTCGGAAGGACCCACCTGAGGCAGAAACTTGTATCTTGAGCAGATTTGTAAGCAGAGACGCTGATGGAGTTAGTGTCACAGCCAAAGGGTTGGAAAGTTCTACAGACAAAATGGGTTCTGGGAGCCAAGAAGGAAAGAAACGAAGACGTTAGTTTCCTTCCCCCCCCCCCCCCCCGTGTGTTTCTGTTTATAATAAAGGCCAAATTGAACGTTCTGAGCTTGGGGCAGCAGATTCCCAGCAGTGCCTTTTCGATGGCTCAGCTCACGTCACCATGTTCTAGTGTGTCTCCTCCTGCTTTCCGCCTGGTGATTTGCTACCTAACGAACTGTCCTTAATAGGGTCATTGTGTGTGATAGTTTCTAACTTCTCTTAAAAATGAGGACAAGTCAGGGCTGGAGAGAGGGCTCAATTGTTAAGAATGTTTGCTGCCAGGCGGTGGTGGTGCACACTTTTAATCCCAGCCCTTGGGAGGCAGAGGCAGGTGGCTCTCTGTGAGTTTAAGGCCAGCCTGCTCTACAGAGTGAGTTTCAGGACAGCCAGGACAATATAGAGAGACTTTGTGTCAAAAATAAAAACAAAAACAGCAGCAGCAAACCGCATGTTACTCTTCCAGAGGACCTGAGTTTGCTTGCTTATAACCACCTTTAACTCTGGCGCCAGGGCATCCAGTGTCCTCCCCTGGCCTCCATAGACACCCGAGTTCATGTAGCATGCACAAAGAGAGAAACACACACACACACAGGCATTTTAAAACTAGAATAAGCTGTGGACTATGATTGTATCTCACCAGGAAAGGGCTTGCCTAGAAGGTTCAAGACCCAGGGTTCAGTCTCTCCAATACTACTAAATCAAAAGCCTATTTCTACTGTTTGAGAGTAAGAAACTGTCCCTATCTCCTGGGAAAACAGTAGATGGGGGCGGAGCGATGGCTCAGCAGATCACAGCATTTGATGCTCTTGTAGAGGAGCCGGGTTCACTTTCCAACCCCAATGTGGTGGCTCACAAAATCTGTAACTCCAGTTCCAGGGGATCTCACACCCTATTTGGCCTCCAAGGGCACCAGGTATGTACATGGTACATACAACATGCATATAGGCAAAACACCCAGATACATGAAAATAAAATACATCCTTAAAAACAAAACAAAACAAAACAAACATATGTGTGTGCATATCCATATATATATATATACATATATATATATATATACATACATCGCAGTAACATTTTAATTCTTTACTTTGTGACAGCAGACGCCATTAACAACGCTGCAGGCTTTGGGTTCAGAGGGTACGACAGGAACGGAGTGGCTCGTTGGGATTTAATTTCCAACTTGAGAATTCAGCAAATAGAGGTTAGTAAACGCTTAAGACACTAGTGATGTGGCTGTTTAAAGGCCACAGTTTGCTTTCCTCGGTTGTGGTGCGCCGTCCCGAGAGTGGCACTCGTGGTATTGACCACAGAAACACCCAGACTTTTTTTGGACTAGAATAAAGAGTTTATTTGGGCTTCCGGAAGGTTAGCATCAATGATGATGGAGCAGGATGCAGAGCGCTCACATCTTGAACGCAAGCACAGCACGGAGAGTGAACTAGAAGGGGCGTGAGCTTTCAGACTGCTTCAGGCCACCTCCCGTGACATCTTCCTCTAACAGGACACACCTCCCGAACCTCCCCAACAGCACCGTCAGCTGGGAGTCAAGCCTTCACATGCACGAGACTGTGGATTATTGCTTATTTCTATGCAGAGATTCACGGCTGGGCAAGTGCCCGTAGCGTGCTCCGCATTAAGCTGGATGCTCCCACCTCCCCTTCAGCACTGTAGAGGAGATGGAAAGGATGTCAAAGCCAAACGACAGGGAGGAGTATCATGAAATATTACCCCGATTTTCACCCCGTATTTACTAATGGGGGCCCCCCGGAGGAGGGGGATGCAGTGAATGACGGGTCCTCAGTAAGTTGTAGGAAGTGCTCAAAAGCTGGCTCTGACTTAGAAGGTGCAGGCATAAGGTGTTTGAATCTGTAGTCCGTCCTAGGGAAAGGGGAGTGGGAGATGACCTGGTGAGCCCCTGGAGGGAGAGTAGAGTGAGAAAAGGCAAGCTCCCACCGGCAGCATGCGAAGGTACTGGAGATGCTAGAGACGCCGAAGCCTCGCCAAACACAACCTCAGAAGCTCCCAGCACTTACAGGACAGCTCACAGCCAGTTCTGACTCTAATCCCAGGGGATCTGGTGCCATCTTCTGCCATCCAGAAGCACTACATGCACACGGTGCACAGACGCACAGGCAAAATGCACATAAAAATAAAAAATAAATAAATACAGACAGGGGAGGGGAAAGGAAATGGGTGGTTGCTGAGGTAAGATGGAGGTTTTGGTATCTATTGATTCTTTAGCGTCATGCCGAGGGACTTCCCACCCCCCATAGAGACCATTAGTTTTCCGTGTTTTCATGCTTAGATGTAAAACAGTAAGGTTTTTCCATACCTTGAGAACCAGGTGTTGTCCTCCTGGGGACATGAGCCGTCATCTTCTTGGGATTAAGTGGAATGAAGACAGAGAAGCATTGGTTCCCCAAGGGAGGATATAGTGACCACTGCTAAACCCCCCAGATGTTAATGTAATGGGGGCTTAGGAGCAACTCCTCCCCGTTATGATTTCATTAACAATTGTGAAGGGAGGGGAGCACAAAGGGAAAGTGACACAGATCTCTGGAGCTGTAGCCCTCCGATGTACAGAGATTCAGAAACTTTCGTGGAAGATGTTACTGTATTAGAACAGTGTCGAGGAAGGAACCAGTGCTGTGCCTTCATTACCAAATGAGTTTTAGCTTTAATTTCGTAAAACATTAAAGCATTATTATGTAGACTTACAGCGTCATTATTTTGATGGCCAAAGGAAAAGGTCCCTTTGTTTTTCAGATGTCAACAAGTTTTAAGATGTTTCTCGACAATTGGAATATCCAAACAGCTCTTTGGCTCAAAAGGTATGTTCCTTAAAGAGTCACCCTTGGGCATGCTCCGGCATCAGGGACTTGGGGTTGAGCTTGCTGACTTGGCATTCTTCGTTGTCTGTGTGTTGAATGCCATTGTGGCCTTGGTTTTACCCAAGATATGCCATCAAATCAGAGCTGCTTAGGACTGAGTCACAAACATCCCTGTATTGGCATCCCCTCATCCTGGCCCAGGCTCTGCAGATGTCTGCAGTAGCCAGTGTTCTCTGTAGCCACTGCTCTTGTGTATTAGAAACAAACACGGGCCTGTTGGTGGTGGCACACACCTTTAATCCCAGCACTTGGGAGGCAGAGGCAGGTGGATCTCTTGAGTTCAAGGCCAGCCTGGTCTGTAGAGCTAGTTCAAGGAAACCTGATCTCGACAACCCAACAAAACAAAATTATATAACTTGCCCTGGATTTCTGGAACGGAATCAACAGCTTTTTATATGTTGGGCCTGGGACACACATGTGTAGGACCAAAAGACCCAGTCCCCACTCCATAGTCAGAACTCACAATATCCTTAAAATTATAGCTGGAGGCTGCAGAGGTGGCTCAGCAGTTAAGAGCTTTTGCTGCTCATGCAGAGGACCCGAGTTCAACTCTCACTACCCACAAGGTGGTTTATATGTGTGCGTGTGTTTGTAGGTATACATATATATATATATATGTATACACACACAGACACAAGCACACACATATATATATATACCAGTGAAAAGGAGGTAAGAACAAAGTTTATGCCCGTAAGTGACTGAGCTAGTGCCCAGGAGGAATGCTGTTTGCTTTCCTGGCTCCCCTAACTGTGTCAGGTCAGAGAAGGACCCTGTGGGCTCTGTGGACTCAGCTCTGCTCACTCCTCTTGCCTCTCCATGATGTCTAGGGTGTGTTATGAACGAGCAACCTTCAGTCCGACAACCCAGACGTTCTTTCTCTCCGCCATTTGGCACGGGGTCTACCCAGGATACTATCTGACATTCCTCACAGGAACGTTAATGACGTTAGCAGCGCGGGCTGTAAGTACCACATTTTGTTTTATAATTCAGTGAGTGGATCTTTGTTTCTGTGGCCGTGATCAGCGCCATCTGCCCAGGAAAAAAGTTAGACGTGTGACTGTCCATGGAAACAAGTGGTCACCACGAGCCTCCAGCTTCCTGTGTACCAGAAGAAGCTGTGCACCTAGCACGCGAGAAGTGCTTAAAACACGTCATATGGCTTATGACATTTTCCGAACGAGGGAGAAAACAAAGATGGCTAGAATGGGTAGGTCTGAGCCGGTTGGTGGCTACACACGCCTTTAGTCCCATCACTTGGGAGGCAGAGGCAGGTGGATCTCTGTGAGTCTGAGACCAACCGAGTCTACAGACTGAGTTCCAGAACAGCCAAGGCTGTTGAACAGTGGAACCCTGTCTAGAAAAACAGTAAACAAAAAAACAAAAACAAAACAAAAACCAACCAAACCCAAAAGAATGAGTAGGTCTGTTCCTCTCACCACTCCTAAAGATGGGGTAGGCGGTTCCCAGTGGGAGACACTGAGGATATGTCACCACCCTGCAGAGTACTTGCTGGGGGAGAACCTGGACCGGTTTGGGGCAGCAATTGAGATAGCTTCACACTATGGGAAAGAAAAGGAGGACACATCGGTGTAAGTATTTGAAAGTTAACTAGAGGGAAGTAATGTGTCAGAAAGTATGTTTTAACAAGCTCATTCTAGTGCCTTGTGGGTAAAATGGCTTCCTCTAAGAAGCCAGCAGATGCTCATTTTGCTGTACCCAAGGGAGCAGCGGGAAAGAGTAGCACGGGGCTGAACTCTGGTAGTCAGTACCAACTGGAGCATAGTGGGGGAAGAATGTGTCTTAGGCATGGGGCAAGGCATTGGGAAAGTTCAAAAGCCGCGGTGTGTTTTGGAAATGACAGGTAAGTACCATTAAAGCAGAGAGTTCCTGGGTATGTCAATAGCAGATAGTTCCGGGTAGGCGCAAGGGAGAAAGGAGGCAGGCTGTGGTACCTCCTCACCAGCCCAGAAGCTTGGACCTCTTCCGCCCCGAGCATCAGGGAGTCAGGGGAGGTGTGGTTTCTGTTTTGTTTTCTTGGGGTGCTGAAGAGTGTACCTTGGGCCCCGCAATACGGAAAAGCACTGTAGCACTGGCCTACATCCCCAGCCAGCTAAGGTTTCGAACCCCGGTGAAATGGTGCAGTCATGCTGGAGGAGGTAGGCTAGGGAATAGGCAGAATGGATAGAGAGAGTGAGGCAAGAGCCGTAAGGCGAGGATTGGGTTCGAGCCCCCCCCTACCCCCCAGAAGCATACCGTTCACGACCTCAGTTCTGAGGATCCCATCTGGCTTTGTTTGTGACCAAGGCCATGCTTCACCTGAGGAGATGTTGTGACACCTGAGACATACAGAAGAAAAATATGAGGCATATGCTAGAAGTGGGAAACCTTGTTTGCTTAGGTTTATACATTTCAAAAGTGCAACATTGGACTGTTTTGAACTGTTTAGTGAGAAGCTGGGAACGTGGCTGGGTGTGCTTGCCTAGAAGGCACAGGTCTCCAACCCCGCAGCCAACAAACAAACAACAAACGTTTTTGAGAAGACCTTCCCAGGTTTCATCAGCGAGCTGTGTGTGTGGTCTCTGTTTCTGTGCCTGCTTTTCTGATGAGAAAGGAGCACATAGATCCTTCTGGTCTTGCACACACTCAGAGGCTCAACAAGAGTACAGCTGCCTCGTTCACCTAGTGAGAGGAGAAACTGGAGACCCAGCGGAGGCACGCATGGTCTCTGATTTACCTAGCACTACTTAAAGAACTCTGTGTCCTTTGCTAACTGTCTTAGGAAGCTTCACTTTAAATAAGTTTACAGCCACAGAGCGCTCCTCCAGGCCCTCTGTACAACCCACCATTTGCTTGCTCGCTCTTCTCCACTAACTACACACACACACACACACACACACACACACACACACAAAACTGTTGTTGGGAGCGGCTTGCCCTGGCAGTAGTGGCAGTTTAAACTCAGGCACCAGTGTGAGAGTGTTACTCTACAGGCTTGAAACAGCGGCTGTCACCCGTGTATCTTCTGTGTGATGTTAATCTAAAGGCGTAGCCAATGTTTTTTGTGTCTTTCTTTCCAGGTAAGAAATAACTTTAGACATTACTTCGTCGAACCCCCTCAACTTAAGTTATTTTATGACATTGTAACGTGGGCAGCAACACAAATAACAATCAGTTACACGGTTGTGCCGTTTGTGCTTCTCTCTATAAAACCGTCATTCACGTTTTACAGGTAAGTGTTGCCGTTCGGCTGTCGGGAGGAGTAGCTGTGTTCTCAAAGAAAGTTCTGTACTAATTGAATCGAATACTAGAAATGGTCTTAGTCAGGGTTTCAACTGCTGTGACAAAACACCATGACCAAAGAGCAAAGCTGGGGAGGAGAGGGTTCACTGCTCATCGTCAAAGGAAGTCAGTCAGGAACTCAAGCAGGAACGAAATCTGGAGGCAGGAGCTGATGCAGAGGTCATGGAGGGATGCTGCTTACTAACTTGCTCCTCATGACTTTCTCAGCCTGCTTTCTTATAGCACCCAAGGCCAGCAGACTAAGGATAGCATCACCAACTGTGGACTGGGTCCTTCTCTCCCACTCTCCTTCCCTTCCCCTACTGACCACTGCCCTCCCCTGTTGAGAGAAAATGCCTTACGGCTGGATCCCATGCAGGCATTCCCTCAACTGAGGTTGCTTCCCCTCTGCTGACTCTAGCTAGTGTCAAGTTGACACAAAACCACCCAGTACAGAAATAGAAAGATAACATTACGGCCTCATTTCTGCCATTAAGTATCTTATCAATTACTTCTTAGTCCTAAACCAAGCAGTCCCAAGTTCCTTCATGGGGCAGCTCATCCCATTCAGCCCAAAGGTGGAAGGAAGTGTGGATCCCTCAGTGGCACCGGCAGAAGAACCCACCCCATCTCAGGAAGACTCGGCTGTAGCCTAAGAGCCCAGCAAATACTAGAAAAGGAATGGGGGGTGGGCATGCTTTACCGATTGCTAATTAACACGGTTTTCCAGGGTTAGGAAAGTATTCGCCCCCTCCTCGCTCTTCTGCCCTTGGCTGGCGGCTGAGATCCTCTGTATTTCAGAAGTCACGTTTTCATTAATCTTTCATCTGTCCCTGCCCCACCAACCTCCGCTTCTCCCGTGTTAATGATATCTTTGTAATTAGAAGCTTGATTCTCGCCACGTCTTCATGTCTATGGGATTCGGTGACTTAGCCCGAGAGTTTATGGTCAAAGGATTAGACGCAGACATTAGGATCAAGCTTGATAGTCAGTCACACAGGAGAGAAATAATTGTTAAAGTTCCATTTGAACACAGGTGATTAGTCTCACAATGTGGGTAGGCTCTTGGTTGGATTGTCTGTCCTATTTTTTTTTCTTTAGTCATTTTGAACTTTCAACTTTGGAAGCAGTTAAGGTCCCATCAGACTCAGAGTCAAGTTAGGGACCAATTTTCTAGTGGTTTCTAAGGTACCATCTGAATATTTGGACACTGTTGTCACATAGTTGTCTGTCGCCTACTGCTCAGTTGTTTCAGTCTTTGTAACTGAGGGACAGTGGGCCGAGCAGTGACTGACAATGCTCTTGCCTATGCAGTGTCCTCTGGTGACCCCACATGTCATTTTGTGGCTGCCTTCAGACTGATGACCCTGTTAATAAATGCCTTTCTGTCTGCGTCCTGTCAAGACCCTTACAAAACACTGGACTGTGTCTAGGCCTGTACTCCCGAGCTGGGGCGGGGCTGGGGCGGGGCTGGGGCGGGGCTGCAGCTATCCACACCCAGCCTACACTGTGGGAAAAGGGAAGGATAATGTAGTGAAAAACCCTGCTATGGGGGCCCTGCTGTTGGCAAAGGCGTGGCTGGTAAACTGTCTTCCCTTTCCTTTTAGCTCCTGGTATTACTCCCTGCACATCTGCAGTATCTTAGTGTTGCTGTTGCTGCCTGGGAAAAAATCTCAAAGAGGAAAGAGCACACAGGAAAATGTTCAGCTCTCACGGGTCAAAAAGTTTGACGAAAGAGAAAATTCTCTGGGACAGAACAGTTTTTCCACCACAAATAATGTTTGCAGTCAGAACCAAGACACTGCCTCTAGACACTCGTCACTAACGCAGTGACCGGGGAGAGCGCTTGGTGGTTGTTTCCCGCCTGTGAACAGAAACCAGTCTTGACGCCTTTCCAGAGACTAACTGGGTGGAAGTGGGACAGTCTCAGATGGGGGATTTTCTGTACACCAGATTGGAAATGGAATGAAATAACCCTTCCCATGCCATGTTCCTGTGGGTCACGCCTTATACAAAATCTTTCCACGTTTAGATAGGGCACTCTGACCTCAGCCTATGCCCTCAAGGTCATACGTGTGCCCTGTCGCTGAATGTACATTGTGTATCCCGAGGCCCTGAAGAGGTGGAAGAATGGTCGTGTCAATCTGGACGATTGTAAGGTTACCTTTTCCCAAATGAATGTCTTGCCTTAAACCTTCTGTTCCCTAAGATGTTGTTCCCAGTTGGTGTTTTCAAGCGTACTAGTGTGAGGAGATGATTTCAATATTTGATGCGGTGTGCCACAAAGTGGAATTGAGGCAGAGTTTAAACAGAATATTTAAGATGGTGGGTACTTGAAAAATGCAATAAACATCTCAGTATTCGAAGGGTTTTCTTAAGGTAGCTCAGAGGACCGCACACGTGGTAGACTGTAAGCGGTCGGGGCTGGTAAATTACAGGTAGCTTATTTTGCTGGGAGCTTAATTACCTGGTGTCAGTTAGGGGGCCCTTGCAGGAGGACTTTCTTAAACATAATTAAAGGTTGGCAGTGTGATATTTTAGGCTTATTTTCTTAAGGAAAAAAAATAAGAAGAAGAGGGAAGATGAGGTAAGCAGGACCGAATGAAGAAAGCACTGTGTGGCCTGGAGCCGCAGGCGGAGGCCTCCCCATTCCGTGTCCAAGATCGGTGACTGTGAGAGACACAAAAGTTTAATACCTTGATCATACTGTGGACTTTCTGAAGAAATCTCTTGAGCATAAATTACATAGAATTAGAAGAGATTTTAAGAGTAACAGTGGTAGATTATTTGAAGATTTTGAAAGAAATCTCTAGTAATTAAGGTTATTGTCTGGTTCATCGGTGTCTTGTCCCTGTTATTTTCATTGCTATTTGGGAAAAATTTAGGGAAAAGAAAACTTAGTTGCTGAGTCTAAGTGACATTTAAAAAAAAAAAATAAATTAGTTTCTACATTCTTTAACTTCATGCATTAAAATTCTTCCGTTGAACTCTTGGTGCAGCAGCTGTGAGTAAGGGGTGGATTGGAAACTACAGAACCGAGCCATAGGCTATAGGTTCCGCCTTGTGCAAAAGGCTGGGCTTTGGGGCCTCTCTGTTATTCACCAATATTTTTGTGAAATTTGTTTTGTTTTGGTTTTTTTTGCCTTACATTTTCAAATGAAATGCAAATTGTCGGTCTACGATGAGTTGGGTTTTGGTTTTTGTTTGTTTTTGTTTACTAATTTATACTTGTGAGTAAAGTTAAGGAGGGACCAGCAATGGTGGTGTAAAGTTTAAGATCACAGTGGTACAGAGAGAGGCCAGTGTGGCATTCTAGGACTTTAGAGGTCTGTGCTGCAGACACTTTTGCTTTTCTGAAGGCAGGTCGTTTGCATCTGATTACAAGGGTCCTCCCCATCCTCTCCCAGGGAAAGGGCAGGTAAATACTTTTTTTATTTTTCCCATGTGCATGTCGAAATCAACCCAGCTGTAGAATTCTAGAGGAAAGAAAAGAGTGTTTATGAAAAGTATCCATCCCTGAATGTCTGCAATTTCACAAATACCTTGGAGAATCCAATCACTATTAGAGAAAGCTATCAGCCCCAGGGCTTACAGACAACCCTAGGCATCTCCTAAGGGAAAGCTGGAGAGCCAGTGAAACTGCTGAAGGCTTGCTGGGTGGCTCTGGCCACTTACAGATAACCCTCATTCATTTATTTCTGTTACCTGAACACATTTTATTTCTAGGCCTATCCTCTTGAGTTGCTGCTGTCTGTTTCCTCTCAAAGAATTTATAATCAAAGTATTATCATCCAAAATGCAAGACAATGATCATTGTTCTAGTTCCCGAACGATGCTACATGGTGCATCCGATTTGACTGAGTTCTTTTTTTTTTTTTTTTCATTCTTCTGCAGCTACCAATTACATTTATGAGATCATTTTTTTTGGATGGCTGTCCTCTAATTTGGAGAAATAATCACAATTATACAACCTAAAATAAAATACTCTTTTCAATTTTTCTCAAAAAAATATGTTTTATAAAATGAACATAATTTTGGGATGTTGTAAAGGTTATTTTGTTTCTACTTAGAAGGATTTAAATTAATGTTTGTGCTACTGTTAATTGTGAAGGAGGTCATTATAATATGTGCTTGCTGCATTTAGCCGGGCAAAACAGGTTTCAGTGTGTGTTTATATTGTTTTTCCACCCCTAGAGTGTCATAAAGTCACTCTAGAGAGGGTCCGTCTACATTATATTTATACTTCTGTTTGATTCTGTACTACTCAGGGAAAATAGAACAAGAATATTCTTCCCTCAGTTTCATTTTCTTGAAACAATAATTGTTAATTTGATGTGTCTCAGCTCCGCTGTTTTTAAAATAACGCATCTTATTTAGAACTCAGAGTGACTGGGGAAGCTTGCTTAGCTTCTGGAATACCTGACATTGGAGAGAAGGCTGGCTGGGCTTCAGAGGTGCCCAGTTGCTATGTCTTAGCATGTTGGTCCCTACCACGGTGACACCAATGCAGGGTATTCCCACACATAACCACTTTCCATTGAAGTCACCATCTAGAAAGTGACAACGATTTCCTGTAAGTACTATTTGGACTGGCTGGTCCTTGCCTGGCCCGACCCTATCCCCATCCAGGTCCCCACCGAGGCTCATCCCCGACTCCCCCACTCCTGAAGGGCAGGTTCACAAAGGGAGCTGATCACTGGCGGCTGCTTTTTATTACTGGAATTTAAGGTGCTTACTTTTAAAAGAATGGTTGTCTAGCAACAGGAAGAATGCCTTTTAATCCATTAACCCAGAATGTGTAGCAACATGCATTTCCCCTTTGCTTTCAATGGTTTCTGTTGGGTAAAATTGGAGAGGATTTATTCCATTAAATACTGCCCATATATTGCTGATTTTAGTGGACAGGATTACCAGCGTGTATCTTCTCAACAATTATTTCATTCAAAGAATCTAGTTATTCTATATTTTAAATGACAGAAAGCAATTTTAAATTGCCATCAAAATAACCATAACGGTTTTACTTTTGAAGACTAGATTAAACATTTAAGACAAATGCTCTCCCTGTTTAAAACCTGTACCTCCCCAGTCTTCAAACCCTGAGCAGATCTGGACAGTTGTACTTCCTAGATGTTCATCAGCATCAGCTCACTGATTGTACGAGCTCTCTACAACGGCTGACACGCTCCTGAGAGGGTGGACTGTGCGCCCACAGAGAGTCAGCTCAAATGCATAGTTAGAAACCAGTATTTTGAAGGGTTTTATATTCCGGCATGAATAGTCTACCCTGGCTGGAATTTCCCAGACCCAGTTGTACCTAGGTGCAGAATTCGAGCTTACACTGTGACTGTAGCTTTAGCTGCCCCAGGACCACGCGTACCTGTTCTACTGCACTAGTGACATCTGAGGACTAGCTGAGCGTTTCTACTCCTGCCTTGGATGCTAAATTTCTGCTTCCCACTGCCCTTGGAAGAGTGACTTTGCATCAGAGAGGCTTCCGGATGCTGGAGGAAGAGATTTGCGTTGAAAACAAATCCACTCTGAATTTTGAGTTTGATGGATTAGGACATAGCAGTTCTCGACGGTGACTTTACTGAAACACCATGAAGTCAAATCTATTTATAGTGACTCTCCTTATTGAAAGACATTTAAAATGAAATTTTCCACGTCAATATTTTGTAGGAATGCTCTTATAATCAACGACTAAGCTGCTTTTTGAGGCTTGTTGTACAGAGGTTGCAGCCAGTTACACTTTAACTAGTAGGCTGCTCACTAATGTTTTGTATGTTTCCAGACAATAATTTATTTTAATAGGTTTTTAACACAATGTAAACTCCAGGGAAGAAGTGAGAAGATGCTCCGTGGGTCGTTGGCTGGGGAAACTTTGTCAAAAAGAACCTAATGACACATTTATACGCCAGCTAATTTGTCTTGCCTTTAAAGCTGGCCGTAAACTCTCAGTGCCATTTTTATAAAGCAAGGGACAGCCTCTCTGTCCTATAAATAACACTCCAGAGATGTATGTCCAACCCCTGTCTGAAACCGATCCAGTGATACACAGCCACCTCTAACTAGGTTTTCTTATATTTTGCTCCTGTAGCCAACACTGGAATCTAATGTAAAGTCAGAAGTTACAGAACAAGGGAGGTAAATGACTCACCCTTTCTCAGGCGCTTGCCTGGGATGGAAGAGTGCCCGGCTGCTGCCTGTTGCCCACTCTGAGCCTTTGCTTCCTACTGGCTCTGTTTTGGGTTAACTTCTTTGAGAGATTGATTTGTTATTGATCTTCTCTGTCCTTTCATAGGGGGAAGGGCACATGTAGAGTGTTGGACAAGCTTTTAAAAGATGTGTGTTTCCCCACTTTAAATGTCTTTGGTTCTGTATACACCCGTCTGTCAGTAAAGTCCATTCGCTGCTGACTTGGTCACATACAGAAGACTCCTGTGTTGAATGAAAATACAACCCTGTCATCCTGTCTATCCTTTGTCTTTTTTTTTTTTTTTTTTTTTTGTACGTGAAGGTGTCTCCACACCAGAAGGAACACAACATGAGGCGATAGGCGTGAAAGGGACTCGGACTCCTGTGACATGAAAGCCCCATCGTGTTAAGGTGATGGTGCCTGGCTCCAGATCCGCCTCGCCTTCCAGCTGGACGCTGGCAGAGTCCTCCTGACCTGAGTGGGGCCTCAGCTCCCATAGCCAGCGTTCACAGGGTTTCCCTTTGCCTTTGCCTTCCCGGGTGGAGAATATTGTGTGGTGGTCTGTGCTTTTTTTTTTCCACTCCAAAATATTTTTTTAAAAGAAGTGTTATTTTCCAACCAACTCACAAATCTGTTCTCATTGTACGGTGAACTGAAACCATCACTGTGCCGGCTAAGCTGTGCTGTGACAGTTCCTAGCCACGCTCATACGTCTGTGTCCTCAGAGCTGCCTGGTGGCCGATTGCTGGCATCTAAAGGTGTTTTTAACTTTCATGTTGTTTTATTTTTCTTATTGGTGTGTCTTTAAAACTGATTAAATAGTAGTTTAAGAGAACCTGTGTATATGTTTGTTTATTTCAAAGTTTAAATATAATCTGGGAGGTGACACAGTGCCTAACCCCGTGAGCAGATGCTTTTTTGGCATTGAGTCTTCTATTACTTATAAACATTATTTCAGTTGAGTTTTTATTCTCATGTGTGTGAGGCACATGTGCCATGGTGCTTGTCTGGCCAGAGGACAACATGGAGTCTGTTCTCTCTTCCTTTCTGTGGGTTGTGGCCATCGATCTTAGGCTTTGAGGGTTCCCCTCTGAGTCGTCTTGCTGGCCCTCAAGTGTGAGGAACACTGCCTTACCTACTTCGGATGGCAGACACAGCCCTACATACGGATGGTAACTGAAACCACTCTGAGCTGATGTGTAGATGTATAGCCTACACCAGACTGATCGTTACAGAGGGCATCCTTTTCCTAATTTGAAAGGAAGAGCCGACTTGGAGGGTCTGTGGCTGCCCCTCTCCTACCACTTGTGTCCTGACTTGGTGTTTGCTTTTGAGAAGCTGTGCCAAGTACTTACTGGATATGCGATTTTTTAATCACAGTGTCCTGCAGGACCTCCAGTGTGTTCTGAGGTCTTTTCTTGGTTCCACTGCAAAGAACTATGGGGAAAATATATTAACTTTGTTTTGTTTTGTTTTGTTGTCTATCAAGACAGGGTTTTTCTCTGTAGCTTTGGAGCCTGTCCTGGAACTAGCTCTTGCTGGCCTCAAACTCACAGAGATCGCCTGCCTCTGCCACCCAAGTGCTGAGATTAAAGGTGTACCACCACTGCCCAGCTTAAATTTTACTTTTTTAAAAATCATTTTATGTGTATGGTGTATTGCCTGCATATGTGTCTTTACCGCGTGCATGCCTAGTGCGCCGAGGCTAGAAGGTGGCATTGGGTTCCATGCAACGAGGGTTCCAGATGGCAGTGAGCTGCCATGTGGGGTCTGAAAATCAGACCCAGATCTTCTTGAAGAGCGGTCTTTGCTCTTAATTACTGAGTCATCTCTCCAGTCCTATTACACTGACTTTTATTGTTAATTTGAGGTGCTGGGTTGGCCAAACAAAAAAAAAATCCTCTATGAAACATCTGAGACTAGAAGTATGTTATTGTCATCTGTCACCCTCCAAAGTATGTCCGGCATTGCCTGTAAAGGCCATGCTTCAGTTAGGCTAAGAGTAAAAGTAGGTTATATACAGAATTGCTGTCCAAGTGCTGGGTAAAGGAGAACAGATCTCACTTCCCTTGTCTTTGCTGAGCTATAGTGTGTAGCATTGTGTGTGCAGCCTTAGAGCCCTAACCCCACCTCTCAGTGCCTGTGCAGTGGGGGAAGGAAGCAGAGCTGGGGAGCATGGATACTTCTAGGAGGCCTTCGCTTCTCTTTGCTGAACTGGGGTGCTGGGATAAGTGCCCAGCTGGAGAAAGAAAGGAAAGCTAGGTCAAGGAGTCTATTGAGTGTAAGCCATGGTAGACTAGGAACAGCAGGAGCTGAGGTTTATCTGCCAGCAATATGCCGACCTAGTTTACGGTATCTTTCCCCCCAGTTAGAAACGGGAATAGTGGGAAATTGTTTAGCCGTTCGTTGTTCCAAAGAAACGCGATCCCGTAGGTACAGAACACACCCGCATGATGGCTGCTCCGTTTGAACCACAGCAGAGTCCTGTTTTTCTCGAGGGTTAGGATGGACTGCAGGGCCGTGTCCATGCTAGGCCAGTGTCCCACCACGGCACTGCACTCCGGCCTCACTTTCATAAAAAGAATATTGCACACAAGCCTGCGTGCCTTCCCGTGATGATTCATCTTTGTTTATCAGCCTGACTGAATTTAAAACCACTTATAAGGCATACCACTGGCCATGGCTGTGAGGAACACCCACTCAGATGTAGACAGCACTATGTCATGGGCTAGTATCCCTGAATAAACGAGAAAACTAGCTGGGTATCAGCATGTACCTCCGTCTGTCACCTGATTGCAGAGGCGGTGTGACTAACCATTTCCTACTGCCCTGCCTCCCTGCTGATAGACCATGCCCTGGGGTTGTATTTCTCATAGAAACAAAAAGTGACCTTCCACCTGTCTAGTCTATACCTCCTCCAAAGTTAACAGTATCCTCCATATGAGCCCCGGAAACAGTTTTCATTAGGGGTTTCTCAGCAGGAAAGTTAAAAACAGTGTTTACTTCCTCCAGCCTTCCTAGGTTTAGTGAGCCCAAACTATAGGTTGTGCAAGTTCTATCTGCTTGTTGGTGAAACCAAATGTCACCTTCAGTTTTTAAAGTCATTAAATACTGCATTTGTATTGACAGGTAAAATCTGTTACTTTCTATCTCTTTTATTGTTTAAGGATGCTTTGTTTTGTGCTTGAGTCCTTTTCCACAACCTCCAGAGTTGACAGTACATGACTTCTTAGGCCAGCTGGCTTGGAGGCTGAGCAAGACAATTCCTCTGGAAGTGTAATCCCTGGTTGTAGTCTCTTTTCTTCAAAGTGTGTGTGTGTGTGTGTGTGTGTGTGTGTGTGTAGAGCGTACACAAGTGAATCCAGAAGAGAATGTTGAGTGTTGTCTTCTGTCACTCTCTGTGTGATCCTTTGACGCGATTTCTCCCTGAATCTTGGGCTCCTGCTTTCTTGACTAGGTTGGAAGCCGGCAGGCCTAGGTGATCTTCCTGTTCCATCTCCTTCCTCATCCCTCCACTCAACCCCACCCCTGTCCAGAGCCAATGCTATGGCTATATAGGCCATAGCAGGACACCTGGCTCTTTATATGGGTGTTAGTTACATGATATAGGTGTTTTTTTATATGATAAGGGTGTTGGGATCCATTATGATTTACACACAAGGCACCCTTAACTGCTGAGTAATTTCTCTGGCTCTGTCCATCCATCATTTTTTACAGCATGAACATGGAAATTGCTCCATAAGCAAGGTTTACAATTTGAGCTTAGTGGCTGGCTATTGTTATTGGATAAGTGAGCTTCACGGCACCCCAGAGGCTATGGAAAGTTGAGTTCAGGAATGCCTGTCTGAGTCATTAACTTCAAGAGGATGTTAATCCACAAGGCCTTAGAGTCAAGTTTCTCTCCTGGGTGGTTGGGAGGAAACAAGATGGCTAACAAAAAGTAGAAACCTATCTTGTGACCCCCCAGGCTTTACATTGGTCAGCACAGTACCTCAGTTCTTTTGCCATCCCCCAATATCAGAGCCCCTCTCGCAAGGCTTATCATGGTGCTTTTTGCTGAGTAACCTGTTGGTTTCCAGTCTCACTCGGTTGCTTGTGTTTAAGCATTCGCACCATGATAGTCTTTCTAGGTTTCTGCGGCTATCTCTGGCTCCTCTTTCCTATGCCTCATAGTTTGGGCTACTCCGTCCTTCCCTCCCTGCAACACACACACACACACACACACTCACACACACACACACCCTCTTCCCCTGTCTTGCTCAGATTGTCTTCTCCATTACCCAGGGGGAATACACCTGCTCAATATCACTGCCTGGAACACGGGCACCTTTAACTCGGCATCTAAAAGTAGAGCCCAATTCATTCCATCACTCTGGAAACTTGCACGCTCTCCTCTTGGTAGGATTAAATGTCATCACCGTTTCCCTGGTTGCACAAGTGAGAGAGCCATGTACTGTCCTCCACCTCACCCACCCCAGATAGATCTCACCCTGAATCTGGGGCTCTTAGTTGCTGAGAGACCACCCCCAGGTAGATAAGCAGCCCTCCCAGTCTCCCTTCTTGTCTTTTCCAGACCTTTCCCAACGTGCACACTACAGCTGTCGTCTTCACTGTTTGGGTCGGGCAGGCTTTGACCTTGAACTTTTAAATTCCTCCTGCTTCCGCTTTCTGAGTGCTGGGTGAGTGTCACCACACCTAATCTATGTGGTGCCAGGATCCAAGCCAGGGTTCCTACCAGCTAGGCAAACACTCTACCAACCAACCGAGCTCCATCTCCTGCCCCTGGAAGATGTCTTTTAGAGCCACAGAACAGGTTTGGATTGTTTGCTTTACACTGAAACTCTTCTCTGAAATATGATCTTAATTTCTTGAGTTCCCTAGCTAACTGCTAAGGTGAGCCCTGCTAAGGTGTGTCTGCGTGGGTGCCACTTCCCCCTCGGCCCAAAGGCTGACATTGTAGTTCCTCCCCCAGGGAGGCACATGCACCCATCTCTTCTGCTCGTTTTGTTTAGCTCCCTTCTATTGCCTCTGCGCACAAAACTGCTGTGGCATCAGGATACAGGGTTCTCCCTCCATGCTCATTATCCCTGTGGGTGTATACCGACCCCACGATGGAATTACTAAAATACATATTTATAAATTGAACGATGAAAAGGACATTACCAACCAAGGAGGGGGTCAAGTGGCAAAGCAATCTGAATGAATGGAAATGATGCGATAAAATTCAGACTAACACCAGGAGCCACGACCCTTCCCCTTCCAAGGACTTCCATTACTAATGACTAGCTAGCTGTAGTTGCTGTATGGTTTCTATAGCTCATGGTGTAGAGCCAAGTTTAATCCAGACTTCTTCTTGGAGGCCATATTTAAGCATGGGAACCACTTGAAACAAATTTCTGGGTTTGGCATAAACAGAATCACCTAGAAAATTATCATTCTGTGTCTGCTAAATTGACAGGATGTGCTTTTTGATGCAAAAATATTCCACAGTCATAGAAAACAAAGTTTGATGAATTTTAGGAAATCTTTGTTGACTGGGGTTTCTGTCCTGCCGGGTCCCACAGCCGTTCAGCCCCAAAGAAATATACAGAGGTCTACATTAATTATAATCTGGTTGGCCTATTAGCTCAGGCTTCTTATTAACTAATTCTTATAACAACTTATATTAGCCCATAGTTCTTGTCTGTGTTAGCCATGTGGCTTGGTACCTTTGTCAGTGAGACATTCTCACCTTGCTTCCTCTGTGGCTGAGTGACAACTACAGACTGACTCTTTCCTCTTCCCAGAATTCTCCTGTTCTCATCACCCCGCCTCTACTTCCTGCCTGGCTACTGACCAATTAGTGTTTTATTAAAAAATAATACAAGGTCCGGTGTGCGGTGGTGGCACACACCTTTAATCCCAGCACTAGGGAGGCAGAGGCAGGTGGATCTCTGTGAGTTTGAGGCCAGCCTGGTCTAAGAGAGTTAGTTCCAGGACAGACTTTAAAGCTACAAAGAAACCCTGTCTCAAAAAACCACACACACACAAAACAAATAATAATACAAGTGACAGAATAAAAGACCATTGTCCCACAGCAAATCTTCATTATGACAACATCAAGCCAGGGCTGAAGGTGTATGTAGTCAAGATTGCCTATTTCTACCCAGACCCTCCTATTAGGAGCTGCTTGATCAATTGTCCCTCCCCTTTTTATTTACACTGCCCTTATGTGGGCAATACAATGCACTCAAGTAAATAAACAAAATGTACCCAGCCCCCACAGTGGCTACCATTGTTGGTATCTGTTCCATTTTCCCCATTTTTGTTATTTATTGATAAAGATGAATTTTACAAAACAATTCTGAAACCTCATTTTAAGCTTAACATATTTTATGCCTCTCTTTACTCATGTTTAATTAAAGCAGAGGCTCTCACCCTTCCTAATGGTGCAGCCCTTTAATACAGTTCCTCGTGTTAGTGACCCCAACCATAAAATAATTTTTGTTGCTATTTTATAGCTGTAAATTTGCTACGGTCATGAATCTAATGTAACTGTGATATGTGACCCCGTGAAAGGGCCGTCTGACATCTCCCCGAAATAGGTCGCAGCCAGCAGGTTGAGAACCACTGACCTGAAGAGACTACACTAAGGAGAAAAGAAACAATGGATGCAGTGACATCAGATTAAATAAACAATACGCTCACTGAACTGTTTTAACTCATAGAGACTAGAAATTTCTGGAACCTGGAAAGCAGGAGGAGGTAGGGTGTTTGCTCCCACGCTTGCTCCTTGTATTGCTGGACATAATTTCATGAAAGTAACTAAGAGTTTTTATTCGCTCTTATGTAGAATAACGAAGTAGATCATGGGAAAATTCAGGATGTATCCAATACAATGAAACTGCCAGGTGACTGTCTCCTGACTTTCTGAGTCAGTGTAGGAGCGCAGAGAGAGGGGGCAGCACCCACAGGCTCCTGGCATTGGGTTCCATAGGGAGTTTGGCTTCGTGAGCCGTAGTCTGCTTAATGCTTAGGGTTTCTGATGTGGTAGTCTTCGGTGGGAACTCTCTTGTGACTGGCTGAAGAATTCCAACTTGCTGCCTTGGCTATCACATAGATGTTTTGTATGGCGCCACAGGCTCAAGACGGTTCTGACTGCCAGATTCTAGAAAACTGTCCTTTGAGCACAGTGGCCCCTGCCATCTTCATCAGAGCAGCTGTGACCCATCAGGGAGCCTCGAGGTCGGGCCCATTGACCTATCGTAGGAAGGAGTCAGAGTTAACAGACCCTTTCCTGAGATCTCAGCCAATCCCCCCTGGGTCTCTGCCAGGGGGATGTTGCTGTGCCCCAGAGGCCTGTGGTCTTGTGGTCTTGGGAGGAGGTGGAGTGCACAGATGTGGAAGAGTAAGTCAGGTAGGGACTCCTGCACCTATGGGGAAGTTGTCATCCATGCTGGGCTGAGACTTTTCAGTGATATGGGTGCCTTGGGGTCCCACACTCCTCCTGTAAGTAGGTATTGTTGGAAGGGGGTGGAAGGCAGGAGGTGGGGCCTAGTTGGAGGAAGTAGGTCTCCATGGGTATGTATGCCTCTAGGGGCTATATGTTAGCCTGGTCTCTTCCGTATTCCATTCTCTCTGCTTGTCTGCCTAGAAGCGTACATCCTCCTCTACCCTATGTTCATAGTATCATGACGGTCTGCCTCGACTGTGAGGCCAAGCCCTCCAATCTGTGAGTCAAAATAAATCCCTCCTGTCTTAAGTGGTGTGTGTCAGCTATCACCCCAGTAACATAAGTGACTTAAACAACAGCTGTCTGTCCCCCATCAAGGCAGACACCCCAGAGCATCCCTGTGCTGGTTTCTTTTCTCAGGCTTATTTCAGCTTGCCAGCAGAGGGTAGAGGGAAACGGGGGCTTGGAGCAGCTGGTCATGTCTGCCCACAGCTGGCCATGCCCTCCACAGCTGGCCATGTCCGTCCGCAGCTGGCCATGTCCATCTGCAGCTGAGAAGCAGGAGGGACGCTGACGTTCAGGTCACTCTCTGGGACTCCAGCATCCTGTGAATGCACTACCCACATCAAGGGCAGGGCTTCCCGGCTCACTTCACCCAATCTAGAAACTACCTCGTGGACATCCTCAGAGAGTTGTGTCTTGTGATTCTGGAGCCTGTGGCGGTTCACGCTAACTGGCACAGCCTCCAACACCACCGCTCTTCTTTTCAACTGTTTGGTGTCAAGCTGACCCTTCAGGCTTTTATGTATTCTCCCAATTTTTTGTAGCACACGTATATACTTTTACAAGTATATATATATACACCTGTCTGCGCTCTATGCGCCACCATACAGTTCGTGAACTGGGCAAGGGGCTGGAGATTGAAACACACAAACACAGACAGAGACACGGGTCATCCTTGAAGTCAGAAAGCCCCAAGAATGCCCCCTTTTTTGTGTCCAGGGGCAGCTTATATAGGGATAGCCATGCCCGAGCCAAACACACCAGAAACTACTCTCCTGCCATCAAGAACTCCTGAGGGTCTCATGTTCAGAGCAGCTGTAGGCACTCAGATCAGGGGAAAACAAGTTGTTTACAAGAAATTCAGAATCTGGGGATTCACAGCGTCCAACATTTATTTTTTAACTCTCCTGGGGGAGGGGCAAGTGGTTGTAGATGCCAGGAAAGGGAGAAAGTCACATCCCCAAGAACTGAAATTTATAGGTAGCAGTGTGGGTGTTGGGAATCAAACTCGGGTTCTCAGCGAGAACGACAAGTGCACTGAAGTGCTGAGCTGGTCTTGAACTGACAGCCATCCTCCTGCCTCAGTCACCTCAGAGTATTAGAATTACAAGTATGAGCTATCATACCCTCAAGAAGGAACAATTTCAGAGCAACCTGGTATGCAAAGCGTGTTGAGATTTCTGTGGCAAAATATGCTGGACAATGAAACTGAAGCCGCAGAGGAAACCTGGGCCGCTGAGGTCATCAGGCCAGCAAGCTGATGCTATGGGAAAAGGATCTGAGGGCGATTAAATTACAGCTTGGATGGAGAGAATGGCCAGGAGTGGAAAGATAATGCCTGTTTTTCCTTCTACATAAAAACACATGACAAAGAGGTAAGCTGGATTCTCAGACTCCATGATTCAGAGTCTCGGGGCCTTGAGTGATTCAAACCCTTAGGGTGCGTTTCTCGGAAAGATCTAGGCAGGCTCCCTGAACTTGGGAAAGACTAAAGAACAACGGAAGGGTGTGTCTTTGAGACAAAGGAAGAACCATCTTAGTTAGGCAGTAGTTCGTGCTGCAGGGTGGAGTGTGAGGGTCCGGAGCGTGGAACCATGGGGAACCAGCAGCATGTGGCAGCACTGGAGGATGCTTGTGAAAATGGAACTTCACTGAGGCGGCAGGTTAGCCAAGCTTCACCAGGACTGCCCTGCAAATGCTGCCTCTTCCTTTCCAGACACCCACTACATTTTTTGTGCTTTTATCTCATCACTTTACATCATGTTATCTAGTTATTTTTAAGTTATTGAAACTCTCATTTTAATGCAGAAATGCCTGCTTTCTTTTCTTTTTCTTTTTTGGTTTTTGGACAGGGTTTTTCTGTAGCTTTGGAGCCTGTCCTGGCACTAGCTCTTGTAGACCAGGCTGGCCTTGAACTCACAGAGATCCGCCTGCCTCTGCGTCCCCAGAGCTGGGACCACCACCGCCCAGCTCTGTTTTCATATTAAAAAAAAAAAATCTAAGAGATTCCCTGCCCCCTCCCCATCCCCATAAATTAATACTTGCCCACCCTGAGCAGGGGCTGGGTTCCTGAGTGTTAGAATTGTGTTCTCAGTCTCCTTTGCCTCTCCTCACTTAGCCCAGCCTGCAGGGGCACCTGACCTCCAGTTCTTAACCACAATGCTTCCCAAAATAGCTTCAGGAGAGAATGATTTGCTCCCTAATGTTCCCAGGGATTTAGTTTTGCCAAGGGTGGGCAGGCAGTAGGTTCCACGAGCAGGGCTTGTATGAGACTGAGATCTACTTGGCCATGTTCTTCACCAAGAATTCCCAGTATGGTTCTGCAGGGACTAGATGTCCCTAAGTTGGGGACCCAGCATGTTGCTCTTCTGCTTACCTCATTTAGTGCTGTGTTCCAGGGCCCCCAAAGGCAGACAGTGGGTTGGGTTTGCCACCCATTCTGCTCCCCCCACCCCCCGCAGAGCTTGGTGTAGGTAAGTTAGGCATGAGCCTGGCGCTGCCTAAAGTCAGTTTTCTGCTTGTGGAGGCTGTCCCATTAATCTACACACTCCTCTGCTGGAGTTTCAGGTGTTTGGAGGATGGTCTGGGAAGCTTGAGTGAGAAACGGAATGGAAGGCCAGGGTCTGGATCCTCCAGGAACCCTTTGGCACAAATGCGAGTTGCCAGGGCCAGTCCTAAGGCCACAGGAACCACATTTCTCTGATCTTTCTCTTCGTGAGATTTTTTTTCAGTGATCCCTTCCATCCAGGTGCTGAAATCATCTACCCTCCTTTCCTTCCTTTTTTTCTTTTTCCTCTTCCTCCACTTTTTGGTTCTTTTAAGACAGGGTCTCACCATGCAGACCAGGCTGGCCTCTAACTCACCAGATCCACCTGCCTCTGCCTCCTAAGTGATGAGAACAAAGGTGAGCGCCACCACCAAGCCCGGGGTTGACCCTCTCTCTTTCATGTCTATGTTATGGAAAATACTGGCCAGCTTTTGGGCTGGGGTGGCAGGGTTTGAGGGGAAGGCAGACAGAACAGGGGCAAGCTTTCCAAAAGCCTTACCTACTAGTGCTATGAGGAACGGGTTTCACAGAAGAGGAAACCTACTGAAGAGTTTAATTGAGAAATGCTTAGTGTTCTGAGGGGTGGGGGACGGGAGGGGGGAGGAGTTGGGAGATTGGACATTCCCCTGGGGGAGAGCTTCCAAAGCTTTTAAAAAGATCTGAGGGATGAACATAAGTATAGTTAGTTAATGGGCTGGTTAGCCAATATGTGGTATCGTGTGAGACACTTCCAACTTCCTGGAGGACCTGGAGGGAGCCAGGTCACCTGAAAACAGCTGTATCAGTCATATCAGGTGGGGAGGGGAATGAGACGGTGGGCAGAACTCTGGAACCCAGAACTAATGAAGGCTGGTGGGAGTTAGGAAGACCCACTCTGTGTGTGTGTGTGTGTGTGTGTGTGTGTGCGCGCGCGCGCGCACGCGCGCGACTAGGAAATCGGTGTCACAAGGCACTGTGCAGGGACCATTACCAAAATGGGGTTGCTAATGGTGTCTAGCTGAAGTGGACAGGGATCAGTCGTGGCATTTGGTGACTTTCCAGAGACACTTTTCTGCAGAGGTGGGAGGGACTCTGGGAGAGATGGTGGGTCCTCGGAGAGCTGGAGGAAGGATAAGCAGAGGCCGAGCAGTCTTGAGATAATAAGCCATGGACACCGGATGGCAAACACCTGTCTCCTGGGCCCTACAAGGAGGAACTGAGCTCCCTTCGTTGGCAAGAGTGGGCAGTGCCTTCCAAAGGTGCAATTGTGGTTTATTTCTCTGAGTGATTGCTTATAATGCCAGGTATGGGTTATAAGTTGGCTTTCATAAAAGTGAATGACAGGGAAAAATATTACCTGGGGCACTTGTGAAAAAAATACATGCATTTAGCTGGGTGTGGTGGCACAGGTCGGCTGGGAGGTGGAGGCAGGATCGAGAGCATAATGTCATCCTCGGCTGCACAGTGAGTTTGACGCCTGCCTGGGCTTTTTGACACTGTCTTAAAACAGAACATCCTAATCCAAACCAACCAAATAAGCGAAGTCTCCACCTCTTTTAAACAGAGGAACGATGCTGAGGGCAGCAGGACTGCGCATCCTAGACACCTCGGCACCTGCCACTCCTTCTACTCCGCCCTCCATGAGGTGGAGCCAGAGAAGCCCCGCCCATATCAGACCCACGTGACCTGTCAGTTCCTGAGTCTCCGGAAAATGGCCGCCGGGTGTGGTGCGGGCAGAGCGCTGGGAACCCTGCTCTCTCGGCGTCGCCTCTTCTAACGAGGTCCGTGGCGCGGCGAGCCGATTCTGCCGAGCCGAGGACCGGCTGTGACACGGTCAGTGCGGAGGCGGCGAGGCCGGGAGAGGGAGGGCAGCGGGAGGGTCCGAGGCTGGCGGGCGGCACCGGTGGGGGGGGGCGGGTGACCCCGAGGCCGGTGCGGGGCCTCGGGGCTGAGAGGGCCAACGCGGGTGCGGTCGGGCGGGGCGCTCCGGTGCGGCGTTCCCGGGGGAGGGGGTCATTGGCGGGGACTCCAGGCCCAGGCGGCTTCCATGGCTGTCATACCCATCACCATCACCTGGTGAGTCCCCCCCCCTCACTCAGCAGGTGTTGCCGAGGCTTTTCCTTTGCTTTGGGGGGGGGGGTGTTGTTGTTTTCTTCTGCGCTGTCATCGCGGAGCCCACTGCCCCATTGTCCTGTGCTGGCTTTTAAACGCCCCGCAAAGCCCCTGGTTAGGACGCGTCCATGTTCGCTTTGTCAGCCAGCAGTGTAGGAATTTTTTTTTTTTTCAGGTTGCTTTCACGTATTGAAAGATTTAAGCCGGGTTTAGAACATTTTCTTATTAATAACTGTGTGGCTCTCTGCTCGCTAGAAGTGTTTGCTAAAAATGTAGCGGCGTTCTCTTGTTTCTCAGATTCCTTTGCTGTGGGGTGTGGCTGGGGGAAAACCTCTTGGAGGTGATCCTCATAGGTTAGTCCCGGCTCTCACATTTCGACACCAAGAAAAACAAGGTATCTCATTAAAAGGAAGGTTCCCCCCCCCCCCTCTCTCTCTCTCTCTCTCTCTCTCTCTCTCTCTCTCGGGCGATTGGATCTCTGGTGCAGAGACGAGAATGAAAAATGCTGTCGCAAGGTGTGTTCTTTGTTCTTAATCTTTGATCTCAGTCTTTACAAGGACAGGCTATTTCATCGGACTCATTTTGTGGTCTTTTTTTAACAATCTGTTTCTGTCCTGGCGGTGCTGGTGCAAGCCTTTAATCCCAGCACTCGGGAGGCAGAGGCAGGCGGATCTATGTGAGTTCAGATCCAGCCTGGTTTACAGAGTAAGTTCCAGGACAGCCAGGGCTACATAGAGAAACCCTGTCTCGAAAACAACAACAACAACAAGGGAAAAAAAAAAACCAAAAGCAAAACAAAACAAAATCTGTTTCTGAGCTCCACCACAGGTCTGCCAAAATGGAACTCTCTCTCTCTGGGTTAATGGTATTGTATACAATATTCGATATGCTTTGCAAATAATTGATGTGCACACCATTTAGGGTCCTTTTAAACAGTCTCCCCTCCCCTCCCCTCCCCTCCCCTCCCCTTCCCTCCCCTCCTCGCCTCTTCTCCTCACCTCTTCTCTTTTCTTCATATATGGCCATGGCCTGACAGATTAGCTTGCCTCTGCCTCCCAGGTGCAGGGGATAAAGGCTTGTGCCGTGTGCCGGCACATCAGGCTCTAATCGAGCTCATTAGGGGCACTTAAATGTTTGTAGCGACCAGAGCACTCCCCAGTCCCAACCAGAGCCCAGGCTGGGTGGTGAGAAGGGGCAGATACATGTGAAGAAATGTCTGCTGCCTTTCTTCCTGTACGCTCTCATCTCCTTCTCCATCTTGTAGTAAGCTTGGGTGCGCTTTAGCTGACATTCATGGCAATCCTAACATTGCCACCTATATTTCTTTCCAAGTCATATGGTTTGCTGTTATTTTTTTTCCATCTAGAATATCTCTGGATATTTTGTTCAACTAGAAATTAAAATATTTTGTTTTTAATTTCCTTGAAAAGAGATGTCATATCTCTTTTATTTTTACTGCCAGATTCCTTTCCTGTAGGTTTCTGTTTTGGTCCCTAAGTCATGCTTAGAGTCCTGGTTCTTTAGTTTNTTTTTTGAGACAAGGTTTCTCTGTAACTTTGGAGCCGGTCCTCAGTTATGGAACTAGCCCTTGTCCTTGTAGACCAGGCTGGCGTTGAACTCACAGAGATCCTCCTGCCTCTGCCTCCTAAGTCCTAGGATTAAAGGTGTGTGTCACTACCACCCGGCAGGTTCTTTTTTTTTTGTTCTGGGTTGTGTATATATACACTACTAAATTTAATTTTCTATGATCCTGCATGAGTGTGTTATCCCCCTCTTCCAGCTTTTGCTGAAGAATGTCAGCTTTTTTTCCCCACTGAATTCCTGAGTGTTTAGAAGGCATGAGCAGAAACCTTAGGGAAAGGAATCTCACAGGGGCCTCTCTGGTTCCCTTAGGAAGGGGGCCTGCTCCTGTCTGTAAGGTCTCATTCTCTGATGACTGTGATCCTACACTTCATCCATAGTGACATCCATAATTCCAGTTCTGGACTGGCCCACCTTATCTTCTGAGCGTGACCTGTATAGATTGTTTGCATAGCCTTGCCTGTGGTTATGGCAGAGAACATTCTTGTTGAGGGGTGACAGGGGGCCTGTCTGTGGACAAAGCCACCCCCTCCCCAGAAGAGGCATCCTTTATGTACCTATGAAGTTATTCGGCTTGACAGTGGGATTCTGTTTGCTGGCATAGTTTCTGGAGATAGAAGAGAATGGAGTTAGCCTTTAAGCTTGAAGAGATACAGGTCTAAGCCATTGTGGACTTTGAAGCTGTAGCTGTCAAAGCATGCAGGACATGCTTTGGTTTGCTGGGAGTATAGCCTCTGGCATTCCGTGTTGATGCGCATTCTACCAAGATTGGGTTGGTTCTACTGTTAGAAATTGAGCAGTGAACGGAGTCCTTATTCTTACTGAACTCTTTGCTGGGGTAGCAAGAGCAGGCTAAAAAAGTAAGTGGCGTGTTGAGTCATGCTGAGTGCTATCCCAGATAAAGCTGAGTTCAGGAATGGTGATAGTGTTGGCGGGTGATGGCTGGTTTATACTTAGTGGCTGGAGTGCTTTGTGTCAGTTGACATTTTTTGGGAACACAAGACAGCCTGAAGAAAGTGAAGTAGAGTGGTAGGAGATGAGCCTCGGGAAGAGGAGAAGGGTAGGTCTAAGTGAGAAGTGAGGCTGGAGCTAGGCTGGCCGTGCAGGAATGCCATACTGTGCTTTAGTCTAGCACTGGACGGTGCTATATCCTTAACAGCTGAGACAATGCATTTGTAGTTCTTACTCCCTCTCCATATATGTACAGACACTTTTTAATCAATACAGTGTTTAGAAACATATTGATTCCCTGTATGAATTTGTCCGCCTGAGTTTGTGCACACCATTTGCATGCAGTGCCTTGGAGGCAAGCTCCTCTGGAGCTAGAGTTGTAAGAGGCCTGGAACTGGAAACTCAACACAGATCTACTATGTGTTCTTGTAAATAAAGTTATGTGATATTTAAAATCTTTATCCACGTTTTTCCTAGTTTTAGAATTGCTTCCTAGGTGTGAAATTATTGGATCAAATAACTTTTTTTTTAAATTAAGGCATATTGACATGATTAATTTACATGCTACAGAATATACCCTTTTGAGGGTATGGTTTTGAATTTTTGTTGTTGTTGTTTTGTTTTTCAAGGCATGGTTTCTTTGTGTAACAGCCCTGGCTGTCCCGGAACTTGCTATGTAGATCAGGCTGGCCTCAAACTCACTGAGGTCAGCGTGCCTCTGCCTACTGAGTGTTGAGATTAAAGGCGTGCGCCACCACCTCCCAGCATGGTCTTGAATTTTGACACATCCAGGTAATTATGTAACACCAGCACAATTGAAGTAGAGAATAGCCATCAACTTTCCCATTCTCTCGCATTCCTCAGCAGTGTCTCACCTTTTGTCTTGTACCCTAGCAACCTCCAATGTGTTCTGTTCTGTCCAGGTAGTTCTTGTTCCAGAAGGTCATATTTACATGAATTCATATAGTGCAATAATAATTTCTTCCCACTGGCCCCCAAAATAGACTTTATTCCTGCATATAAAACTTGAACCCTATCTCAAGGACCCCTGGAGTCAACTCCCTTCTGTTCCATTAATTCACACAAAGTTCTAATGCCATCTTCTAAGTCCAACATTAGCAAGGAGGCAGTGACTCGGTCACCCCAGACTCTCTGTGAACCTGTGGGATTCAGTCAGGCACTCTGCTGGTACCTGTCCGTAATCACATCATTGGGAGGCAGATGCAGGAGGATCTAATTTGAGGCTAACTTAAAAATTATGTATTAAGTACCTGTCTCCCTCAATCAGAATATCTCTTTCCTTGCTCTCTGTCCTTCCCCCATCTCAACTATTCTGTTCCTCAAGTTTTCCTCCTCCCTCCCTTTCTCCCCTCCTTCTTCCCTTCTGCAGGCCCTTTACCCCTCACCCCCATGTTCCCAATTTTGTCAGGAGATCTTATCTATTTTCTCTTCCCAGGGGGATCTATATATGTTTCTCTTAGGGTTAACCCTGTTACTTAGCTTCTTTAGGGTTGTGGACTATAAGTTCATTATCCTTTGCTTTACAGCTAGTAACCACTTAGGAGTGAGTACATACTAAGATCACCTTTCTGGGTCTGGGTTACCTCACTCAGGATGGGTTTTTCTAGTTCGATCCATTTGCATGCAAATTTCAAGATGTCATTTTTTTTTTAACCACTGAGTAGTACTCCAGTATGTAAATGTACTACATTTTCTTTATCCATTCTTTGGTTGAGGGGCATCTGTGTTGTTTCTAGGTTCTGGCTATTACAAATAATGTAGCTACGAACATAGTTGAATAAATAAATGCCCTTGTACTTTGTTTGAGAATCCTTTGGATATATGCCCAAGAGTGGTATTGCTGGGTCTTGAGGCGACCTGCCCAGCAGGTCCTAAGTTACTCCAGGGTCTTGAAGAGGCACTATCTGAAAGACATGGGAGGAAAGAGAAACGGACGCCAAGCAGTATTCTTTGTCAAGGTATCCCCTTTATTGAAGCAAGTTTCATGTCTTAAATACTCAGAAAGGAGCTCGGGCAGGGGGAACTGAGGAAAGGGGGAAGGGAAGGAGGGGCTCGGTAGCTAGGCAACTAAGTGGGGCAGTTTGGCAGCTAAGCAGGGCAGTTGCAAGGTCAGTGGCTAGAACACCTGCTGTTAGTGATAAGCAGCAAGAAGACACTCTGTGGTGCTTTCCAGAGCTTGAGTCTCCAAGGTTAGCACACAATGTTTTAGTTAACTTTAAGTTTTCTGTCTCAAGGTTTTTACTTCAAGGCCCTGTGAGATGTGAGAAAGGAGAAGCCTGAAATGGCTCCTGACATCGAGGTAGTTTGATTCCCAGTTTTCTGAGAAACTGCCATACTGATTTCCAGAGTGGTTGTACAAGTTTGCATTCCCACCAGCAATGGAGGAGTATTTTCCATACTCATTCTCTCCAGCATAAGCTACCATTGGTGTTTTTGATTTTAGCCATTCTGTTGGGTGTAAGATGGTATCTCAGAGTTGTTTTGATTTGCATTTCCTTGATGGCTAGCAAGAAACCTGGTACTAGAGAAATTCCCAGGAATCCACAAGGATGACCTTAGCAATAGTGGAGAGGGTACCCAAACTGGCCTTGTCCTGTGATCAAATTAATGACTATCTTAAATGTCACCATAGAACCTTCATCCAACAACTGATGGAAACCAAGACAGAGACCTGCAGTGGAGCACTGGCCTGAGCTCCCAAAGTCCAGCTGAAGAGTGGGAGGAGTAAGACTAGGAGCAAAGAGGTCAAGGCCATGATGGGTACACCCACTGAAACAGTCTACCAGGCTAATGGGAGCTCATCAACTCCAGCCGGACAGGGAAGGATCCAGTATAGGACCAAAGTAGCCCCTCTGAATGTGGGTGACAGTTGTATGGCTGAGGCAGACTTAAGGGCCACTGGCAGTGGGACTAGAATTTATCCCTACTGCTTGTACTGGCTTTTTGGAACCTATTCTCTTTGGATGGATACCTTGCCCAGCATAGACATAGTAGGGAGGGCCTTGGACCTTTCTCAGAGCATTGTGCCTTACCCTCTCTGAGGAGTGGGGGTGGGGGTGGGGGAAGGTAGAGGAAATGGGAGGAGGAGAGGGAGTGGGAACTGGGATTGATATGTAAAATGAAAAAAGATAGTTTGTTTTGTTTTTTTTAAAAAAATAAAGTGAAAAAAGAAAGAGCCTATCTCAAGAACAGACACAAAAAACTAAACCAAAACAACCAAACAGAGAAACAAGTTATCTGAAGGAGCAATTTAATTCTCCTAGCAGAGGTGAAATTTTTGTTTTTCTTTTTTTTAATTTTGATGAACCCCAATCTATCAGATTTTTCTTTTTTTACATACTGTTTTTGGTTTTATGTTAAGGCAGTTTTCTTGATCAGAGGTTACAGAGACAGTGTTCTTTTTAGCAGCAGTTTTGTGCTTATGTGGTACATTTGGTTCATTTTGAGTTAGAATCTGTATAGTGGGCGAAGGAAGGACTGATGGTTTTACATTTAGATGTCTCTTGAGTAGAATGCAGTCTACTTAAAAACAGTTTTAGATTATTCTTATTTATTCTTTGACAATTTAATGTATGTATACAATGTATCTTGGTAACACCCACCTCATCCCACCCCCTCCACTTCCTCTAGACAACCCTCCTTTTCCCAGCTTACATCCTACTTGTGGTAGTGCACACTGAGCAAACTGAGTGCTTTTCTAGTGGTGGAGACCGGTGGAGAACAAGCAAGTGGTCAAGGCGTGGGAGTGTGGGGTTACTGTGGGGCAGCTGAAGTTATTGCTCTCAGACGTCCCATGGTAGGCTACACTTTGTCATAGTGTGGCCTGCAAGAATGAGACCAGCACATCTGATGAAGAGAAATTTGGCAGACAAGCTGAACACAGATGCCTGGGTGGGATAGGCCATGGGTTTGTAGTGAAGGGACAGAGGGGGAGTTGTAGAACCACAAGGTCTTGGGTGTTAAATAGGTGAGAGGCCACTCCATTTACAGTCCTCTGCTGAGATGAAAACATTTGATGTTTTTCTCTTCCGAGAAGCCAGTAGGGCTTTGAGCAAAAGAATTCAGTTCAGCTCAGTAAGGCTCTAGTACACATTTCAGTGACAGCGTCAGTCACTTGCATGCTGGTCAAAGATGCAGATTCAGGGACCCTGCCAAGACCTGCTGAGTCGGGGGCTCTGAGAGGACAGGGATCTGTGCTATAAGACCTCCCAATGATTCCGATGCATCCATGCCTGAATGTTCTTTATTTTTGATTGATAAATACTAATTTTATATATTTGTTTCCATGTGTGCATACATATGGAATGATCAGTTCAGGCTAATTAACTTGTTAATCACCTCACATCTTTATAATTTCTTTGTGGTGAGAACATCTTAAAATCAATTCACTTGGCTAATTTGAAAAAACACAATATGCTACAGAACTGTTGGCCCTGATCCAACTAAAACTTTGTACTCTTGAACCAACATTTCCTTTTCTGTCCATACCCACACTTCTGTAGCCTTTGCTAGCTCATCTAGAAGCTCACTGTGGGGTGCTTTATAGACAGAGAGGGTCAAGGAGGCTGAGTGGAAGCTGTGAGATGTCAGGACGGCTTGTAGGCTGGTAGTGATGGAGGCAGTGACAATAGATAGGAATTACTTTTTGTAGATAGAGCTAGAAGGGCTTGCTATTTTAGGTTGGTTATATATTAGATTCAATGTCATGTGAGAAGGAAGGTTAAGTCATAGGCCTGGGCCCTGGAAGGATAGAGCTGGAGTTCCAAGATGGGGTCAGCAGTAGGCACAGTGGAGCACCACTTCCATTGTGCTTGGGGAGCTGTTGAAGCTCAGTAGCATCCGGCTTGGGTTTTTGATGAACTAAGTTTGATATGTACTGCTAGTCTGGGAAAGGACATTGTAGTGATACTTTGTTTGTAACCTAACAAAAAGAGCTTGTCTGAAGATCAAAGTGCAGAGCTAAAACCACTAGTTAGCCATAGAGGCCAAGCAGTGGTGGCACACACCTTTAATCCCAGCACTTAGGAGACAGAAGCAGATGGATTTCTGTGAGTTCAAGGCCACCCTGGGCTACACAAGTTTGAATCTGCCTAAAAGAGAAAAAGAGCCCACACAAAGGGGATCCCAGCATTTGGGATCCCATGCCTTTAATCTCACAGCACTAGGGAGGTGGAGATAGGAGTGACAGGGCTGGGCAGAGAGAGGAATATAAGGTGGGAGGAGACAGGAGCTCAGTGCAGTCTGAGGATTTGTAGAGACGGGATCACCCCTTCTATCTGAGCACTGGAAGAGGTAAGAACTTTTTAGTGGCTGGCCGCTCTGCTTCTCTGATCTTTCATCATTAACTCCTATATCTGACTCCTAGTGTTTATTATTAAGAACAATTGGAATTCGTGCTACAGGACGTCTTTTCAGCATTATGACAGTTGAGGTGTAGGGATTTGTTTATATTTCTACCATTGGAAGTGTATCCGAACACATTTAAGGGTAAAAGTGAAGGATATTTAATAATCATTTTGTACATTTTGTCTGACTTTTTTACAGGTGAAATAAAGTCGACTATAGATTTCTGTGAAAATGTCGGTTCTAATATCACAGAGTGTGATAAATTATGTGGAAGAAGAAAATATTCCTGCTCTGAAAGCTCTTCTTGAGAAGTGCAAAGATGTGGATGAGAGAAATGAGGTGAGGCCGGGAGTAGACTGCTCTCTGCACGAGGCGCAGTGCTAATGATGAAGGTGGGAATAGGTGGCTCTCCGCTTCAGTGGACGTATTCATGATGCAGCTTCTTCTTGGAGTATTTTGGATTTCGTGTTTTGAAAGTACTTTTAGCTCATATAAATCATGGAATATTGAATATTGAATGTAGACTTCTTGACTTCCCTGATAAAATAGTAAGTATTCAGGACGTTTGGTTCTTGAAAACCACAGTGCTCATAGGAAGCTTTATAATCTAAGATCCCCCTTCCTTCAAATAGATCAACCAGATTAAATGTTTTTTCAGTGGACTCTCAAATCCTCCTGGGTCGTTCATTTCACACACCTTGGGATTTTAGATGCTGCATGTTTTAGAGAGTATTACATACACTATGTTACTTTTTAGTAACTAAATAGTAAACTTACCTTAAATATTAGTTTTAAATACCTTAAATATTTCTGTTAAATAGTGTAAGCAAAAGCATTGCTCTTATTTCATTAGATGTAATATGATGGTTGAGAACTATTCGATATGACATTTTAGAGAGTAATAAAATTTTAACTGTCAAAGTATGTATTTATTTTAATAAATCTTTAATTTTTAGATATTATTTTATGGGTATGGGCATTTTACCTGCATATATGCTTGTGTGCCATGTGCATGCCTAGTGCATGCAGAAGTCAGAAGAAAGCACTGGATCACCTGGGACTGGAGTTAACACACAGTTGTGAGCTAGCTACCAGGTGGGTGCTGGGAATTGAACCCAGGTCCTTTGGAAGGGCCACCAGTGCTCTTAACCACTAAGCCATCTTTCTGCCCTTCTTTCCTTTTTCAACACTAGGGATCGAGTCCATGCCCTCAGGCATGCTATGTTAGAGCACTACTGTGGAGCTGTATCCATAGACCTACAATTGATACTTTTTATTTTTATTAAACATGTGTGTATGTGTGTGTAGATGTGTAAGTTAGGGGACAGCTTTCAGGAATTGGTTCTCTACTATCGTGGGTCTTGGAGATAGAATGAGATTGTCAGGCTTGATGGCAAGTACCGTTATCCACTGAGCCATCTCTACTTATAGAATTTAATCTTGGAGCAGAATATGCAGAGGCAGGTAGATCTTTGTGAGTTCAGGGACAGCCTGGTTTACATTGTAAGTTTCAGATCAGTTAGGCTATATAGTCCTTACCCCCCTCCCCACAAAAGCAAACAAAAGTCATCATTGTTACTGTTATTTTAAACTGTTGGACTGGGAGGTCTAGCTGTTTAGTAGAATGTGTTACTAGCATGAGTGAGGCCCTGGGTTCAACAAGACTAAGAGTGATCCAGGGCTTCACAAAATTGCTTAGATTTTCTCATTTTTTTTTCTTTAAGTTTAGAATCTAAATTTAAGTATTTAAATTCCTTCATCTTATTCATCTTTAGCTTATCATTTTATTACATTTTGTGTATTTTGTGTGTGTGTGGGGGAATCCTAAGACAGCTTGCAGAAGTCGTCCTCTCCTTCCACCATAAGGTCCTCAGCTCTCCACAGCCCTTGCTCACCATTCCTGAAAGGATCTTCAATATTAGATGAGGGAAGTAAAATAATATGTGTGTGTGTTTAGCATATAAATGGCCACAGTCAGTGCTTCTGGGTTCTTTGCCTCTTTTATTTATATACTAGAGAAGTCTCAGCTTATGAGTAGTTCCGTCTTGGAAAGAGCAAGGTCACCTTTCCTCGGGGTGGAGCAGGGCTGGGTGGTAGGTAATATTGAGACTGGACATTCTGACTAAGAAAATGAAACAAGACTTTAAGAGATTGTTTTGTGTGTGTGTGTGTGTGTGTGTGTGTGTGTGTGTGTGTTTATAAACACTCTAAAAGGAATTTCAAGAGGATTTCAGAATGCTTTGGTTTTACTCTAACTATTGGAAGAAGAATATAGTCCTTTAAGAGATGACTGCTTAAGGGCACTGATTGTGTAAGTCTGGTTCACATAAAAAGGTAGAAACAAGGTCCTAGGAACTAGAAGGAAAAGGTGGTTGAATTGTAGGCGGGTTTGCATTGTAACCTCCTGGGAGCTGAGAGGAGGACAGCCCTTGAGAAGGTCAGTAGGTGCATAGTGTTCTGTTTTCTTTGGTGTACTTGGGCCTGAGATCACGATAAGTAGTAGAGGAGAGGTGTCTTAGTCAGCTTGTGTGCGTTTGTAGTGTAATTCCATAGTCTGGGTAATGTCTTCTCATAGTTGTAGAGGTTAGGAAGTCCAAGATGAAGGCATCTGCTGAGAGCATTCTTGCTGCATCACAACATGGCAGAAGTCATCCTGTGGGTGAGCGAGGATGTGGGAAAAGGGAATGAGAGGGACTCTAGAGAAGGGAGCCAAATTCTTCTTTTATTAAGATCTCATTGCTACAGCAACTAACCCACCTGCACAGTAATGCCATTGATCCATGAGGCTGAGCTCCCATGACCTAAATGCCTCTTCAAGTCCCTGCCACTCAATATTGTGTTGTATTGAGATTTCAGTGTATAAACTTTGAGGAATACATTCAAACAATGAAGGATTTTTAATCCTCTTCATTTTAGAAAACAGTAGGCTTGTGATTTGGTGGAGTATGTAAGCCCTGATATGGAGGAGACTTTTAGTGACTCATCTTCAAATGCTAGGATAAAGTTATCCTGATGTCAGATTACTTTTATCTCTATAGCTGTGGCTGCTATCTTGGTTGAACATAAAGTAACAGAATCTAGAAATAATAGACTTTAAGATTCAGATTACAAGGTAACTCTTCTAGCTTTAGGAATAAAACTGAGCCAGGCGGTAGTGATGCAGGCCTTTAATCCCAACACTCAGAAGGCAGAGGCAGGCAGGTCTCTTGAGAACTAGGCCAACCTCATTTACAGAGTGAGTTCCAGAACAGTCAGGGCTACACAGTCTTGAAAAAACAGCAAAACAAACAAACTCACTCTTTGGCAGTCTTTTCTGAAAGAAGTTTAGACAAGTGAGGATTTATTTTCTCGCATGTTGAATTGAAAGAGCCTTTCTAAGGCGGGTGGGGTGACTTCAGGACACCCTGAGGATCCATACCTCCTTTGCTTTTCTGATCACATAAATGCCAGTGTTCTTCATCCCATCCATCTTGCTTGAGGGACTGAGCAGTGGTAGCAGTGTCACCACAGGTCATGATCTGGGCCCTTTAGTTGAGCATATAGCCACTCCCAACGGAATCCTGTTCCTGTGCTTAGAAGGGACTGATAATTTATGTAAGAGAAAAATGTGACTAGTTAGAGCTTTCACAGCAGGTAGTTCCAATTAATTGGGTCAAAACCATCCTTTTTATTTGTCTTAACATATTTTTGCACATATTAAAATCTCATAGCATGGAACCCCTGTATGAATGATCTGAAGTGCAACACTGATGCCCAAACCAGAAAATTCTTCTGAGTCTGTTAAAAACTATTACCTAAAGTTAATGCATCCTCTGTGCTCCGATTCAGTTTCTTAGCTTTAGTTTTTTCTATGTTGCACGAATGACACTCGATGTGCAGCCATTAATCATGATAGGTTAGAAGAGGGCTACTATAAGAATATGCCAAAGGTGGGGCGGGGGGATATGAGTGATGGAGGCATGAGTGACATAGTAATTGATGCCTGTCATCCAGACTCAGAATCATAAATACAATGTTCTAAGCTAATTTGCTTAACAAGTAGTTATGTGCACATTACTTTCTTATGAATACTTTTTATTTAAATTTTTTCATATAGTATTTTTGATTGTGTATTTCCCCTCTCACACCTCTTCCCTGTTCCTCTCAGTCTTCCTGGCCTTTTGGCTTTACCTTCTTTCTCACTCTTTTTCTCTCTTTCAAAATAAGTAAGAAACAACAAACAAACAAGCAGACAAAAACACCTGCAAGAAACAAAACATCCCACAAAAGCAAAAGACAAGACAAACAGGCAAAAAACCAACCAAACAAACAAAAAACAAAACAAAGCAAAGTAAACGAGAAGCCCACAAAAATACCATTAATTTTGTGTTGGCCAAGTCCACCTGCCTTGGAGTGCAGTCAATAGACTCAGTGCCACTCATTGGATAAACCTGGTTTTCCCTTTGCCAGCTGGTACCAGTTGCAGATAACTTCTTAGCTGGAGGTGAGAGCTATGTCTGCTTTCCTCTCTTAGTTCTGTGACCCCATCTGGCTTAAACCTGTGCAGGTCTCGTGCATGCTGGCAGTTTCTGTGAGGTCATATTGCACATTGCTTTTTAGAATGGTTGATTATCAAATTCAATGTTCAAACAAACTTTCCACTTGGAAAATCTGTGTATACATGGTACCTCAATCTCTAATGAGTGCAGGGGACACCACATATAGTTTAATGTCACTCATAAGAATGCCTGCATTTCTGTGATTTGTTTTTTACTTCATTTAAATCAGTAGTTATGTTTAACTCTTTATCCTTATAGTAGCATTTGTTTACTGATTTTGAATGAACTCAAGTGCCTGAAACAGATTATTCATATTATAGTGGGAAAATTACATTTCTTTCTTTTTAAAGTATGCTTATTTTTATTTTTTATTTTATGTGCAATGGTGTTTTGCAATGGATGTCAGGTCCCCTGGAACTGGGGTTACAGACAATTGTAAGCTGTCATGTGGGTGCTGGGAATTGAATCCAGGTTCTCTAGAAGAGCAATTAGTGCTCTTAACCACTGAACCACCTCCCCAGCCCTGGAAAGTTACGTTTCTGACTTTGGTATTCATTTATTTCTCTGGAAATTGATCGCAGGGCCTTGCACATCTGAGGCATGTGTCCATCACTGAGCTGTGTACTCTAACTAGCTTATGACTTTTTGATCATCAGCAAACTGAGCCTATAGGTTCAAAGCTGTTGATAAATTCCATAACGACAGGGAATACGTCAGGGCTTTGCATACCTTTGTGAGCAGGTGAGTGTGGAGCTTCTCAGTGTTGGAGTGAGAGCACGTTATGCTGCTAAGCTCGCTGTGCTGTTTGTTTTCCAGTGTGGCCAGACACCGCTGATGATAGCTGCTGAACAGGGCAATGTGGAAATAGTGAAAGAACTGATTAAGAATGGAGCCAACTGCAACCTGGAAGATCTGGTATGCATAAAGCATCTACTCAGTAGCCCTTCTTTAATTTGTTCACCAGAGTGATTAAAGAAGAATAATTAAAAATTATACTTTGAAGGCTGGATGTGGTAGTTTGTGCCTTTAATCCCAATCCCAGTATTCAGGAGGCAGAAACAGGTGGGACTCTTGAGTTCCAGGCCAGCCTGGTCTACATAGAGAGTTCCAGGCTAGTCATGGCAACATTATGAGGCTCCTTCTATAAATAAATGAGTAAGTAAATAAATGAGCAAACGAGCAAATAAATATTTTTAAAAATGCTTTGAGATCTATCTCACCTTGGCCTAATTTGCTACATAGATTTTGTTGTTGTTTTTGTTTTGTGTTTTTAATCAAGAATTTTTTGCTTACAAGCAAGTATTTTGGTTCCTTCTTGTTTTTCCCTTTGTACATGGCAAGCCTGAAGCTCATATCTGTAAAATCAAGTGTCTTTACAATATTTCTATGTATGAGCTGTGCTGTTAATGACTCTATAATTGTAACTTATAGATCGTGTTATGCTTGATAATGGTTCCTTCTGATACTGTTTTTGAGGTACAAATCACCATCCTGTTTCCTTTGGGTTTCCCTGTATTCTTACAGTTACTTTTAGGATCACACAGAAGCAAGAATCTACATTCTTTTGCTCTGGGTGACCATTAGAATTTTTTTGTTTTGAAGACAGGGTCTCACTGTGTAGACCTTCCTCTGTCCCTCCAGTGCTGGGATTAAAAGCATATGCCACTGCTCGTCGTGTGATCATTTGAATTAATCACTCCCTAAAGCAGTGGTTCTCAACCTTCCTTCCTAATGCTGTGGTCCTTTAATACTGTTCCTCATATTGTGGTGACCCCCAACCACAAAATTATTTTTGTTGCTACTTCACAACTGTAATTTTGTTACTGTTACAAATTATAATGTAAATATTTTTAGAGATAGAGGTTTGTCAAAGGGGTTATTACCCAAAGGTTGAGACTGCTGCCCTAAATAAAAGTTAGGACAATTCTGTTCTTTATTTACAAAACAAGAGAGACTAGGTCTTTGTCACAAAACTTCTAACCTCCACACTTGCAGCAGCTGTACTTTAATACTGCATGCATGTGTCCTCACATTGGGTTACAGACACTTTAATTTGAGTAGCAGGTAGTAGCTGCAGGATTGCCCTCAAGGTTTATGGTGGTCTGCTTCTCTTCTTTCTACAAACCATGTGTGATGAGAAGTCCAGGGAGGAGCCTCGACCAGCGCCTGTGACACTGCTCTGTGTACCGTTATTCCTGACGTAGGCAGGTGACAGTCCTGATGCAGACAGGTGACAGTCCTGATGCAGACAGGTGACAGTCCTGATGCAGACAGGTGACAGTCCTGACGCAGGCAGGTGACAGTCCTGATGCAGGCAGGTGACAGTCCTGACGCAGACAGGTGACAGTCCTGACGCAGGCAGGTGACAGTCCTGAGGCAGGCAGGTGACAGTCCTGAGGCAGGCAGGTGACAGTCCTGAGGCAGGCAGGTGTCAGTTCTGAGGCAGGCAGGTGACAGTCCTGAGGCAGGCAGGTGACAGTTCTGATGCATACAGGTGACAGTCCTGAGGCAGACAGGTAAAGTCTTAAAGACAGCTTCCATGTTGTTCCAGGGAGGCTTAGCATGGCTCACATCCTGTCAGTTTGGTCATTTGGTATGTAAATTCAAGTGTATTCCACACTTTGGAATGTTGTTTCTTATTTTGAAATGTGCCATTTTGAATATTTCTCAAGGATAACTGGACAGCTCTTATATCTGCATCTAAAGAGGGCCACATCCACATTGTGGAGGAGCTGCTTAAGTGTGGGGCCAATCTGGAGCACCGTGACATGGTACGTGCATTCTTTTGCAGGGCGGCATTAGTTACTGAAAGTCACTAACAGTGATGGGGACATAGGAATCCTTGTCTGTACTTTATTTTTAAAATAGGGTCTTTTTGTTCTTCACCTTGGGGCTGGATGCTGAATGATTGAAGAATGTTTCAAATGCTGGTGTTATAGTGTCTCCTGTTTAGAATAGTCATCATTTCAGCTTGTTGAGGAATGAAGTTCTCAGCTCATTCTTAGATAGGTCATAACTTAGTATTTAAAACAAACTCATTTCATTTGGGTCAGATTTTAAGAGGTATGTCAGTTTAAAATGTTTTGGGCAAGTTATAGTCTTTGTAATATTTGTAGATTTTTTAATATAATCTGTGAAGACAACAGTTCTCATAGGACATGGCCTCCTGTTTGATCATGATCTGGGTAAAGCATAAAAGTGAGAAAAGGGATCATTTCTGTTTTATTCCGTATTTTTGGTGTCCCATAGGTTTGGGTATGTTGTGCCTTCATTTACTTACTTAAAAAAGAAAACAAGTTATTTTTTTTAAATTTTACATACTTACCAATCCAAGTTCCTACTCCCTCTCCTCCTCCCATTCCCTCCACCTTCCCTACCCTTACCACCATCTACTCCTCAGAGAGGGTAAGGCACATTGCTTTGGGGAAGGTCCAAGGCCCTCCCTACTGTATCTAGGCTGAGCAAGGTATCCATCTAAAGAGAATAGGTTCCCAAAAAGCCAGTACATGTAGTAGGGATAAATCTGCCAGTGGCCCCTCAGTCTGCCCCAGCCATGCAACTGTCAACCACAATCAGAGGGACTAGTTTAGTCCTATGCTTGTTCCTTCCCAGTTCGGCTGCAGGTGGTGAGCTCCCTAAATTAGCTCAGGTAGACTGTTTCAGTGGGTGTACCCATTATGGTCTTGACCTCTTTGTTAATATTCTCATTCCTCCCACTCTTCAACTGGACTTTGGGAGCTCAGGCCAGTGCTCCAATGCAGGTCTCTGCCTCTGTTTCCATCAGTTGCTGGATGAAGGTTCTATGGTGATATTTAAGATATTCATCAGGCCGGGCGGTGGTGGTGTACACCTTTAATCCCAGCACTTGGGAGGCAGAGGCAGGTGGATCTCTGTGAGTTCGAGGCCAGCCTGGTCTACAAGAGCTAGTTCCAGGACAGGCACCAAAGCTACAGAGAAACCCTGTCTTGAAAAACCCAAAAAGAAAGAAAGAAAGAAAAAAAAGAAGAACAAAAAAGAAAAACCCATCCATGAACATATCGGTGTGCATTGGGCACTATGGCCTTGTCCAGTGAGAGAACAACAACGCTTTGTAGAAGCACAAATGGGGTGCAGAGAAGGTCTTGTGTGGGAGCTTATGCTGTCGTGGGCTTTGAAAGACCAAGAGCCAGGAAGCTGGCATCATAAGTTTGAGGCCAGCCTGGGTAACACAGGGAGATTGTCTCAGGAAAAAAGAGGAACAATAAATAAAAGAAGATTTGAAGGCTGAGCTGAGCGGAGCCGTCCTGTCTGGTCCCTGGGCAGGTGGTAGTGTGGCCAGTGCATACATGGATGAGGCCGTGTGGGGAGAGCTGGGAACACTGCAAGTATTTCCTCTGGCTGGAGGCACTAAGGTTGGCAGGGCTCAGTGGAAAAAGATGGAGCCAGAGAGGCTTGCAGGGGTGCTTTGAACTTGCTTCTGGGAGCTGCAACTTTGTCCGCAAAGCAGTGGAAACTTTTAAATAGTGCCTCCCTGCTCCCCTTCCTTTAGCAGAGGCAAGATGTAGTTGGATTTTCATTTAAGAAATTAAATCTTTACCTTTGGAGGAGTGGCCATATTCTGCAAGGCCACTTTTGAATGTGTGCAGTTGACTGTGTAGCAGGCACAAAACAACAGATGAGTTAGTTTGGGGCTCTCTGGTACCAGTTCCCTTCTGTTTATCTTTTCGGTA
>NW_026067922.1:13081042-13192620 GCF_014885135.2 Alexandromys fortis
TTTTCTGAGAAACCACCATACTGATTTCCAAAGTGGTTGTACAAGTTTGCCTTCCCACCAGGAATGGATGAGTGTTCCCCTTACTCCACATCCTCTCCAGCATAAGCTATCATTGACGTTTTTGATCTTAGCCATTCTATCAGGTGTAAGATGGTATCTCAGAGTTGTTTTGATTTGCATTTCCCTGATGACTAAAGATGTTGAATGTGGTTCTGGCATGATTGGATATCAACATGTAGAAGAATAAAAATAGATTCATATCTATCCTCATGCACAAAACTCAAATCCAAATGGATTAAAGACCTCAATATAAATCCGACCACACTGAACCTGATAGAAGAGAAAGTGGGAAGTAGTCTTCAATGCATGGATACAGGAGACCACTTCCTTAATATAATCCCAGTAGCACAGACACTGAGAACAACAATAAATACATAGGACCTCCTGAAACTGAGAAACTTCTGTAAAGCAAAGGACACAGTCAATAAGACAAAAAGGCAGCCTACTGAGTGGAAAAGATCTTCACCTACCCCTCATTAGACAAAGGACTGATCTCCAAAATATATAAAGAACTCAAGAAATTAGACATCAAAATTCTAAATAACCCAATTGAAAAATGGAATACAGAACTAAGCAGAGAATTCTCAACAGAAGAATCTCAAATGACAAAAAGACACTTAAGGAAATGTTTAATGTTTGACCTTCTATGAAGGAAGTCATCTGTCTTGGCACACATTACTTAGCTGGTGGAGGCTAATGAAGTACATGTGGTTTAAGTTTGGAAGACACTGCAGCTTTCTGTCTTTCTCTTCATAGTATATTATGCCTCACAAGGATTTTATATCTATGATCCTTTGTTTTCAAATCTAGGAAGATATTACTATACTTAGTTTAGATGTGAAATGCCTCCCAAATATTAGGACCCCTGTCCCCTTCTGGGTATTCCTGCTGTATGTAGTAGAGCCTTCGCGCTTCTCCTTGCTCCCTGGACATCTGACTGTAAGCCAAAGTGACTCTTAGAAGCATGAGTGTTTCTTGTTCAGTTTCTATGATGTTTACTATACAAACTTTGCAGTGATCACTTACAGACTCAGCAGGTTGTTCAGTTCGTGTTCTGTTGTCTATTTCTGAGGAGTTTGAGGATTTAAGACCATTGTCTTTATAAATAATGGTGTTACAAAGATATTCATAGAGGACCTGATTAAAGGCGTTCCTTGCTTGGATTGGTACAATTTCACATGCCTCTTTTGTCCTCTAGGGGGGATGGACAGCTCTCATGTGGGCGTGCTACAAAGGCAGGACTGATGTTGTCCAGTTGCTGCTTTCTCACGGTGCCAACCCAAGTGTCACTGGTTTGGTAAGCATTAACAAAAAAGTGAATTTGTAATGTAAATAGTAAGTTTTCTTGCAGAGTGCTGCAGGATTTTTATATGTCATAGTGGGTGGAGATTTTTTAGATCATAAGGAATATTGTATAGAATGTATACAATGAAAATTTTATACGCTCTCTTTTCTCAGTTCTTCCAATGAAAAAGCAAGCTTTGAACTTGAATGTTAACCGTAATTGTGTAACATTTCAAAAGGAAGTTGTGAATTCCTTGGTTATCTTACTGTGGGTGCATCCTTTCCCTGAGTTTCTTGAAAAGATGTTTACCAAGAAGCCATACCTTTTTTCTGTACATTCTATATATTTGTGTATATACGTTTTACTTCTTGTTCTGCTTATTAATCATGCTTACTGGCTAATTACAATAAATATGTTAACTCCGCAGAAACTAATGTGTTGATAACATATGTTTATTTAAGGCTTAACACGTCTTAGTTTTAATTATGTATTATGGAGTATTTGTGTTTTTAAAGTGGGGGATGGTCTCTAACTTGATTAAAGAAATATTAGTTTGTGTTAATTCTGCTGGTATTTATTAGTAAATTTGTGTTGTAAATGCCCGTCTAAAGACTTTCTTCTTCCTCCATCCTCATATGTTCCCATGTTTCCCAGCAGTACAGTGTCTACCCTATCATTTGGGCAGCAGGCAGAGGCCATGCTGACATAGTGCATCTCCTGCTGCAGAATGGCGCCAAAGTCAATTGCTCTGACAAGGTGAGTTAGAGTCTCTCACATGGAGTGTCCACGTTATAAACGTCTCTGATATATCTTAGTTTTGTATTCTAACATTTTTATAGATGCAAAGCTTACAGATGGGTCCTCTGAGTTATGGACCAAGTGTTCTCTTGATGTTTATTACATTAAATTCATTATTCTCAAAAGACACAGATAGTGGACCTGTGTCTTCATTGTTTGAAGTTTTCTATTATATATAGCTCTTCTTCCTCCTTTCAATCTTACCTACATTGTTTGTGTGAAAATTACCTTAAAATTTAAGTTTGATTCTCTTTCTCTCATGCTTAGATTTCTAGAGCTGGTGGTGTGGTGATTGGAAATAATGGTTGCAAGTTTTGTTTGAAGTGTGGAAGGAAGGACAGTGAAGGGCTTTTAAGAGGGAAGGCTGCTGGGAAAGTTGTCTCAGTTAGATCACTATTGCTGTGATGAAAGAGCAAGACTCCTCCACATCACAGTCCATCATCAAGAAGGCAGGACAGGAACTCAGCAGAGCAGGATCCCGGAGGCAGGAGCTGATGCAGAGGCCATGGAGGAGTGCTGCTTACAGGCTTGTTCCCTATGCCTTGCTCATCCTGCTTTCTTATAAAACCCAGGACCAGCAGCTGAATGATGACCCCACCCACCATTGGCTGGGCCCTCCCCCAGTGATCACTAAATGAGACAGTGCCTTACAGCTGGATCTCAAGGAGGCATTTCTTCAGCTGAGGTTCTTTTCCCTTGATGACTCAAGTTGACACACAATTATCCAGGACAGTTGGTTAGCCAAGGAAAGCCTGAACTGTCAGGACTTGAACCAGAGACCTAACGGGAAGGGAAGAGCAGGATGGGAGGATGTGATAGGAGAGGAAGCAGTTGGGTGATGTGATGAAAAAGAGGGAGATAGGATCTGAAGTGTATGTGAAGGGAGCCTGGCCCTCAGGAGCGTGTGCTGAGACTGTGAGAAACGTGTACACGAAAGGATTCTATTTGGGGGGAAAGATCAGAATTTGAACTTGAGAAGAAGGTAATAGAGTTATTGAGATGGTTGAGCACTAATTGAAAAGCCATTATGGAGCAGACAGGAAGCAAGATAAAGAAATTCTTACCAGAGAGCTGCATTTCTTTGTAAAGATAGTGTTGAGATGGCTGTTCCTTAGGGTCAGGACGAGTTGGCCAGTGAGAAGGAAGAGAAAGGACAGACGTTCTAGCAAATACTCTGGCATGTCATTCTCTGAGAAGGGACCAAATACGATGGGTGCTTGAGGGATGAGAACTTATGTCTGATTCATAAAACTAAGGCTGTCTTAATGAGTAGTAAGTGTGCATGTCTGTTATCCTTAAGAATACCTAGGATAATGTGTTGTGGGGCTAGAGGAGGTGCTTCAGGAAGACAGCATGTTACCTACAAGGCAGGAGGCTGGGAACACTACGGATGGAGGAGTAAAATTTGAGTGTTTTTCCTGCATCCCTTACCCATCTCTCTCAGCCTGTTCTGGTCTCATACCCCTCCTTTTGGTTGGCATATGCTCCCACTTGCTGTACTCAAGCCCTTGATTTTCTGCCACAAGGACCCATCTTTCAAGAGTTTTCAGGGGTATAGTTCCCAAGAGTGTGGCTGATGTCTCTTATAGAAACTAGCCACATAGAGCTGTTTAGATTTAATTTAAAATTAAGTAAAAGTAAAAATTTATAGTCACAATATCTACATTTTACATACTTAAAGTCATACAGACTAGTAGCTTCTTAATGTATGAGCAATGCATAATAATAGTTTTTTTTTCTCTGTTCAACAGACTGTCAGGGGCTATTTGTTTATAACTGTGTTCAAGTTTTCATGGACATAAAGCGCACTTTGGGTATTTCCACCTATTGATTGGACAGCATTCCTTTATGTCTGGTTGTTAGTTCTTGATGCTTTCTGGTCATGTTCCATGAAAGGTGCTTTTAACAGTTTGTGGGCTGCAGTAGTCAAGGAGACACGTTGATTGGGATATGGCTAAGAGTGCAGATTTGAAAGCTTGGTGGTTTCATGGTTATTTCTCTCCCTATTTTTTGGTCATTTGGTTTTTGAGGCAGGGTTTCTTTTGTTTAACCCTGCATAGCCAGGAATGCGTCTGTAGACCAAGCTGGTTTTGAATTCAGAGATTCACCTGCTTCTGTCACCCAAGTCCTGGGATTAAAGGTGTGTGCCACCACCTCTTGGCTTTTCTATGTCTTGATAACTTTATTACTTTGACCCTGTTTTGGGCCTCACTTTCTTGTATGAAAATGTGGTCCTATGAACTGGGCTCACTCTGTGATAAAGACCGTGTGCTTTAACTATGTGATGTTGTCTGAGCTGTGCTTAGCACTTAGCTGCTAATTTTTAGACTATTAGACTTCATATTATATCATAAAATATAGAAAGCCGTGAATGCCTTTTAAAAATTAGGGACTATGACAGTGGTGGAAAAATTATCTTGATTAAAAAAGTTAAAGTTGATTAAAAGACATTTCATACAAAATGACTACTTAGGACAATAGGATGAGGGATATAGGTTTTTATATAGGACTGAAATTATGACTGGTATAAATACTTATCTAAGAATACTCAAAGTATTTATTACAAGCTGCTCTCTTTTAGTACCTGTCTGAAAGTAACCCTGAATTCGCTGTCTGATTTAACAGTATGGAACAACCCCTTTGGTGTGGGCTGCCCGGAAGGGACATTTGGAATGTGTGAAGCATTTGTTAGCCATGGGAGCTGATGTTGATCAAGAAGGAGCCGTAAGTACCTCTCCTCTCGTACCCCTTCTAGTAGAGTGACGTTTTTACTTTAAGGGAGTAAGTTAAGCAAGTACAAACCTAGGAAAAATTCCCAGGAGTTCTTAAATGCTATTTTTGTTTTTAATTTTGAGATAGAACTTTACTGTGTAGTCCAGATTTTCCTGCCTTTGCTGCCAAGTGCTGGGATTTCTTAAGTGCTGTTGACTTTAGAAGTAAGCATGTTGCCAGGCGGTGGTGGCGCACGCCTTTAATCCCAGCACTCGGAAACCCTGTCTCGAAAAATCCAAAAAAAAAAAAAAAAAAGAAAGAAGCATGTTATGATAGGAAAAACACAATATATATTTGCCTTTGAGGATCTATTGCTAATATACATAAATTTTGGGAAACTAAAACTATGAAGAAAATTCTCAGTAATCTTATAAACTGAAAAATTCTTCAGATCAAGTAGTGCCCCCCCCCCTTTTCATGTCATCCTTGCGCAGAGGCCATGCTAATATTTTCTATCATTCCAAGTTTAGTTTATGTGCTTCCAAAGCGAGCACCCCACTTTTTTCTTTTTTAATGTTTGAAGATGTTTTGATAGAGTTTCATTAGTATCCTGGAACTTGCAATGTAGATCTGACTGACCTTGAACTCGAAGAGATCCTCCTACCTCTGCCTCTTGAACAAGGACAAAAGGCGCGTGCCACCATGCCAAGCTGGTTTTTAATTGCAATTGTGGGAAGCCATCATGCTCTATTAAAATGTCTTCCCTTAAAGTGATGTTAGTCTCCGGGGGATCTTTACTGTAAGGTGTTGTTCCTGTCTAATAAACAGGTTAAGAACATCAGATGTGGGCTGTTAAGGTTGAAGATTGGTCAAGTCTAACTGACTATCAGTTATTAATTCATTATTGAGCACCAGCTGTGTACCTCATCTGTGTCACGAGTGCCAGAGAGCCATGAGGAGCCTCACAAATAGCTTTTCCTTAGAGATTCCAAGAATGTTTCAGAACTAATGTTTGTGTGAAGGACTACTGCCTGTGTGATTATTATGTGGACAACTCATGATGCAGTCTGAGAGGAGATAACACCAAACCTTTGACACCTGCAGCCAAGTTAAACTCATGCTGGACTTCCTAGAGCAATGGTGTCCAGCCTGTCCTGTCTTCCACGATGGCCTTCTAGGTACTTTTCATCCTGCTTGAGCCTCAGCAGGTCCCGTGTCCACTGGCCTCTCTCCCAGGCTGTTGAGGAGATGAACAGCCTGCTATTGTGATAATCTGATGACCACCAGTTCTGTTTTACTGTATAAGAAAGGTGGCTAGTATTTTATAGGACTATATAGAATATGTTAACAGGCTTTAAGTACCATTAAAGATCATTTGTTACACTTTTATTGAGATGTGCTTTAGCTTTTAATTCATCACTTGCAGTTTTTCTTAAACATTTTATTATAAAAAACTCTTAGTTTGGTCCATTTTACTTTGGATTATTTAAGTTGGAAAATGTTGAATTTTGAGTCCTTCTTTAAACTTTGTTGCATCTGTGAAAGGCTTTGTTCCCAGTAAGTGAGTCCATTGTCACTGGAAGACCTGAACCTCCGGATAGCCTAATGATGCAACAGAAATAATGTATTTTTGAAGACTGAAAATACAGGATGGCTCAGTGGTTAAAGTGCTTGCTGCTAAGCCTGGTGACCTGCGTTCTGTCCTTGGGATCCCCGTGGTACTCTTATGACTTGACATCCACGAGTTCACATATATGTATGCCTGTGTACATGGGCAATAACAGCAAAATGTAAAGAATAATTTTCATTAAAAACCTGATTTTATTAAAATCCTGCCACTTTTGGTATATGTCTGGTTATTTATATTGGCATCTTGTCAGAAATAACTTCTAAAAATTTAATACATTTGTTTATTTACTTATTGGAAGGGGCACATGTATGCCACTGCACATGTGTGTTCAGAGAACAACTTGTGAAGATTGGTTTTCTCCTCCACCACATGGATCCCGAGGATCAGATTGAGGTCATCAGGTCTGACAGCAATTGTCTATGTCTTCTTGCTCGTCCTATCAGAAATAACTTTTAATGGCTGGAGGATCATTATAGTGGTAGAGCCCTTTCCTAGCATGCTCAAGGCCTGGGTCATAGGCTGGCACCACCCACTGTTAAAACTGGTTTATATTTAAAATATTGAGTATGTGCTTGTGTTTGCCTGTGGATATATGCATGTGAGTGTGAGTGCCTGCAGAAGCCAGAAGAGGGCATCAGATTTCCTGAAGCTAAACTTACAGCTGTTTGTGAGTCACCCAGTGTGGGTGCTGGGACTCAAACTCTCGTCCTCTGGAAGAGCAGCAGATACTCTTAACCGCTGAGCCATCTCGCTGGCTCCCCAACTGTTAATGATGGAAAACAGCTTTCTGATTATGGTATGCACAATATGTTTTCTAGAATATGCTAATTTCTTTGTTTTTCTTTGAAGAATTCAATGACTGCACTTATTGTGGCAGTGAAAGGAGGTTACACACAGTCAGTGAAAGAGATTTTGAAGAGGAATCCGAATGTCAACCTGACAGATAAGGATGGAAATACAGCTTTGATGATTGCATCAAAGGAGGGACACATAGAGATTGTACAGGACCTGCTGGACGCTGGGACATATGTGAACATACCTGACCGGGTAGGGAACCTACCTCAGCTTGTCTGTGGAGATGAAGTAGATGGAAAATTCGTTAGTGGTTCTTTCTCATCAAATGTCTTTACATATGACATGAGCTTGTTTTAAGAGAAGTTTCTATTTCTACTTTTGAAACTAATAAATTAAAATTTCCAGTCTTGTTAAAGACCTTGTTTACTTTTGTCAAATAAATTTGTTACTGGCAATGTCATACGTACGGTTAATTTGTAACTCCCTTTGATGAATACCCCTGTAGGTATTTTTCACGACTGGTGTTATTCATTGTCCCAGGACTTAAGTGCTGACTTATGCTTAAGGTTTTTTTTCCCTCTTGCCTGACTTCTTTCCTGAACATATATGTTCAGAACTCTCCATGTGAATGCATATTTAGTAAGCTTTTAAAACCTATGACAAAATAAAATGGAAGTGGGGTTGTTTGTGATTTTAAATCCCTTGAACCATTTTCCCCTCAGTTTTCTCCATCTCAGCAAACGGTTCTACTCTGCTTTACCCTTTCTTTACCTACCCCAGACGGTTCTGCTGACTCTCGGGAAACTTATCCTCCCTGGCCTAAGCCATACTCTCATGTTATTAAAACAAATCATAACATACTCCTCTATTGCCTCTGCTATATGTCTGCCTGCTATTGAATGCATGCATGTAACATACTCCTATTGCCTCTGCTGTATGTCTGCGTGCTGTTGAATGCATGTGCTCCTTTGTTGAAGCCATACATGGCTTTCTCTTGCACTTTGGTTGATACTACATTTTTAGTTTACAGTCCTTGTTTTGTGTCACACTCCCCCATTTAGGAGGTTACAGTCCTGTTAAGTCCCTTCTCTTGTTTGTCCTGCTGTGGGGTACAGCCATGTGCACCTGCTGTGTTCTCAGCCTAGAACGCTGTCCACCCATGTGACTCCTGCTTGTCATTTTACCTCTGTTTACATCTAAAGTGAAAAGTGCCCCCAGCAATGCTGAAGCATGCATGGGCAGCCTGTTTATGTTGGGTTTCATGGTCTGAGTTGATGAGGATGACTGACCAGGTCTCTTCCTCAAGGAACAAGTTCCACCGAGATACGCACTCGGATGGCTGGATTCAGAGTCCAGAGCACTAACCATTACACCATAGGAGCTGTTGCCTACTTACGACTACCTAGTCTGGAAAGGTCATCTTTAGCTATCCAGTCTAAAGGGGCTACCCAGTTACTTTTGATCAGATATGTTATCCTATTTGTGTAGTGTTTGCCTTGGTGTATTTATTTTATTGTATGTTGTCTTTCTTTGTGAGACTATAAATTTTCATAGAGCTGGGACCTTGTCTATCTTGTTTCCAATGCTTAGAATGGTACCTGGCACACTGGAACAAGAAATGGGTTCCTTACCAGTTTACTGGTTCTCACCCACACCATCACTTACGTTATTCACTAGAACTAGTCTGCCTAGGGTTTATTTAAGCTGTTAGTTGGGCAGCAAAGATACTACACCACAGTGCTGAACCTGAAACCCTCAGGGAATAGTTGACTCGCAGCCATTGGGCCCTCAGAACCAAAACAGGCAACAGCTCATGGGCTTACTTAACACAAAAGTCTACAACAGATCTACTGTTTAGCAACAAAATAATAAGATGCTAATATCAGATAGTATCAGTTAATTAAAAATCTCACTTTAGTGATACTCTTTTTCAAAGAGGTTTTTAGAAGAAATCTATTATATTAATAAATGAGTAACCTTAATTTCAGAACTGTGTTTGTTTACTAACGGACCTTGTTTTCTGCCCTTGTAGAGTGGGGATACTGTATTGATTGGCGCTGTTAGAGGTGGCCATGTTGAAATTGTTCGAGCACTTCTCCAAAAATATGCTGACATAGACATCAGAGGGCAGGTATGTGCACCCAGACTGCGGGCACCATGAACATGTGTGTCAAGTGGTCAGGATGTCTCTCCTCTTCCTTTCTTTGGAGATAAATGTATGTCCTAGGCATTGACTGTGTGTTATTGTTGTTTTAATGCTTTAGTGACTCAATTCTGAAGTTCCAGAATTAATGTCCTCTTTAATTCATATACAAGTAAAAAAGTTCCACACCATTCTAGGCTTTGTAGTGAAAACCTGCCTCAAAAAATAAAACAAGGGGCTAGAGGTGGTTTACTGGTTAAAGGTGCTTGCTGCTCTTGGAGAGGACTGGGGTTTAAGTTCCCAGCACCCATGCTGGGTGGCTCACAGCTTGCGTTAACCCAGCTTCAAGGGATCCGACCCCCTCTTCTGATCTCTGAGCTTCCACATAAGTATGTGGGTACGTGTGTGCACACATGTGCACACACATACACACATGCACATACACACAATTTTTTAAAATTCAAGTGAGCATTGATGTAGAGAAAGAGGAAACAAAGGAAAGCCTTTACAAGCAGGTGGGGTAGGAACTACTTTTGACGGTGGGCTGAGTTTTGGCAGGTAGGAGGAAGGAAGGCAGAGCGTTTTGGGGAAGCACAGTGGTGACTGTGTGATAAAACTCGAGAATGGGGAGTGAAAAGACTGCTGTAGCTACAGAACAGCGGCCTGCCGCTGAGGACAGAGAGAAGGAGAGCTGGAGATGTGTGAGTGGTACTATGGGCTGGGCAGCCGGACACATTTCTTAGACTAGGGACTCTTAGGAACAGGTTGGCATAGGAAACCTAGTGAGGCAGCTACAGGAGTTGTCATCTCAGTTAAAGGTAGATTTTCACTAGACGGTTCCTGGATCACCTGTTTTAGGCCACTGATTGATTACTCGTCTGTCTGTCTCGTGCATTTATTTTAATCAGTTTTGATGGATCTATGTGAATCAAAGGAACCAGATAGGTTGGTAAAGGATATGTTCAGGACAGTATAGGGTACTGGTGGATCTAGGTTAAGAAAACTACAGATAATAATGCCTGCATTTGTAAGAAACACGTTCCTACTCACTGTCTTCAGAAGTGCTGGACAGATGTATTATCTGGCATTCCAGATGGAATTACCTGGGCCAGCATGTTTAATAATGACTTGTCCAAAGTAGCAGAGTTCAGCTGTCAGTGACCTCTAACGCATTTATATTCCTGAAATCTGACTGCATCACACAGGTGTATTTTAGGGCTATGGATGTGACACAGTGATCTAGTGCCTGCTTAGAATGTGTGGCCCTGGGCTCCACCCCCGCAGCACAGAAACAAAACAGAAGCACAACTTAGCAGCTCAGCTCTCTCCTTCTTATTTAAGTAATGCTAAGTCTGTCTAGGATTCTTTCATGAAGAATTTCTCAGAAGTTAATCCTAGAAATCATGTAGATTGACATTACTTCCCACCTCTTTATATTCACAAAGAGCAGTTTTTTAATACTACTCCCCTGATTTTCTCTGATGATACAGGACAATAAGACTGCATTGTACTGGGCTGTTGAGAAGGGAAATGCGACAATGGTGAGAGACATTCTGCAGTGCAACCCTGACACCGAGATATGCACGAAGGTACAGATGCCGTTCCGGTCTGTTAGCTGAGTGACTTCAGAGTTGCAGTGTTGATGCCCTGTGTCAGAAGCACGCTGTCAGCTAGTCACAGCTGTGTTCTTTGCACTCTGGAATGCAGAACACTTTTGCTTTAAACCTCTGTGAGCTGTGCTTGGTTCCCCACATTAGCCATTTTTGCTTCACTCAAATCATGTGACACTGTACAAGACTTTGGTGGTTGTAGTTAGCTGTGTGTGCAAGTGTTCATGATGAAAATATATTTGTAATTCTGGTATAAAGTTAAAAATGCCTTAGGAATATAGTTATTTCCTACAAGACACTGGCTGGGGAAGGGAAAGCACTGAGTATGGGACTACTGACATAAAGTAAGCCCTGTTTTTAAACCTCCTCTGTGCCCACAGGATGGCGAAACACCTCTGATAAAGGCCACCAAGATGAGGAATATTGAAGTGGTGGAGCTGCTGCTGGATAAGGGAGCTAAGGTGTCTGCTGTGGACAAGGTAAGGACGTCTGTGTGGAGTGCCTGTGGAGAGATGGTGCACTGACCTGCATGGTGTGTGTGTGTGTGTGTGTGTGTGTGTGTGTGTGATGAGATGAGTTGACTAGCTGGGATCGCACACAGGGTGTGTATGTGTGTGAGTGTGTGTGTGTGATGAGATGACTAGCTGGGATTGCACACAGGGCATTTTGATTCTGTTCTAGCATTATTTTGTGGAGCAAGTAGGCTTAGTGTGTTATCTTCTCCTTCTCTGGCTCATAACCAGCTAAGAAAGCTGACCTTGGTCACCACCCGAGGAGGACATCTCAGGGGTAGCTTACCACAAGTCTCCAGCGAACACAGAAGAGTTAGGGACGGTGTGTTTCCCATGTAGACTGTAGACTTACATTGATGGTCCAGTTGCCAGCACAACATGGGGCAGTTCAAAAAACTGCCTGTATCTCCAGCTCCAGGAGATCTGATGTCTTTCTGTTTCCCTGATGACATATTCGCACGCACATATTCATACACAGATACATAAATAAAAATAAAAAGGATATATTTTTTTAATCAGGAAGGGCATAAAGTTAAAAAAAAGACTTTGAAATGGAAACTTCTGCTGGATGTAGTGTTTAAACAGTACTGGATGCCTTTAATCCCAGTTCTCAGGAGGTGGAGGTAGGCAGATCTCTGTGAGTTTGAGGCCAGCCAGACCCATGTAGAGAATTTCAAGGCCGGCCAGACTAGGAAAAGCAAAGGATTGTTGTATTGCCTATTTGTGGACACCTTACTGTCATCACCTCCTTTCTTGTTGTGCCACTGACTCAGCTGACTCTGTGTCTCCATTTTGGGATAAGAAACACATTGAAGTTCCCTATATAGAGGTGTCATGGGGTCCACTGTTTATAAGTGGCTGCTTGTGTCACTAGTGAGAGGATTCTATCTAGAGTCCTTTGTGTGTCGCTGTGGGAGACCGAGTCAGCACGTACTTATGGACAGTTGCTTTCGGGCCACTCTGTACTGGGAATTGGTGTGCTTTCCCTTGGACATGGGCAAAGAGGAGGCTGTAGGGCTCTCTGTGATGCTGCTGGTAGAATCCGGGGCCTTTGCACCTACGAAGTAAAGTGCTACCTAACTGATGGGGCCGCTGTTCCTTTAGTATTTGAAGTGACGCTTATGTGAGTTTTGAATTGTCTTTTCATGTACTATTTTACAAAAATAAACTGTGAAATAAAGATGTTTAACCTAGCTATTGTTGCTCTGTGTTCATTTTTAGTATATTTGTGGGTTTGCTTATGTTTTCCAGAGATTTTGTGTTCTGAGGATGTTTAGCCCTCTCCCAGACCTCTCACAGGTTTGAGAATGTGGAATGAAGTTGAGTGGTTCAGATGTGCTGAGTTTGAGGACTGATAGACAGTCAGGGGCTGTGACCAGCAGCCACTGGGAAGTGTGGGATGAAAAGCTAACAAGACCCCCAGGATGGGCGTGGGAACTTGGGGGGTTAGTGCAGGGCGGGTGAGTGCACGATAGCAGTGAAAATATTTTATTTATTTTTTTATTTTTTAAAGATTTATTTATTTATTATGTATACAACATACTGCCTCCATGTATGCCTGCACGCCAGAAGAGGGCACCAGATCTCATTACAGATGGTTGTGAGCCACCATGTGGTTGCTGGGAATCGAACTCAGGACCTCTGGAAGAGCAGCCAGTGCTCTTAACCACTGAGCCATCTCTCCAGCCCCCATATATATACCATTTTATATAGAACCATTTATCAGAACCATTTTGTCTTCTGTTTTTGTGTCTTCAAAAGTACCCAGCACATAAAGTCTTTTACATTTGCTCAGTTCAGCAGTTATTGTACCACATGCACAACACAGGAAGAAAACTAGAGAGGAACGTGAGACAGACAGTTTGGACAATGTCCTTCCTTGGGAGCCATGGTAAAGGCACTCAGGACTTTTATTCATTGTCTCAGAGCGGTCAGGGTAGAAGAGAGCTGGGATGTAATTTCTAGGTTTTACATCATCGGTTGTCTTCAAGGGATGGCTTGTGAAGTAATAGACTGGAAAGATCCCTTACAAGTAGGAGGTTTTATTAGTGTGGGATGTGAGTAAGTCCATGTTTGCAGAGTCTCGTAGGAGAAGGTCAGCCAATGGCAGGGAGTGAAAGGAAGAGATGGAGATACTGTAGTGGATGGAGGACAGATGTGACAAGATGGAGAACATAGAGTCATGGGATCTAAGCACTTCATAACAGCAGGTGCTTGACAAAGGTGACAGGGACTGATGGGGTTGATCATGATGGGTGAGAACTGGCATGGAAGCTGGTAGAAGAAAGCCGTGAGCTAGAATATGAACTAGTGGAGGAAAATGGTTGACATCCTTGGACAGTGACTGTTCTGATGGAAAGAAGGTTGTTGAGGAGTGGGTCCTGGCCTGGGAGGCATGCATGGCAAAGGCTGCTGCTGTTCTTTAAGTGAGAGAAGAAGCTGCATTCTAGAAACCAGGAGGGAGATATTTCTGAGAAGCACTTGTAGAAAGGTAGGGAAAGAAACTGAAGAACACAGAGATCCAAATTCATGTTATATTTGCACCATTTATGAGAAACATAAACCTCCAGATTGTCTGCTTTATAGAGGCATGGAAAGTGTTGTTCAGAGCTGGCCCTGAGAACGAGCAAGTTCAGCTTGTGCTGCCATTTTACAGAAAGGTGACACGCCCCTGCATGTTGCTATCCGAGGGAGGAGCCGGAGACTGGCAGAACTTCTTTTACGGAACCCCAAAGATGGGCGGCTACTTTACAGGCCCAACAAAGCAGGCGAGACTCCCTACAACATAGACTGCAGCCACCAGAAAAGCATTTTAACTCAAATATTTGGAGCCAGTAAGTAATGGGTTTTGTCCTTGACTGAGCCTGTGCATGCACAATTGTATGTTGTGTCTGTGTGTGCATGTACATGTGTGTGTGCATGTATGTTTGTGCATTTATCTGTGTGTCTGTGTACATGTGTATTTTGCTAGAAGTTGAACCCTGGGCTCTGTCAATACTAGGCAAAAGCTTTACCGCTGAGCAACTCAACACTTCTACTTGAGTTTTTAAATAATGAACTTCCAGTAAAATTATATGGAAAAGAAACGATCCAGCACACCAGCCCCCCCCAAAAAGACAGATTTTCAAGGTTTTTATTAGATTTACTCATTTTATTTTATCTGTATTTTGCCTACATGTATATATGTGTCTCCCAGGCTCCGACACCAACAAAAAGGTATTTTAAAAACTGTGTCTGGGCTGGTGAGGTGTCTTCAAAGGGTAAACACTCCTGCTGCTCAAGCCTGGCAACCTGAGGCTGATTCCTGGAACTCAAGTTGCAGGTGGAAGACCAGAGCTGATTCCACTGAGTTGTCCTCTGACCAACCTACACATATTGTGGCCTCTTCTATGGTCATAATAATAAACACTTTTTAGCTATTCTTTTACTGTAAAAAAGATTTTTAAAAATTTGTGTGTATGTTTCTGTGTCTATGAATGTATGTCATGTGTGTAGGTACACATGCCTGTGGAGACCAAAAGAGGATGTTGGATCCCCTGGAACTAGAGTTACAGGCATTTTGAACTGTTCAGTGTGGATGCTGGGAAACAAACTTGTGTCATCAGAAAGAGCAGGAGACGCAATTAACCACTAAGACATCTGTCCAGCTCCTCTTATGTCTTCTTCATTTTCCATCTTTAAAAATAATCTCACAGTTTTTGTTTGTTTGTTTGGATTGCCTTAATTTATTGGTATCTGAGTTGTTAAATCTTTCTGTCAGGAATTGTTATTTGATTGTTTATTATATTTTTCATTAATACTTTATAATATATTAATATACTATTATACTTTATAATATACTATTTTTCGAAAGTGTCTCTAGAGTTGAAATGTCTCTTGAACTTTTCTGCCACCCGCAGTTCTGAGGATTGAACCCAAGGCTCATGCATGCTAGCAGTGCTCTACTGCAGAGCTGCAGGGCTGCATCCCCCAGCCTTGGAATAACGGTTAAGTCATAGAGAAAAAAGCATTGTGTCTATTTTGCTAGGTTTTCCCCCCTTAGCTGTACTTCAAAATGATGTATCTTATCATTAAGTAATAGGTATATTATAAAAGATACATTATGTTCTTCAAAATGCAGTGTTTGTGTAAGAATCTCTGGAGTTGTTTTTAAATAGACTTAAATGTTCAAGATAAGCTCCCCACCCCACCTATAAACAGTAGGTTAGAATTGGTGTTCCTTCATAGTGATACCACTGTTTAATGTACGGATGTGATGTGCTTCTCATTCCAGGACACTTGTCTCCTACGGAATCAGATGGTGACATGCTTGGTTATGATTTGTATAGCAGTGCCCTGGCGGATATTCTCAGCGAGCCTACCATGCAGCCACCCATTTGTGTGGGGTTGTACGCACAGTGGGGAAGTGGGAAGTCTTTCTTACTCAAGAAACTAGAAGGTAAAGAAATGCTTCCATGAAGTCCTCGTCACAGCATCTGCCTGGGTGGTTGACCTTTCACTTCCTCTAGTCCATCCTCCCCTGAGTTTTCTCCCTAAGACAGGTCCAGTTGTGGGCCAGCATCCAATGCAACCCTTGGTAGTGCTTGTGTAGTGAAGTGGGTTTTTCACACACTTGTCAATTTGCAGGCCTTCCATGAGCTCTGTGCTGCAGTCAGGACCAAGTGCCTTTGCTAATAATCCAGGCCTTTCCCTCTGTTAGAAGCCTCCTCCCCAGTCCTAACACATGTACCTTTGGCTCTTCAAGGGCAGGCGTCAGTGTGTGTATAAACATGACCTCAAATTTTGTAGAAAGAATGACTGTGGTTCTTGTTATACTTGATGTACCTTTGAGAACTGCGGTGGGAGGATGAGGGGGTTGGAGAGGAACGGAGGTGATGTGTAGTTTGAACACGGAATACTGTTTATGTTTTTGCATATGGGAATGATATTTAGTACAAACCACAAAAACCGGTATCAGTAAAACCTTGACAGATGAGAATAATGGACACAAGAGTTTAATGCATCTTTAGGACTATGGGGAAGGAAGGGTAAGTGTGCAGTAGGGGATGGGATGCGTATGTTGAATGAAAGAAAATGTTGGTTTAAATGACTAAGCAACAACAGTATTAGCCAGGGCACTTCAGTGTCCACTTCAAGTTTCTATTAAACAGGGAAGAATGAGTTAAAAGTTACATCTAAGCAAAACAAATAACACTACACGTGACTTTTCTTTCAGATGAAATGAAGACTTTTGCAGGACAGCAGATCGAGCCCCTTTTCCAGTTCTCGTGGCTCATAGTGTTCCTCACCCTGATGCTGTGTGGGGGAGTGGGCCTAGTGTTTGCTTTTACAGTTGATACAAACCTCGCCATAGCAGTTTCATTGAGTTTCCTGGCTCTCTTATATATATTCTTCAGTAAGTCTTTGCTTTTCTAAATCTTCCTAAAAATGGAGAATAGCATTGCGTGCATGTTACTTAAAGCATCTGTTTCTTAAAAATCTACTTGATTTTCATTTTTTTCTATTTATTTATCTTTTAATCCAATCTTTTCTCATTTGCCTAGCTATCCCCATTATAATTGGCTACAAAAAAATAATCTTTTTGCTATTTATAAGTTGGTTTAGAATACCAGTGTTCACGTTTAGCTGGTGTAACTATAGGAAGCAGTGTACTTCTTGCTAACGCTACAGCAGGACTAGCTCACAGGCATGCTGTCTGTTACAAGCACTAGTGACTCTCACTACACTGCAGTAGATCTTGCAGAAGAGAGGCTCCATGGCCGTTGATGGCCAACTTTTGGACATTTTGACTATTGCTATGATTTTTCTGAAATCAAGCTAGAATCACTGTTTCATGATACACACCTTTAATCCTAAGAGAGGCAGGTGGATCTCTGTGAGTTTGAGACCTGCCTGGTCTACAGAGTGAGTTCCAGGCCAGACAGGGCTACAAAAAATAGCCAGACTGTGGTAGCACACACCTTTAGTCCCAGCACTTGGGAGGCAGAGGCAGGCAGATTTCTGTATTTCTGTGAGTTCAAGGCTAGCCTGGCCTACAAGAGCTAGTTCCAGGAAAGGCTACAGAGAAATCCTATCTCAAAAAACTGGAAAAAAAAAAAAAAGCAAGGGTATAGATTTGTTCCTGAGGGAAGTGGTGGCTTTAACAGTTGCAAACATGACACACTCAGCTCCTTTGCATCGAACTACCCACTGACTTAAGGCTTGGCTTTCCCTTGGGATTTATAGTCAGTATTTTACTTTCCAGTCTTACACACCGCCAGATTCCTTGAGGAATTCTTGGAGGAATAGTTAAGAATTAATATGGACAGTTGCAGTTACACAGTCACAGTTACCCAGGGTTAGCTCCCCTTTACTTGGGAGTTGACTGTGAGAAAACAAAAGCAGCCTGACCAATGCAAACTGTCAATTTCAGTCGTCATTTACTTTGGTGGACGGCGGGAAGGAGAGAGCTGGAACTGGGCCTGGGCCCTCAGTACCAGACTGGCAAGACACATTGGCTACCTGGAACTCCTCTTCAGACTGATGTTTGTGAACCCACCTGAGCTGCCAGAGCAAACTACAAAGGCTTTGCCTGTGAGGTGAGGCGGTCCTCTTGACAGCAGGAACTTTTAATGATGAACAAGAGATTTAAGAGAATTTTAGAAGGCATCTTATTCCAGAAAATATTGGTACCTTACTCTTTCTGATGAAAACAAAATAAAACAAAACAAAAGCCTGCCTCAGTACCTTAGGGAAACACTTTATAGTATATCCCCTTCCCATAGGTAAGGTCACTTTCCCACAGGAACGCTGTCTATTTTTATGGTGTTTTATTTGTACAGAAACCTCTCTCTCTTCCTTGATACCTGTTACATACTTGTGGCTTTTCTGGGACAGTGCCAGGGTTTCACCAGGGCTTCCCTAAGTAACCCTCCATAATGGAGCCGCACTGCAAGTCTTCACTACCGACTCCTCAGAAAGGTATTGGCCTTCCAGGTGGAGTTTCTGTAGGAAGAGGTCAAGACCAAGGAAGGCCTGGCTTCTCTTGAAGGAGCAGAAACACCTGGGAACCCTGCTCATGCTGAGCTGCTCTTTCCTCATCTCTGCATAGATGTATGTGTCTAAAATTACTGCGCATCTCAAGTAGGAAGTTATGATAAAAATGTGAAAGGGGAAGGACACTTAAGGAATAAAGGAAAAGTGTAAGGTTCTTGATAAAAGTAAGTTTGTTTAGTTTCAGCTAGAAACTAAAGAGGAAAATGCTTCCATAGGGGTTAACAAAAAGACTTATAAGCCTGTTAAAGGGTAAAGAAGTTTAAAATTATAATAAGGTAAAATATATATGATTTCAGATGAATGCAAGTCATTCAAACCATCCAAACTATGATAGGAGTATAGGTGAGAAAATAAAGGCTAAAAATACAAGCAAGGCCAGCTCTCTTTATCCTTGGTTCTGCATTGGTAGATGCAGTTCACTGTGGACTACCCATCTTTTCAAAACTTAGGCTTGATGAACATGTGCAAGCTTCTTCTTGATGCCATTAAACCATGCAGCATAGCAGCTGTTTACATGGCGTCTGCATTGTATTAGACATCATACATAGTCCAGCCATGGGTTAAAGTAGAGTGAAGTATGTGCATCTTGTGTTTTATATGAGAGACTTATACTGATCCTAGACCCAGCTGTCTGTGAATACTGAGGGACTTTTGCAATTAGCATATAAATTTAAGTATTAAAAAGATTTAAAATTGAGAAGTCTTAAGATATTTGGGGTTGGAGAAATGGCTCAGGGGTTAAGAGTGCTTCTTGCTCTTGCAGAGGACTTGAGTTTTGTTTCTACACCTATAATAGGTGATACACAAAAACCTGTAATTCCAGCCCCAGAGGATCTGATGCTCTCTTATGGTCTCCACAGGCACCTATACACATGTGTACATGAGCACACACATATGCACACACATACACATACATGCACGTGAAAAATGAAGTAAACAACCTTTTTAAAGAATGAAAAGTTTAAAGGAAAGTATACAGTTACAGTGTAGATGAACACAATTGGAGGAAATATTTACAGAAAATTAAAATAGTTTAAATTAATAAAATGGTAGTTTTGTTATAGCAACTAAACCAGTGTCAGTTAAGACTACATAATATAGTGCAGTGTCCTTCCAGACTGTAAGTTTGAAACATACTTCATCACTGGCTTGAGGTGAGAGTTTAATTTAGAGATAGAAGGAAAGAATGAATTAATGTAGAAATAAATATTTCAGAGACTAAAGATGTCAGTCAATTGATTTGAAGAACAACTGTGAAAAGAATATTTTACAGTTATTTCTAAATCCTTGGTATATGTTAACGCTATAAATAAAATATTAGAAAAGTTTGTTTAATCTTATTGTTAGGATGTATGGATTTTTATTGTATGTGCATGGGTGCTTTGCCTCATGTGGATTGCACATGTAGTGCCTGTGGAGTTTAGAAGAGGGGGGTCAGAGTTCCTGGAGCTGGAGTTACACGTGGTTGTGAGGTGCCTCGTGCGTGCCGGGAACCAAACCTCTCAAAGACCAGGAAGCATTCTTAAGCACTGAGTCTCTAGCAGAAAACTCGCTTTTAAATGGTATTACTGGGCTTGAATTCTCTGTAGTGAAGGTTCTCGCTTGCTCCACTCTCTGGCTGGTGTTTGAGCACTTTCTCTTTTCCTTCAGGAGGTGAAGCTCTGCCATCACTCTCCCCTTTCCCATTGTTCACTCATTGAAATGCACCTTGGTGTCTTCCTCAGAGAACCTCTAGCATGTTCAGGGTAGAAGATGGGCAATCCCAAGTTCTGCTTCACTCCCTCAGAACTTGAAAGGCAATATTTGTAAAGAACATAAAGAAAATATAGACTAAACGGGGCCTGGAGAGATGGCTCAGTGACTAAGAACACTGGCTGCTCTTCCAGAGAACCTGGGTTCAAGTCCCAGCACCCACATGGTGCTCACAGTCATATCTGTAGGACCAGTTCTAAGGGAATAGACTTCCTCCTCTGGCTTCCGTGGGCACCAGTCACACATGTGGTGCACAGATATGCATGCAGGCACACACTCATTCACATACAATTAAAATTGTTTTAAAAAGAGGAAACAGGTACTGTCTTTTTAAAAAGAAAAAGAAAATGTAGACTAAATGATAGAGATGGCATACTATGTTAGAAGTTTCTGCATCAGATAGCTGAGTAAATTCCTGTTTGGTCTCGCCCCAAGGTTTTTGTTTACCGACTACAACAGACTCTCCAGTGTAGGTGGAGAGACTTCCTTGGCCGAAATGATCGCGACACTCTCAGATGCCTGTGAGAGAGAGTTCGGCTTTTTGGCTACCAGGCTTTTTCGAGTATTCAAGACTGAAGATACTCAGGGTAGGACTCCTTCCTCCCCTCCCTTTCATTCTTTCCTGGTGTGTTTCTTGGGTGAGGAAAGTAGTAAATGTTCATTTTCCTTCATGAGACCATGAATTGAACCTCTTGACCATAAATATCACGGTATTTTGGGTATGTGATATGGCATTAATTGTCAATGCTATGTGTTCTGTTTCAGGTAAAAAGAAATGGAAAAAAACATGCTGTCTCCCGTCATTTATCATCTTTCTTTTCATCGTGGGCTGCATTATTGCTGGAATTACTCTTCTGGCTATATTCAGAATTGACCCCAAACATCTGACAGTGAATGCTGTCCTCATATCAATTGCATCTATCGTGGGGCTGGCCTTCGTGCTGAACTGCCGGACATGGTGGCAAGTGCTGGACTCTCTCCTCAATTCTCAGCGAAAACGCCTCCACAGTGCTGCCTCCAAACTGCACAAATTGAAAAGTGAAGGGTTCATGAAAGTGAGTACTCACCATTCGGAAACTGAGGTGGGAATATGCTGCCATTGCCCTGCTCACTGGGCATGCTCTTGGTATATCAAAGGGTTATATGTAAGCTGTATTGTTGTTTTGGTTTTTTCTTTGTTCACTGTTAGGGACTAAACCTAGGACCTTGTGAATACTAGGCTAGTATCTTACCACTCAGCTACATTTTATTTGTTACTGAGTTTGTTGTATTTAGTTTAGTTTAATTTGTTTGTTAGGTTTATAGGAAAATTTAGATATACCCCATATATATTGTGCTATCACACACACACCTGTCATCAGAGGGCCACATTTGCTCTGGTTGATGAACCTGCAGTAGTCCTTCATAGTCAGACTCCTTGTCCACAGTTTATTCTAGGTTCAGTCTTGGTGCTGTACATTTTGGGGGTTTGCATAATTATTTAATAATATACCTATGATCATACTATTTTTGCTGCCACGAAAGCCCCTGCCTCAGTTCAGCCCTCTGTCAAACACTGATGTCAGTAGTCTTTTCTAGGATGTCATGGAGTTGAAACCATGCAGTATGTGGTTCTTTCAATTGGGTTCTTTGACCTAATAATAGACATTTATGTTCCTTTCCTTACCTTAAAATGTTACTGCTTTCTAGGCTTGGATAATTTTGTAGTCTGAATGAAGAGTGTATGTTTATTCAGTTATGTACTGAAATATAGCCTTGCTGATTTAGATTTTAACAGTTATGAATAAAATTGCTATAAATATCTGTGTTCAAGTTTTTGTGTAGATGATAGTTTTTAGCTCTTTTGAGTAAATACCAAGGATTGCAATTCCTGGCCCTTATGGTATGAGTGTATTTAGCTTGGTTAAAAGCTCGATGCCACCACAGAGCCAAGAGTAGTGTGGTAATCAGTAGGTCTTTTGGGTGGAATTCAAGTCCAAGTCTATTGTCATTCAGAGTCTGTGATTTTGGCAAGCATGTCTCTGAACCCATTCGGTCCTTCGTAAATTCCTATCACAATGTTTTCTCATGACATGTCAGCCAATACACCAAAACCCTTACCACGGCTTTTAGTGGAACTGCCGCTGGCAGCAAGAACTTTGGATTTCTCCTCCTCTTGTTGAATGGCTTTCTCTTGTGCTTTTAAAGAAACATATTTCATCTTCTTGTATCTTCTGTGCTTTGTGCAGGTCCTGAAGTGTGAAGTGGAGTTGATGGCCAGGATGGCAAAAACCATTGACAGCTTCACTCAGAATCAGACAAGGCTGGTGGTCATCATCGATGGCCTGGATGCCTGTGAACAGGACAAGGTCCTTCAGATGCTGGACACTGTACGTCTCCCTGTCTCCAAACTTGTCACTGTGGCTATGTAAGATGCACGACGTCACAAAATATCTCAACTGTGATGGAAACTGTGCTTCTTATTTAAAAAACACTGGTTTCCTCTAATGACTTTCTCTTTTATAAAAAGAAATAATTTTTTTGTTTTGTTTTGTTTTTCAAGACAGGGTTTCTCTGTAGCTTTGGAACCTTTCCTGGAACTAGCTCTGTAGGCCAGGCTAGCCTCGAACTCACAGAAATACAGAAATCTTCCTACCTCAGCCTCCCAAGTGCTGGGACTAAAGGTGTGTGCTACCACAGCCTGGCTATTTTTTTTAATTATTTTTTTGAGACAGGGTTTCTCTGTGTAGCCCAGGCTGGCCTAGAACTCACTCTGTAGACCAGGCAGGTCTCAAACTCACTAGAGATCTGCCTGCCTCTGCTTCCCAAGTGCTGGGAAAACTAATTTTTTTAGTGTAGAAATATTGTAAAAGTAAATGTTTAATCAGGAACGTGTTTAAATAATCTCAGCATGATGATGGCTTAGGAAAAAAACAAAAACAAAGCAAACTAAACACCATGTGGAGTATCTCTCCATGGCACGTGTGGCTCAGCAGACAGTCGTGTTTGTATGCTGAGATGACAGAGGGAGTCTACGAATTTATAGTCTTGTGCTAGGAAGCAGAACACAGTAATCTAAGGTGTGTTATAAACAACAGTGGCAAACTGCAGAGATATGTGCACCCAGGGCTTCACATGTATTCACAGAAGATTCCTTTGGTGTAGGCTGCAGCTATCTGAAAAGGATATTAACTGTTCTCTTTGTTGTTTTTGGTGGTGGTGGATGATAGCACCAACACTAAGATTGAGCCACCTATAAAAAGTGTTTTTATAGGAAATAAATTTTTATGAAAAATGAATGATATTCAGAAAATATAGCACCAAAGGATAGAACAGGGTTTTTTTTTTTTTTTCTCTCTCCTCTGAACTAGGTTTTCCCTGCATAATACTGGCTGTCCTGAAACTTGCCCTGTAAGAGCAGGCTGGCCTCAGATTCAGAGATCTGCCTGCCTCTGCCTCCCAAGTGTTGGCATTAAAGGTGTGCACCACCACTGCCCAGCTAAGAATAGTGCAGATTTTAAGAAGATATTATTTTGTATAATTTTAAAATTTGTGTCATGTTCATGCCTTTCTTCTACCACAGGTCCGAGTTCTGTTTTCAAAAGGCCCCTTTATTGCCATTTTTGCAAGTGATCCACATATTATTATAAAGGCCATCAACCAGAACCTGAACAGTGTGCTTCGTGATTCAAATATAAATGGACATGACTATATGCGCAATATAGTTCATCTACCAGTTTTTCTTAATAGTCGAGGGCTTAGCAATGCAAGGAAATTTCTTGTAACTTCAGCAACAAATGGGGACATTTCATGCCCAGATACCACAGGTAGGTATCAAATCCCAAAGTCCTTGGGCTTGCGGTAGTCTTAAAGGTTTTATAGTTTCTTTTTACCTTAAAAGATAATGTCGCTATTTTACATCTCTTTAATATCACACGAAACAACTTGACACACATGGTGCTTTAATTAGTGACTTCCCTATTGCTGTGATGGAATGCCATGAGCAGAGCAACTTATAGAAGGAAGAGTTTATTTGGGCCATGGTCCCCAAGTGGTGAGAGTCCAGCACCATCATGGTGGGGAAGCATAGTAGCAGGCACGGCAGCTGGAGTAGCAAGTTGCAAGTTCACATCTTAAACTGTAAGCAGGAAACAGAACAAACATAAAATGGCATGCCTCTTTAAACTCTCAAAGCCTACCTCCAGAAGCACATTCCCTCCAGCAAGGCCTCAGCCCCTAGACCTCCTGGGCAGAGCCATCAGCTGGGGGACAAGTGTTCTGGGGCACTGTCTTTTAAACCACTAGGGTGATGTCTCCATGTGTTCTTCCAGGGATGCAAGACGATGCTGACAGAAGAGTCTCACAGAACAGCCTTGGGGAGATGACAAAGCTTGGGAGCAAAACAGCTCTCAACAGAAGGGTAAGGTGCCATCTGTGCCATCAAACTTAATTATGTGATTGATTTTTCCTTACAGTGTTGGGGACTGGACCTTGAGCAGGCTAAGCACGTATTTTGCCCTTTGGCTATACTCTGATTGTGTTGTTAGCAGTTATTCAGATTAAGTTAATCCTCCTAACACTCTTATCTAGTTACAATGTTAAGGTCTTGAAACCAACATTAGTGCTAAGTCTCCTTCCCACTTCAGCTGTCTCAGAGCTCCTGTACCTGGAGCAGCAGGACTTTGAGCTGGTGGGGCTCTCTGTCCTCTACAGCCGCTTCCCGGGTCAGGTGTTGACACTGCCCAGTGACTGGTGAGACTTCACAGTCCAGCAAATGATTGTGCCCTCGTGTTTGTTCCTGAGCAGATGCCATCTCTACCTTTATCTTCTTAGGTCCTTCTTCCTTGCCCAGCGTTTACAAGGTCTGTATTGTAGTCTCCACACCCATGTGTTGTAATAGGAGCGGTGGGGCTGCGTCCCGCCACCCGGCTAGCTTTACACCTGAAATAATTACACAGAAATTGTATTCTTTTAAACACTGCCTGTCCCATTAGTTCCAGCCTCTTATTGGCTAGCTCTTATATATTGATCTAACCCATTTCTAACAATCTGTGTAGCCCAAGAGGTGGCTTACCAGGGAAGATCTTAAACTGCGGCTGTGTCGGGTGGGAGAATCATAGCTACTGCCTGACTCAGCTTTTTTCTCCCAGCATTCTGTTCTGTTTACTCCACCCACCTGAGGGTTGGCCTATCAAATGGGCCAAGGCAGTTTCTTTATTAATTAACCAATGAAAGCAACAGATTAGAAAGAAATCACTTCCACATCATTCTCCCTTTTTCTGTTTAAACAAAAAAGAAGGCTTTCATTTTAACATAGTAAAATTACATATAACAAAACAGTTACCAAGCAAGAATTACAGTTACAATATTTATATCTATTTTATCTCTTATCATAACTAAGGAAAACTATAACTATCTATTCATTCTTCAACTCCATCAAAGACTGTAGAAGGATATAATACTACCTAAGTAAACAAGAAATAAGAAAACTCCAAAACTCTAGAAATGACAGAGACATCTCGCTGCCTGGACAGTCACCCAAAGTTCCTCTCTACCGTTGGGGCATCCATCTTCGGCCTTTAGGCCCATAGTATCCAGCAGACTTTTCCATGAAGCAGGCAATTTCAAAGACAGTTCAGTCACTTTCTGCTGTGTCCTGCAGAATGTCTCACAGACTCTTTTATGAGTCAAGAACCCTGAAAGACCATCTCACCTTTAGGCAAGTTCAGCAGTCCTCTCTCTGCGGGTTCTCTGTATCCAGTTTATGCAACAGTCCAGGCAAAGAGCAGTTTCTTACTCAGATGGCTATCAAACTCCATAACGAGCCTCTTTGATGCCCATCTTCCTCTTGAAGTAGATTGGTGCTGCCAGGAGCAGATGTGTCTCATTGTCATGAAAAGTCCTAAGTTATTAAAACATTTAAATGCCATATTCTGCAGTTTTTGAAAGATATGAAGAATGCCTATCTAACTGAAATATATATATATATATATCTAGAAAATCTAACATGACTACAAGCTTGACAATTATTGATGATTATCCATTAACAACCTATATTTCCTAATTATACATTACATTTTTAAATGAACTACACAATCACAATACCTTAATCAATATCAGAAAAACATATACATATAACAAAATTGACCTTAATACCAATAAAGCAAAATTTATACCAATGTAAATTATTCATATCTATATCATATCCCCCTTTAAATGTAAAAGAACATTTATAAGCAATATTTGGGAACATGGGCGCAGTTTTTTCTTTCCAAACTGCTTCCTGCTGAATGGGTGCACGGTTAATCAGATCTTTCATGGTGTAACCTGTGTGCCAGGGTCATCTCAGTCGGCAGTTGAGTGAAGTAATTTTTTTTGAGGGTGTTCACAGCAACCTTTCAGGAGGGCGTGGTCTATCATACCATATTGGGATAGAACCAATCCACAGGGTCTGGTCCTCTGTGAAAACAAAAGAAGACCCTCTCCAAAGCATCATATCCTTAGACCCAAATTTTGAAATCGTAATACCCTTATATCCATTCTGGTTTAGCTTGGCAGCCCATGTAATGAAATGTCTCTCTGTACTTAGCTCCTTCACAGTCAAAAATTTTAAAGAAAACACAATGTACATAATCCAGACTCTCTGTGAATTTTCCATTTTTACGTGGCTTATTTTTCTTTATTTCTTTTAATCTCTTAACTATTTGTACTCTGTCTCTTTAAAGATTTTACCCTTTTTTTTAAGCCATTGACTTTATTCTTTATATCCTTTTTCTTCTCTCTCCCAAGCCTATGTACATTTATCCAACAGTGTCTGAATCTGTTTTATTGTGAATCTGTAAATTTTTTACTATCCAGGAGCAATTTTTAAAATGTTAAGCACTTCTTAAAAACTTAAGTTGCACCATGTAGGGGTAATAAGGTACCACCTGTGTCCTGCCCAGCCTAAACCTTAACTGGGCTGTTATTATGGTAATTACGGTAGTTCCTGCTTGAGACCAGCACAGTTCAGCATGTTGGAGCTGAGCTGCTCCTGCCTCAGAGCCATTTGGTGCCCCTGAGCCATACACACAGTTCCAGACACACAGCAGTCCACATTGCCATCAAGCAAGCTGTAGCACTTTACTCCAAATGCTCCATACAAAAGCTCTGTCTCCCGCAGGAGCCAGACAGAGATCGCAATGGTGGCACAGCCTAGAAAGCCTGCATTTTAAAACAGCCAGTTTTTTCCTGCTGCTGAGTCAGAAAATTTCTTTGCAGCAAGCCACCCACAAACAGCCAAATGCTGTCTTAAATTCTCTCACTCTCCTTTTTAAGCCCTCTCAGGTTTTATGTGGAGTTCATTACCACGCTGGGTGCCACTCTGTAGTGATATCCCTTCCCAGTCTCCGTGGGTTTCTGGTCCACCCATCTTATTCGTAGGAGTGTTTATCTAGGTTATAAAGTGAGATCACAGGTTTGGGTGAATCTTGTCTCCTTTTCTAAACTCAGGTTCTACCCAGGGCTGTTCAGCTTATCTTCCCTGGAAGATGGGCAAGCGCAGGTATCCACATGCTCCCTACCTACATGGAAGGGAGTCCCATCTACTTCCTACTGACAGCCGTGGGAGGCTCCGTGGACAACTTATCTAATTGAACCATTCATTCACTGTTTCTCTTCCAAATTCACTTTGCCTTAGGATACAAGTTCAAAATTTACTGAGGACTGTATTCCACTGTAGTTTATTTTTATATATCCTGTCAAAGCATTTAGAAAGAAAAAAATAAACTCAAAATTTCCAAGAGCAAAAAAAAAAAAAAAAATAGAGAAGATGTCCACCTACAGGGAAGCTTTGCTGATAGTGCTCTTAGGGCTGACTGATACGGGATTATAATGGCATTGTCTTTTTTTTTTTTCTGGTTTGCTACCATTTGGACATGACTTTTTAAACCTTGTGTCTTTGGTTTTGTGCCCACATGCTTTATAGATATGAATTCAAAGTTAGTATGAATGACAGCTGACATAGTCTGGGGAGTGTTTCAGTATTTTTAATTTCTCTCCTAGGAGTCCAGGTCCTTGGGTACTTGTGATTGCATCCATCTACCCTACACTTCAGGACTCGAGGCTATGCCTCTGTTGTGTCTGTTCTTGTCTTAGGAAATGGGATTTTATCTACTCCAGCCCACTCTGCAGAGCACCTTTCACTCTTTTAGGAGCTGTGGAGAAATTGTATAACACTTTAAAACAGCCTACAGAGATGCTGGGTCCCTAGAACTGTGCGGGAGCTCACTTTATTGTCTTAGGGTTCCTTCAGTGTGGAGGCTTCCTGGAGTCTGACTGGGATTCTCTTTATGGAGTTCTGCTCACCTCCCATCTTGGCATTAAGCTTTCCCCAACTGTCCAGCGCTCAGTGGGCATGCATCCATGCGTTGCTGCCAACTTACCTTATAACTTCTCTGTAAGCTTCTGCCTCAGAAGTAGTTGTACTTGATTAGCACATAACCTTCCTTTTGGTTAATATTGCGAATTGTGCTATTTTTTTTTCGAGATAGGGTTTCTCTGTAGCTTTGGAGCCTGTCTTGGCACTAGCTCTGTAGACCAGGCCGACCTCACAGAGATCCATATTCTTCTGCCTCTAGAGCACTGAGTTTAAAGGTCTGTGTCTGCTATTCTTACCCAGGGCTGACTCAGCAGCCCCTTTTGTTGTTCTTCTCATTTGCACACATTAACTCTCTACTGGTGGTGTTGTGTTTCAGGATACTTACCGCAGAAGACAGATGCAGAGGACCATCACCCGGCAGATGTCCTTTGATCTCACGAAGCTGCTGGTCACGGAGGATTGGTTCAGTGACATCAGTCCTCAGACCATGAGACGATTACTCAATATTGTTTCTGTGACAGGTAACTTTTGTGTCTTGAGCTATATTTAGAGGTAGTAGCCGCTAAACTCAGGGCTTGCATGAGCTCGGTGAGTGTTCTGCTATCTGTCCAGTGTCCCCACCTGTCACCACAGTAAACTTAAGCAATAACAGAGCATGCTGCCATCACCTTTGTTTTTATTAAGTGGATGTCAGTAGTAGTTGACAGTCAGATGTCATTTGGAAATTTATTTTAAGATTTCATGATTTTAAAAGTCTTTTGCTTTATATTTAGTGTAAATTTATACTAATTTATGTTACAGCACAAATTGTGTTGAAATTCAGATTTTTTATATACTACTATGTTGTTTTAGTTTTTATATGATATTTTGAATAAAATGAAAAAAATAATAATGTAGATTATTAGTCAGATGGTGGTGGTATACACCTTTAATCCCTGCACGTGGGAGGCAGAAGCAAGTAGATAGCTGAGTTCTTAGCCATCCTGCTCTACAGAGTGGGTTCTAGAACCGCCAGAGCTACACAGAGAAACCGTGTCTCAAAAAATAATTGAGATTATTGCTATGACCGAATTATTTGTGTGGATGCTGCTCTTTGCTATGTTAAGACTCGTCAGCATTAGGATAGTCTTAGATATACTTGTAATGTAACTTAGAGAATATGTTTCTTTCCTTGCATGGTATTGCTTGATACTTTCTGATATTTCCTAGTGTTGTCTGTCAATAGGAATTGTCAATAGGAACTAAGTTTAAGACTCATGCCTGTATTACAGGTGGAGCTGTACCTAACATAGCATTTTTCTAGCTTAATCTAATCTCACCCTTTAGGTGAGACTCCAACCTTCTTATGCTGGTTGGACAGTGGAACTGTTTCCTGATATTATCAATAACACTGATACATCCTGTTGTCCTCTTTGTGCCCGGAGTTGGTCTGGATGTTGTAGAAATGAAACAGTCAACAGGAGAGTACAATTCTCACCCAAATTCTTCCTCTCCCTGGGACTTCTCCTGCCCCCCACCCCGCCCCTACTTACTCTCAGCAAAGCTCCTTGATAGTTCACTGCCCTTTCTCATACCACTCTCCCACCAATGCCCTTCTTCTCAGGACTTCCCCAGTGGCTTCTTCAAGTTCCCCAGTGGCTTCCACATGAATCTTGCAGTGGCCAGGTCTTCGTCCTTGTCTGGACCCCACAAGCAGCTATGACAATGTGTTGGTTGCGTCTTTCCTCTGGTGTGCAGAGTGCTACACTTGCTGGATTTTCCTCCTAGCTGTTGTTAGTTAGGCTGCTCTTACTGGGCTGCCCTTGACTACAGTTCCTGGAGCTCAACTTTGTATCTTTACCAGTTGTTTTAACTTGGTCTGCAATGGTTCAGTATGAACAGTAGGTTTTCTTACTCCCTTTTTAGCTTAGGTGTCAGTTTTTCCATGAGACCTTCTGCATCTCATATGAAATGGCTCCTTTTCCTGCTCTCCCTGCTTCATCCTGCTCCAGAGAAAGCTGTCTTCTAACATTGTTGCTTACTCTTCCTTACTCTCTGGGATGGGAGAGCCTCATTCGAGAGTTTTTTGTCTGTTTAACTGCTGTACCCACTAGAGCATCTGCGATTGATTGTTAATGAATAAGAGACCTGAATGAAATTAGAACTACGCCTTACATACTTCTTGTAAGAAATACTCTAAGCAAAAGGAAGAGCAAGACAAAGGCTTGAGGTGGGATTTCAAGAACAGCTGCCTTTGTGGAGCTGGCACGGGAGAGCCGTGGGAAGTGGTGTAAAGAATTGCAGCTCCTTCAAGGCCTTCTGGCTCTAAAATCCACAGGAAGGAACTTAGATTGTTTACACATCTGTGGGTACTAGAAACAGACCCGAGTTGATATCTTTAAATAATTGATGCTAAAGCCAAGCTTAGCGGCACAGACTCAAAATCTTAGCTACTCACAAGACTGAGGCAGAAGGATCTCAAGTTCATAATCAGCCTAGTCAACATAGTGAGTTGGATGTAGAGGTTTTACATCTATAATCCTAGCACACTGGAAGTGGAGGCATGAGGATCAGGAAGCCAAGACCAGCTGGGCTATGTGAGACCTTATATTTAAAAAGACAAAAACTCAACCTTCTACAGAAGTGTATTATCAAGCTTATTTTAGTGTTCAGCTTTTCATTTTTTGCTGCTCCCTACAAACAGACTCATTTAGTTAGATGCTCATAGTTATTTCATAGGTTTGTTTGCTTATTGCATTTATTACCTGCGCCACTGAGTCAATGCTTCTTAGGAAGGCTGTGGCCATATCATCTATTTTGTTCTGGGCTTTACCCCAGCATCAGTGTTTATGATGAGTCTATGGCATGCATAGCTGGCAAACATGGTAACTTAGCTCACTCCCATCCAGCAGAGTAGACCCCACCTCCCCAGAAGCTCCATGGTGAAAATTCAGAGAGTGAGGGTGTGAGGCAGGGGGAGAATTGGATGAGGAGCCATCATCTATATGATGAGAGTCTGGGGAAAGAGAATTGCCGTTAGAGTCTGTCAGACAAGTAGATGCAAGTCCAGGTACTAAACTGATGATGGTATAAAACCGGGTGTTTTCAGTTAAGAACCAAGCCTCAGTTTGTAGTCCTGTCAAGTCAAGGTGAAAGTGCTGGTGGAAAGAAGCCTTGCCTCTGAAGGCTTGAGGTTTGCAATTGTCCACAAGTGCACATACCCTGAGATAGGGAGCTGAATTAGTCCTCTGAACGCCCTGCAAACAGGGTCATTTTATTCAGTGTATAATGTACAAGTTTCAGATACCTGTACCTGGGTTGGTAGTTAGTAACACAAACTAAGTAAGGAAGAATGGGGGTCGATGACGTCATAAAGCAAAGATGCACAGTGTGTTTGGGTTCCCTTTGGGTCCAGGGAGAAGTCGTTAGCAGTCATACTTCAGAGCATTGAGGACTACCTTGGTCTTTCATTTTGTTTCTTGATTTATTTTTTGAGACAGGCTTTCACTGTGTAGCCCAGGCTAGCTTCAGACTTGTATCCTACTTCAGCCTGCAGTGCCAGGATTACTGTGTCTGCCACCATGTCCTCTGAATTTTTAAAATCTGGATCTTAGAAACCATACAAATACTAGGTGTAGGTCTGTATTATAACCAAAGAGCAAAAATTTCAAATTTGAAAGATCAGTTGCTTGTGACTTTACTAAACCTTTTACTTAGTATGTCTACTAAGTTTTAAATGTTTATCTATTCTTTAAAGGGCGGTTACTAAGAGCCAATCAGATTACTTTCAACTGGGACAGGCTAGCCAGCTGGATCAACCTTACCGAGCAGTGGCCCTACCGGACGTCATGGCTCATACTGTATCTGGAAGAGACTGAAGGTGTCCCTGATCAGATGACATTAAAGACCATCTATGAGAGGTATTTGGTTTGACTTCTTTGCCCTTAACTTCACCTTGAGTTGAGTTTTAAAACACAAATAATGCTTACAAAATCTCTACTTCTAAATTGAGTCCAGCTCCCTGGGTCCCCTGCTGTTCTGAAACTGTCTTAGCACAGCTGCTGTCCTTTGAGCTTGGTGCTCTGTTTGTGCTTGTCATCGTTAATGGTGTGTCCAGTTGTGAGAGTTACTGGCCCTTATAAAGTCCCAAAGCCAAATGATTTTGCTTGCCAGAACACTTACAGTAGCTTCAAGGCCCAGTTTCTAGTCTAATAAAATAATAAACTAATTCTTAGAAAAAGATAGCCTGCAGAAACTCTGTAAAGTTTTATAGAATTTAGTATAATTGAAACTGTTTTAAAATATAAATAAAATATTAATATAGTTCATAGTTTATAACCTTTAGGAGTTTGGATAATTTTTATTCCCTTAAAGTATTGTTAGTATATATATATTTTTTGTGGTGTTTGCTTTTTAGTTTTTGGTTTCTTTTTTTTTTTTTCTCAAGACGGGGGTTCTCTGTAGCTTTGGAGCCTATCCTGAAACTAGCTCTTGTAGAGCAGGCTGGTCTCGAATTCACAGAGATCCGCCTGCCTCTGCCTCCCGAGTGCTGGGATTAAAGGCATGCACCACCACCACCCAGCTAGTTTTTGGTTTCTTGAGACAGGTTTCTCTGTGTAGTCCTGGCTGTCCTGTAACTCACTCTGTAGACCAGGCTGGCCTCAAACTCAGAGACCCGCCTGCCCCTGCCTCCTGAATACTAGGATTAAAGATATGTGCTGCCAATGCCTCATCTTATCGTGAGGTCATGAGTGGACTTGTCCTTGCTTGTTAAAACACTAAACTTTATTTCCTGAGTAAACTTGTCTGTCTTGACTCAGGAGTTAGGTAACTGTGGATGTTTGCTAGACGAACAGTTATTAGAGTTAACATGGAGCCTTTAGAACATTTTCTTGCAAGGAAGATAGAGGTTCTGAAAGTTAAATAACTTCCCAGGTTACCCAGTCTCATGCAGCAGAGCTGGCATTTTAATTTGGGTCACTCTGACTCCATATGCCACTCATTCTGAGCACTCCATGGTGTTAACTCTTCATTCCCACAGTTCTGAGATCTGTACATTGTTCTCATTCTGCATACTAGAAAACTGAATTCAGTGGAGATCACTCACTTGGTCAAAGGTCAGTGCATGGTAGAGCTGGGATTTAAAGTGAGGCTCCACACCCGTGCTCTCCACGTGCTGGTAGGTCACCTTTCATTGTGCTCCACACCCGTGCTCTTGTGTGTTCTGGTTGGTCACCTTTCATTGTGTTTGCACAATGCGTGGAACTGGATTCCTGTCGGAACACCCTGGAGTTTATCATGGAATCAAAGGGCTAATGTTTGTTATGGAACCAAGGGTTGAAATTTTGACCTTTTTGCATTTTTTTTAGAGAATATTGCAAGTTACTGAAGTTAGTATATGAGATTTCCTATGTTTTCTTTTTAACTTCACTAGCAGCTATTCCAGAAAAAGCAGATAATTGCTATTTTTTTCTTGTAAATTGTGTTTGCTTTCTTATAAACATGAGTTTTCTGTTTAAAATTAACTATTGGTTAGCTACTGCCTCTTCGGTCTCTCTCTCGTTTTTAGACAGAGTATTCATGTTAGTCTTCAGTTTTGACATGGAATAGGCTTTAGATGAGTCTCCTTACCTGCTGTGATTGAGACTGCATGGAAGTATATTGTATCTCAGGATCGTAGACACTATGACCACAATCCAAGAATTCTAGTAGATTTCTAGTTCTTGGTCTTCTGCACACTCTATGACAAGGGTGGGAAGAGTGAAAAAAAAAAAAGTCCCCAGGCAACAGAAGTATGAGAATATAAAATGAAACAGAGATTAAAAGGGCATTTGGGGGAAAAAAAGGTCTCTGATTCAGGTCAGTACAATGATGATCAGATCTCTGTGGCCCTGCCTGCACTGCACTGTTGTCATTTGGATCCATGTCTCCCTGAAACTCCCAGAGCCTTGTGCTTGGTGGTCACGTATTCTACTGCTAATCCACAGCAGCCCAACTTGTTTTCTTTAAGGAGCCAAGATTAGTAGGTGTTTTGGAGCTTAGTTGTTTTCTTTGAGCTTCTTCTGTTCATCCTTGTTGATTTCTTAGTGTGACTTTTTCCTGAGAGCCAAAGCTTTCGTAGTTGTTCTTTATGCTCTTGTGTGTTCTAGGGGTGGGTGGGGTGAGCAGAGGGGGAGATGGAAAAGAATGTTGTGTCCTTGAAGGATGGACATACATTTGGTTGTCTTTTCTATTTAAAAGTACTTTCAAACTTTAGCAGTTTTGCAAGAATAATAATATTACAAAGAACACCCGCATCCCACCCTTCACCAGGCTCCTCTGTTCACATCGACTCCGTTTGCACCATCAGTCTCATCCACATCTTCTTCCGAGTGCCTGCTTCCCTTTATGTTTTATATATCTGCATACAAATGTAAGCCGAGTGGGGAACTTATATACACCATATAATTGCCCCTAAATGCTTGAGATTTGGGGGCTTATATTCTGATTGAAAATAAAGCTTACAAATTTAAAACAAGTAGAGACGGGGGAGAGAAGATGGCTTAAACAACTTGTCAGTTAAGTAATTTTCTGAGTGGGAAAAAATGAATTATTCTAAAACCACTTCTCTTTGTTGAGAGATTGTTGCTTGGTATTTTCTTTTTTATTCTTTTTTAGGGAAGAAAGATTTATTTTTGGTTCATGTATAGTCTGTTGTGCAGTGTGAGCATGGAGGACTAGAACTGCTCACAGAGTGCTGACCAGAAGGCAGGGAGAGCATCTACATTTGCAGGCTTGCTTCTCTCCCCACCATTTATCCTGCCCGGGCCTGCAGCCTGTGTGTGCTGCTGCCTGCACGCTGCATCCAACCCTGCCAACCTGATAGTTGACAGATCTTTCCAAACCGTAACCTTCCACCTCGACCTGTCTTCATCATTTGAAATGCATTCCATCCATCTGTCCCCATAACAGTTCCAGTATTGTTCAGTTGTTGAAGGTCAGTGTCTCATCTGAGACCCATGACAGACTTTTAGCTGTGGATCCCTGCAATACCTAAAAGATGTTGTATTTCCAAATTACAGTGGCAGAGTAAAGATCTCCCTTCTCAAAGGAAGGAAGGGAGGGGCTTGGAAATCAGGCATAGGTCAAAACTTAACCTAGGCAGCAAATATTAGATCATGTAGTTCCGTGTCAGGCCCCTGCAGCATGTGCTGTTGTGATGTGAGATCCAACAGCTCAGCATTCTTGTCTCTATAGTTTTCCGTTGGTAGGCCTATGGCCTTTGTGTGGTTCTCTCTGCTCACTGCCTGCAGCTTTCCTAAACAGATGCTCCTTGGTCCTGGGTATCTGACTTCCCGAGTCACTCTTATGCCTTTGGCTTCACCTTCACGCTTTATACATTGCTTCCAGGGCCGCCTGCATACACACCAACCCCCTCATCTTCTGCCTGTCTTCCTAGGTGTTTTCTGGAAATCTTTACTTAGTTTCCAAGACCCTGTAACATTTGCATTCTCTGTCTGAAAAGCCAGCATCAGATAGCTGACACCAAAATGTGCAGAACACTCAGTTTCCTCGTAGTGTCCCCATCTCTTCAGCAGCCTCATTTCATTGCTTCAGAACCGTCCATGTGCTGCTTTTATGAAACTTAAGGTTTTTAAATCCTTCTGCTCCAGTGTGGTTCTCAATTCTTCTTGTAAACAGGACTAAAAGGAGCTGGTAATATTTCCTCTGCCAGATTACTTAGTCCATCCCTTTAAACTCAGCCTCTCCTCAAGTTTTAGGGTGTGAACAAAACAGACAGGACTTGGGGTCAGAGGGATAGACCTTGCAGAGGACCTGGGCTCGGTTCCCAAAACCCTCTTCTGACCTCTTTGGGCACCAGGCACATACCTACATACAGACAAAACAACCAGATATGTAAGTCTTAAAGTCCCTTTTAATGTAGACAGGACTTTTGCTAGAGTGTAGTATACATGGCCTTTTTGGCCTGTTTTCAGTAGTCTTTTGTGGCTGCATCTCAATGGACTGTGTTTACTGTTCTTGGTTCCATCAATGTTCTGGTTTCTTAAGCTCCTCCAGTAATCACTCACAAGCTCTGCTTAGGGCGTCCTGAAGCTTCTCTAGCCAACATCTCCCACTTCTCCAGATTCTTCCTGCAAACCAGGTCAGAGGCTTCTGAACCACATCTCAGGAATGCCACGGCAGCCACCCCACTTGTCTGGTACTATGAATGCCACGGCAGCCACCTGAAGATGGACACTTAAAAGAAATCCCACACTAGCTCAGAACTGAGAATAATAGAGGTTTGTTTATTTAGGGGTAGACCCACAGATCACAATCCTCTGCTGGAACAGAGAACTGCAACCAAATCCCGCAGCCAGAAAAGAGGCAGGACACGTGCTTTACATTGACATAAATAGTAGAAGAGGTCACACCCAAGTGAGCAGGTAACTTAAAGGCTACTGGCAGTAGGAATTCCTACAGCAGCCACTCCACTTGTCTGGCAGTAGGAACTCCACAGCAGCCATCCCACTTATTGGTACTAAGAATGCCATAGCGATCACCCCACTTGTCTGGTACTCATTTTCTATGCTAATCAGGCTTTCCAGGCTGTGACTTTAGCTTATGAGAGACAGCATGCATTTAGCTCATGATTTCAAAGGTCTGTCATGGTGGGGAGAGCCTGGGCGAGCAGAGCTGCTCTCTTTGGGGCAGTTAAGGGACAGAGAAAGATTGCCTGTGCTTTGCTTGAAATTTAAAGTTTGCATTACAGATCCCACCATCAGAACCTCATAGGTAGTTCCGAAATCTTTTCATTTTGAAATTAAAATATGTGTTGTAGACAATAGTGAATACTTAACATGTAGTTTAGAGATAATAGCAATTATTGTATCCTTTTATGAAAGACAGAATATTGTGTAAGAATTATTTTTGGAGGGAAAAGTAAGTTTTTAATCATATAATGGATATAAATTGGAGTGAATTTTTCTAGGGGAATATTTTTGATCACATCAATATAGAATAATGCATATTAAAGTAAAATGAGGCTATGCCAACCTTCTGTGATTAAACAGCTTATTGCTTTAGATCTCAGACCTGGATGGTCTTGCCATCTGAGGGTGGACTGGTCAGAGTGACTCTGAGATGCTCTTCTTTTTAAAGAAATAAGTACACCTGTAAATACAGAGAATGTTTGCAGTCAGCCAACAAAGAGAAAAAGAGTTTAGAAAGCATTCTGAAAACTCATAAAGGCTTTTACTTGAAATAAATAAAATAATTTATAATGAAGAACTATAGGAAGACAGTTTGATCAACATATTGAAAACCCATCTATTGGAACATGTTCTAACAATTTAGTTGTCTGTTCCTACTTACCCGTAGCTGAGCTCTTCGGTGCTTGTCATTAGAATAATAAAAAGTTTTATTTACAGCTGACAGAAAGCAGCAGTGTATAATTAATATTTATTTATTTTATTAAAGAAATTTGATTTGGTAAAACAATCAGAAAATAGTATTTTTAATGCTAGTAGTAATTTTTTTTTAACTGTAAAAAGCCTCATTTATTTTTATAGTGGTCTGATGACACATCTGCTTGCTTTATCCAGCTGAAAAAGAAAATGTTGATTCTTGGTGTTTTGTAAAATTGCTTTGTTAAATTATTTTCTAAATTGTTCAACTTTTAACAAATGACATTTGATACTTACACTGGAAAGCAATTTCAGCTAATTAAGTAGATCCCTCTCTAAACCATTGGAACATTAAGATGACATACTGTTCATTCAAGATTATTTTAATTGGTACAATTATTGTAATTTTCTTGCAATTATGTGTTGAGCTAAAAGCTTTTGTCTAGATCATTTGAGGGTTTTTTGTTAACATACATTTAGTAAGAAGAAAGAGAGTTAAATAAAAACTGTAGATAAAGATTTTTCTGTCTACATTCTATTGCAGCATTTTAGACAACCATTGAAATATTTTAGTATAAAAGTTTATTTCTGGTATTTTAGGCACTTAAAGCAATGATGGAGGCTTTTTAAAGATCAATTTAAGTAGTTTTCACGAAGATAATGTTCTAAATTCCTGTTTTGACACTACTCAAGCAGTATTTTACTCAAGAAGATATAGTCAGAAGAACTTCTGTAAGAGGTGGCATTGTTTTGGTAATCATGGATTTTAAAGGTGAGCTGAGTAGATTCTGAGGGAGTTTAGGATAATGGTCATTATTGTCTCATAGAAACAGCTGTTTGCTGGGTGACCTTGTACATTAACATGCAGTCTTTATGGATCTATCTGATATCTTTAATTATTTAGTCATATTTTAGCAAATATCATGTCTTATATTTCTTTTTGCTATTAACCAAAGCTTTCAAAATTGGAATTGATTTCATCTAAGCATCTCTAGTTCTCTCAGAGCCCTCCAGTCTCGTTCATGTTTCCTTCGTTTCCGTTTCCACCTGTCATCACTTGGGTGAATTTGCATGTCTTTTTTCTTTACATGTGATTGTCCTTAAATTATGACTTTGAGTAGCAAAGTCCCCCTTGTTATACGAAATATGATGTTTGTACTGACACTATCTTAAATTGAAAATGCTAGGAATATCTATTCAAAACATTGTTTCATGGATGCCATTAAAATGTTTTTTATAGCTTTAAATCTTAATAAGATTCTATATTTTTGATATGGTATGACTTCTTGGAGATTTTGATGTTGCCATCATTCAGAATTCATATCTTATATACAATTATTTCTATAAGCATATGCCATGTATATTCCCAACACACACTTGCTTAGAATACAAAGTTAAATATATAGTGTCTTTGTTTGTGAAAGAGATCAATCTAGTATTTGCAAAATTCACCTGATAATTTTTCCATATAAGAGAGAAAACTAAGTTGGCTTGCATTGGAATAACAATTCTGTAACGATAACAGAAGTTGTACTTTAGATAAAATAAGTAATGTCAATAGGGTGGTAATTTAATATGAAAAGTGAGCCTGCAAACTGTATGATGAGGTAGAATGTTGACAGTGGTACATTTGTATTCTTGATAGAAGGTGATTGGTAAATCCAGATTCATTTGGAGAGGGAGGAGGTTGAGACACGGTTTCTCAGTGTAGTCCTGGCTCTCCTGGAACTAGCTGGGATCGGAGATATAGACCACCATGCTCAACTAGCATTTTGTTTTTTACATTTGTTTTGGTTCAGTGAGGGTATGAGGTGGGCACCATGTGAACCCCCAGGACGTTCTGAGTGGGGAGCATGCCCAGGCCCTGGGTACACCTTGTTCCTTTATGACCCAAGCTTTCTTGACTTATTTGGCTTTGACTTTGTTTTGTTTTATATTTTCTTAGTTTTGTTTTTGTTCTTTTTGAGACAGAGTTTCCTCTGTGTATCTCTGACTGTCCTGGAATTTACTCTGTAGAGCAGGCTGCCTTTAAGCTAGGAGATCTGCCTGTCTCTGCCTCGGACTCCTGAGTGCTGGGATTAAAGGCGTGCACCACCAGTGCCCAGTTGTTAAATTCAGATTCTTAATGATAAATAAAAGTGAAGGGCAGAATTTTTATTTGTTTTTGTTTTATATATATAGGTGTTTTGCCTGAATGTATGTCTGTGCAATACATGTATGCAGTGCCCTCAGAAGCCAGAATACCCGGGACTGGAATTACATTTGGTTGAGAACAACCTGGGTTGCTGGGAACCAAACTCAGGTTCTCTGCAGGAGTAGCCAATGTTCTTGCTGAACTCTCTCCAGCCTGGCAGATTTTTTAAAAACTGAAGGAGATTAACTAGGCAGATTGGACCCTTCTTGAATTTTTTCTGTTTTGTTTCTGATTTGATTTGTTATTGCTTCCAGGCTTGTAGCCAGTCCAAGGGTGTGATAAAAATTACTTAAAAAAAAAAAACTTAAAGTTCATTGTTTTTCAGGAAGTTGTTCATTGTTTTGTTTTCTTCTGAGACAAGGTCTCACTGGCTGGCATGGTGTAGACCAGACTGGCCTTGAACTCAAAGAGAACTGCCTCCTGGGAGATAGTTCTTGACTGTAGAATACCCATGTGGAAAGCTGGCAGAGATCTCTGTTGCAGAGAGTCCTACACATGAGCAAAATGCAAACTGATTAGCAACAGTCCGGTGGAGAGGATGAAGTGAGGAGAAGTGCCGGCTGTGGGTGGGTATGGCAGTCCTCATTGAGAGGACAGCTGCAAAAGATAGCCAAGTAGATACCAGGAGGTTAGAGGATCTCTGTTACTGCTAGTCAGGTAGTAGAACAGCTAATGGAGTAATATTGAATATGATTTATGGACTTTGGGTGCCAAAGAGACAGCTTAGTGGTTGAGAGCACCTACTGCTCTTCCAGAGTACCTGGGCTGCATTTTGGGAGTCTTATAACCATGTGTAGTGCCAATTCCAGGAGACCCAGCGCCCCCTTCTGGCCTTTCCTGATATCAGGCACACAGGTGATATACAGATAAAATGTGCAGGCAAAACATCCACATAAAAACAAATGAACAAACAAATAAATGAATAAAATTTTAAGAAGTCATAGGATTTGAGGAACACAGTGGGCCCTAAAGCTAAGGGAAAATAACTGGCCAAAATTCTCTGTAGGCCTCGGGTTTGTATTGGAGTTCAAACATTGTCAGCATGCCTCTCCAGCCGTTCTGCTTTCTCATTTGACCTTACACTTTCCTACCTGCTCTTTTTCTGCTCACCCTTCTCATTCTTCTGGTCTTGTGAGTGTGGCTAGTGTGGGAAGCCTGTTCTACAACATCCCCACCCATCTCAGGTTATGTTCCTTCACAGGCACTGCATGGGACTCTGGCACCGAGGTTTGCTTTCCTCTTCTTCAGTATTCATTTCCTCTTTATGACGATAAACTCCACAGATTACAACTTCTTTACACATTGCCGAATCATTTTCACATACAAGGTACAGAGTAGGCTGGGTGTTCCAAAAGAATGGGGAAATCTAATGATGCGCTTGGATTGAGGAAGGCGCAGGTTCCTGGAGGTATCAGAGATCCAGCAAAGTCTTGCTTTATCTTAAGGCTGGGACCCTCCAGATGCTCCATTGGTTCTGAATGCAGGGCACTGCTTCTTTCGTTGTTAGGAAGGTGGACCCTGTGCCAGGCTTACTGTAAGGGTGAAGCCCGTCATGGCTGATGACTACATTCTTCATCTACAGTTCGGTGGCTTCTCCCTTTTGGCACGGGGCACTGAAATCACAGCAGCATTTCTGTAGCCTGTCACCAAGTTTACGTTTCTAGGCTCTTATGTTTGTGAGCCTTTGGCGAAGCTGTGGGCTGTAGACTTTTTGCACCTCACACTTTGAGAGAGTCTTTCCTAATACAAGTCTCTTCTTACAGCTAATCACCACTGTCCCTTTAAAGTCAGGTATGGCACATGTTTGTAATCCCAGCACTCAGGAGGCAAAGGCAGGAGGATTGCTGTGAGTTCAAGGCCAGCCTGGACTACTTAACAAGACTGTATGACTTAGGTGACTTCATTTTGTTATGCTAATCATTTTGAGTCTATTAGGCCATTAGCAGTTATTCACAGACATGCACTGGATGTGCCCTAAGGGAAGCACTACCTGCTGGAGTGTCTGAGTTACTTTCGGGAGGTGCCATGCAGTAGGCTGGGCACTTTGCCCAGCATCCCATGCTGAGCTCTGCATAACCATGGAAAGCAGAGAGCAGGAGTTACAAACCCTGAGCCACATCTGGAGTTTCTCCAGCCTGTTTGCGGACAGTCTTCTGTAAATAAACAGATGAAATATCACTACAGTAGAGAACTAAGAAATAATCATAAATGCTCCAAAGTCTCGTTAATGTTAATAATGTTATCATGAAACAGGGACATACTAACCAAGACTCCTGGGTACAAACGGGAAGGCCAGTTTCTCTGAAATATGCTTTAGTTGTACAAAATAATTTATGTCAGGTTTACAATTTATCTTGCAGTGTGGCAAAATTATGTCATTATGCATTTTAAAGAACTCTAATTATTGAAGGTCCCATGTTTACTAGCGGGCTTAAGATATATATTTTTAAATCAAATAAGCTTTAAGGCAATAAAATTAAAACAAAACAAAACAAAAAACAAAACCAGTATGCAGTAACAGTGTTGGCTCCTTTCCATGCTGAAGGGGAGTAGCTAGTGGGAGCATCCTGCAGTACTCAGGAAGTCCACAAGATGGGGCTATCTCATTGGAAACTTTATTAGCATGTCTGGCCATAAGACAAAGTGAACCCCTTTACTTTCCCCTTTCCATAGCAGGGGAAGGATAGTGTAATGAAAGATTGAATTTCAAGTCATTTCATTAGTTCACTAGTTAATTCGTTCCTGTGTGTGAGTGCCATGTAGAGGCCAAGTTAACTTTGGGTGCTTAGTTTAGTGCTCAGGTTTAGTCTGCTGTGGATTTTGCCTCTTACCTCTTAATTGGAACCTTCTCATTATCCTAGGTTACAATTTGGTCACCCTGCTGCTGTCGCCTGCTCACTCCCAAGCCAGCATTGTGCAATACACTGACATCAGTACTGCGAGACCCTAAATAAAACAGCTCATAAAAACTAATTTATTCCAATTAAATCTGAATATGTTTGAATATTTGAAAATATCTGAATATTTTAAGCAAATTAATTAGAAATTTTTTGAGGAATCTATGGAAGTGAAGAATTATATATAAGGATTAGAGACTCGGGTTCATTTAAGCATCTCTAGTTAGTTTTATAGCATAACAAGAAAATCCTTCAATGAGAAAAGATGAAAATGTCACCAGTTTCTAAACTTCCCTTGTGATGGCAATATAGTGTTGAATGTAGCATGTAGTTATTGAAGCATGGCCCTGCTTCTCTAACACAGTCCTGTCACTTGGGCCACGGCTTTTAATCTGACTGCTACACTCATGCACTAGGTGGTATATAGGTTGTGGTAGAGAGTACTTTCTTGTCTAATTTTGTGAACAGGAAGTGGCTTAGATTTTAAACAGTGAAAGAATAGACTTGTGTGTGAGGCAGAGGAGACATTTTTGTCCCAGAGTCTGCACATGGCTGAGACTGCTGGCTGCTCTAAAGGCTGTTAAAGAGGCCTGGGGGAATGGAGCCAGTAAATGAGGAGGACAAAAGTCTCATGCAATAGCCAACTGTCTTCAAAGCCTCAGACAGTTTATACTCTGAGGGTTAAGAAGAGTCACGTGAGGGAAGCATCCAATCACAAAAGCAAACTGCATGTGGTGGGCAAGCTGCACATCGCAAAACGTGTTTTTCCATAGAGGCATATACACAAATATGATAGCCAGTTGTAACGAACAATCTGAAGTAAACTCACTCCTATCTGCTACCTTGGAGGAGCTCAAAAGCACAGTTCAAGAACAATTCCGTGTTTTTGAAGAAACTGGGGTCACCAGATTCTTGTCTTGGTTTCTTGGAGGTTTCCCATAAGCACTCAGAATTCTCCTACGACTCCATTCTTGGACTGTCTTTCTTCAGAACTCGAGTACAAAGTCAGGATGGTTTGTGAGCAGACCTGCTCTGCTGTGTTCTAGAACAAGTATAATACATAGCAGAATTCTTCTAGATTAGTTTTTCCATTTAAAAAAAATGTATAAATTTGCTGGGTATGGTGGTTATAGGCCTTTAGTCCCAGCACTCAGGAGGTAGAGGAAGGCAGGATATCTGTGAGTTCGAGGCCAGCCTGGTCCAGGTCAGTCGGGGCTACATAGAGAGACCCTGCCTCAAAAAACAAGTAGACGACAAACTCTAGAACTGAAGGTCCATACCTGGAATTTAGCAGGGCAGGGCTGTGCTGGACATTTGGTTATTCAGCAGCAGCAGCTGAGGCAAAGCTGTCACTTTAAGATGGGGGAGTTGCCACACTGGAGGAAAGGGCTGAAGAAAAAGCATTTTGGAGCTACTTTCCCATAGGTAGGCTACAGAAGAGGTGCGTTCCTCTTAGAAGTGGTACCTGCACGTGCGTCACACACTTAAAAGACTAGAGAAGTGGCACATTACCACCACCCTTACAGAAGTAATTTAAAATCTTTCTTTTTTAGAAATATATTTTATTTATTCTTTGATAATTTCATGCCTACAACTTTTATCATTTTCATATCCCAATCCCTTTTCAACTCCTCTCAGATATCTCCCGTTTCTCCTCCCAACTTCAGGTTGTTAGTTTTTAATCATTGAGTCTAATTAGTGCTACCTTTTTGTGTACATGGTTGTGGGTCTGTCCACTCGAACATGGTCAGTTAGAGAACATATCCCTAATGAAAACTGACTTTTCCTCCCTAGGTACCTTTTCTTGAGAAAACAGACAAATAAACAAACAAAACTTAAAACTATTAACAAAGGTACTCCTTAAGTATAGTAAAGGTTCTGAACACCTTTACCCCTAAATCAGAATTAAAGCAATAATGCCTACTCCTATGGAGAGAGTTTTTTTGTTCCTCCAAAATTCACATATTGTAGCCCAAAGCTGGTGTTTGGAATTAGACATTTGAGACATTGAGACGTAAATACAGTTAGATAAAGCAGTTCATGTAGAGTTCTTCTCATTGGGTTAGTGCCCTTGCAAGAGGAGGCTAGAGTGAGAACAGAACAAAGCGTCTCTCCAAGACTCTTCTCTGCAAACCAAGAAGGCCTGTGCTCCTAAACTCCTCATCTGGTACCTGTGTACCCCTAAACTCCCCATCTGGCACCTTTGTACCCCTAAACTCCCCATCTGGCACCTTTGTACCCCTAAACTTCCCATCTGGCACCTTTGTACCCCTAAACTTCCCATCTGGCACCTGTGGATCCCCAGACTCCCCATCTGGCATCTGATCTCACCATCTTTGAGGTGAAGAACTGTGTTATGTTAATGTTTGCTGTTCAAGCCTCTCTGTTCAAGGCATTTGGTTCTAACTGCTCAAGCTAAGATGTTCTCTCTCTCTCTCTCTCTCTCTCTCTCTCTTCTTGTTCTTCTTCTTCTTCTTCTTCCTCTCTCCCCTTCCCCCCCTCTCTCTTATGCAAGATTCTAGCCAGGGTGACTAGACAAGAAAAATAGAAGGACCCAAGTCATAAAGTAATTAATAAAACTATCTCTAATTACACTAATTATCTCTAATTACTATGATCCTGTATAGGGAGTATCCCAAAGAATCTACAGGAGAGCTTCTAGAGCTAATCTAGCAGTTTGCAGAATGTAGATCGACACAAAGATCACTTGTGTTTCTGTCCTCAATCTGTGGATAATCTGAAAGGAAATTAAGTGTTTGATTTAACCAAGCCAGTTAAAGACATGTTCGTTGAGAACCACAACACTGCTAAAAGAAATGAAGGAAGATAAAATAAGTGGGAGGACTCAGTATGCTCAAACCAGAAGTTAAGTAACTAGGGTAGTGGGGCTGCCTAAAGTTCCTTTCGAAGCTGATGCAAAAGTCTTTCCAAATCCCTGTAACCATCATTTGCAGAGCACAGCAATCTTGAAGAAGAGTGGAGTCCAAAGGCCCATACTTTTCCGACTTTAGAACTCACAGCACAGCACCGGTGCCAGTAGAACAGCAGTGACACAGAGAGCTCACTGGGCAGCCCGGGGAGGGGGAAGCACAGACAACTGAGGCTGGCGAGGTGTGGGCGAGTAGAGAAGGACGTCCTCCAACAAATGGCTCTTAGACAGTAGGTTCCCATGTGCTGGAAAAGAGCGCCACACATGAAAAGTAACTCAATATGTTCTGCCTAGTCTTTCTCAAGCACAAAATTGTGTTATCAGAAGGGGTAAAACTTAACTTTTATTCAAAAAGGATAGAGTTCTTTGGGAATAAAGTGTGTGTGTGTGTGTGTGTGTGCGTGCACATTTTCTATTTGCTTGACAAGTATTTATCAAGCAACTGTGCTATGACAGTATTCTATGCTAGGCACTAGAGATAGACTAGTGATTGAAACAAAACTTGCTCTCAGCTTCGATGGAAGTGACAGTCTGTGGGGGCGAGGCGGGGAGTAAGAAGTTTCAGAAGATAATTCCACTAAGAGATGCCCACGTGACGTGTACATGTGACATGAAGGAAAGAATAAGGGCTATCTTGTGCTGAAGATGAGGAACGACTGAGAAATCAATGGGTGAAGGCAGGATGGAGGAGTGACTAGGATTTTGGTTGTTGTTCCACAGAAAATAGCTGTCATAAAAATGAGGTTTGTGAAACCGGAGAGATGGCTCAGCATTTAAGGACACTTGCTGATCTTCAAAGGACTGAGTGTTTTCCCTAGTACCTGTGTGGCAGTTCACAAACATCTCTTACTCTAGTTCTAGGAAATCCAAAGCTTCTGGCCTCCATGAGTTTCATATAGCCACATCAGGCACACATACCTATATATAACTTAAAATTATTTTAAAAATGAATTGTGTTGTGGTATCTTTTGTTGTTGACTCTAGCAATACAGTTATTGTTTTTCCCTTCATTGCTAGTGATTGAACCTGGGGCCATATGGATGCTAAGGAAACACCCTTCCACTAAGACGCACCCCAACACCAACTATCCTGGTTTTGGCTGTGTGTTAATATGATGGTCTTCTGGAAGTTAGATCTGTCTCCAGTGTAATACAGTTCCAAGGCAGGCAAGAGTTTAGAAAGACTATTAGGTTGCCTGTCTTGCACAAGACATGGGTCTGATCATTGTTGAGTGAGAATTGGGGATAGTAAATCTTAATTTAAATCACTTATTAAATAATTCCATTATTAGATAGCTTCAGAAAAAATATGGTATCTTCTTTGTAAGTTTTATATTCTAGATCTGCTTATACTTTAAGATAGAAAATTTTCCATATAGTTTTGGTCCTTTGAATGGAGGTGACATGAAAGGCTGATGCAATTTCTGCCAAGTAATTAATATGTATCTTCTATAAAGTAGTGTCATTTATAATCAAAATGCTTTAACTTACATGGGTGTTGGCATTAACAAGTGCTGTTCCATTAGTGGCATCAAAAGAAACTACATTTAAACTTCCTGGGAGCTCGTTGATGCCTGAGATTATAAAAATGCTTTCTGTGGGCCATTTAACTGCTGGCAACTTTAGTTCACATGATTCATAGTGCTGAAAATTTAAATTCACTCTTAATTGAAAAGTGAAGTTATTTAAATTCTTTAAATGCTAACCTTTGGAAAAAATATCTGAAAAATAAAGGCCCATATGATTTTGATGGCCCACTGCCAAAAGATTATCATTTACATAAACGTCTCTTTTAACAGAAGGGCTTAATGCATTGAGCTCAAAAGGTTAGAATAGAGACTTCAATCTGGAAAGCAGCAGTAGCCGTTTGGCTTGTGAACAGCAGCATTGTTCACCACGCTGAGAACACTGTTCGCATTCAGGCTGAAAGCAGCGCTGGCATTAGGATTCGGTTAATTTGTTTCATGTGACTTGTCAGCTGTGTGTTTTTATCTAAATCTTCCTGGCCTCTCTTCTTTTTTGTGTGTAAAATTCTTAGAATAAATTAACTACCTTTTTAACTGTTTCATTTCTGATATTTTTCCACCTTTGCAAATGATACCATGTGATCATTTTCTAGGTTTTTATTACATGTTAAATGTATTCAATAATCAGTTTGAGTGCAGTTTTACTTTATTAAAAGCAACCCCATCTTAGGGAGCTTTCTGTTTTGTCCATGTGTGAGTGTGTGGCAGTACTTTGTGAAATCCACAAGACAAAATTGCTTGCCTTGTCTTCTCACCAGAGCCCCGTTCTTTCCTCGTTTGCTAATTTTGTTCTCTGGATTTTCCCTCGAATGACTTTTAATATCTGGCTACCAGCCAAGTACTGGGTCTTAGCAATAAAGTGCTGATCCCATAGAAAAGATGCAGCTGTTGCTAATCTTAGAGTAGGGTTCCATCTCACTTGGAAGATCAGAAAATGTCCTCTCCCCTAAAGTGGAGCCTCATGCAACCCAGGAGCACATACTCTTGAGTAATTGGCAAGTGCTTTGAAGAGAGTGAGCACCAGGACTTTGAAAGAGCTTCAGGAGGCTTTTAGCATAAGTAAACCCCTGTGCTGAAGCTGTCCAATTTCATGTTTGGAATTTCTGTGTATCCATGAAATTGTTCTCACCGTCAGAAAGGTGAATATGCCAGTCACCTAGTCAGGCCTCTTCCTGGTTCTTTGTAATCCTAAGCTTCACAGGGACTGGGATTGGCTCTTGCACATTGCCTGGACTCTTTATTTATTATGAGATTTGTATGTCAATATAGTTCATCCCTTTTTATTGCTGTGCTGTATTCTATGGTGTGGACCTTCCTCTACTTCTGTGCCCACTCACCAGTTAGTGGACACCGTGGTTACTGCCAGTTTTCTTGTCTAACTGTTTGAACATCTCCGTTCCTTTATCTCTGGTACATCTTCTTATGCACCTCACATCTGCTTACTACATGACATTTAGCTGGGAGGTGTACCATGCAGAATTTGAACATTTGGCCATTTTTCTTCTTTCAAGACAATTTCTTATTGATCATTGTAATAGTATCTATTAACGGTTTTTAACAACTAAAATTCACTTTTACATTTGAGAATTTCTGCTTATCCAGAATTGTTGATTTTTTAATTATGAAAAAATATAAGAGTTCATTATCAGTTACTATTTAATCAGCTAAGCCTTATTCTTTCTAGACTACCTTCTGTGTTTTTTTTATTATACCTATGTTTATACAATAAGCATACATTGGTTTCACAATAGAAAATAATGTTTTATAGAGAAGAAAATAACCTGTGCTAACACTTTTCTGGTTTGTGTGATTTATTTTAAAAGGTCCCCCCCCCCCCCCGCGAAAGAAGAGCTATGGTGTCACATTGAAGAGCCCAAGTCTCAGGACCAGCCTCTCCCCTGCTGTGTGACACAGGTGGCTCTTAGCTCCCACCTGTGCATTTGTCCCCATCTCAGTCAGTGAGAGGGAGCAGCTGACTGTAGGGCACCTGGTGTACATGTCTCTTTCCCTACTTGTCTCTCTGCTCCGTACCCTGCTCCTGTTCTGACCTTCTTCACTGTCGCCTAGCTCATTTTGGAACTATATTATTATCTTTTCTCCTTTAGCTTTATCATCTAAGGTATTTTTAAATGAGAACACGGTGTGTCTGACATGTTCCTTGTGGACAGAAGCAGCAAGTTTAAGGATGCAGAGTCTAACTCTGGTAGCAACATTAATGGACTTTCCATTTCTTTCTTTTTGAAGAATATCAAAGAATATTCCAACAACTAAAGATGTTGAGCCACTGCTTGAAATCGATGGAGATATAAGAAATTTTGAAGTGTTTCTGTCTTCAAGGACCCCAGTTCTTGTGGCTCGCGATGTAAAGACTTTTTTGCCTTGCACCGTCAACCTGGATCCCAAACTACGGGAGATCATTGCAGGTAGGTTGTTGGGGTGCAGTTTATTTTTCACTGATGTCCTCAAAACTTTTCATGTTTCTTTTCTTTCTTTCCTTTTTTTGTTTGTTGGTTTTGTTTTTATTTTTGAGGCGAGGTCTCACTATGGAGTCCCAGTTGAATTGAGTCATTGCAATTCTCCTGCCTAGGCCTGTGAAGTGCTGGGGCTGCAGGACTGTGCCACCATGCATGGCAGATTTCCTGTTCTACCTTAGCTGGCTAATTTTATCTTTTTCATGAAAAAGTAAGAAATTTGAACCAAGATGGCATAAGGACAGGGAGTGTGGACACCTTGGAGTGTTAAGATGTCAGCTGTTTGCTCCTATGCTCCCCCCTTGCACCAAACTCTCCTTCTGGGATGTGAGCTCCCCGTTCTTTTTCACATACAGTCAGGATTTCCACTTCAGGTGCCACACGTGGTAATTGTCCCTTCGTCTGCCTCTGTTCTTAATAGGGACCTTTGTATAGAGCAGAAAACAAAATCTTTACCTTCACTTTAGGTTTTTCAACCTGATTTATATAAAACTGGGGGCTTAAAAATATTAAGGGTTAATTTATTTTATGGCACTGCTGGAGTTTGAACCCAAGGCCTTGTGTGCACAAGCAAGCACTGTGTCACTGAATATGTCCTTACCCCCTTTTTACTTTTATCTTGAGGTAGGAGCTCACTAAATTGCCCAAACTGGCCCTAAACTTTTGACCTTCCTCCTTATAGCCTCCCGAACGCAGATCTACAGCCCATACTGCAGATCCGGTGTGCATTCTGGCTTTAGAGCCTGTCATGCAGGTCTGGTTTGCATTCTGGCTTTAGAGAGACTGATGTGTACTGGAGCACACACAGCTGTATTGGAATACAAAGGTTTCGTGTGATGTCACTCATCAGACCATGCTTGAGCTTTCTGGGAGTTACTGAGGGATCACCTTCAATTAGTCTTGTCGAGTGAAATAGCGTCACAAACAGACGCTATAACCTTGCACATGTGTGGGATCCAAGGGACAGTAGGGAAGAACTTATTGGAGCCTGGGATGAGGGAGGACAGAGGACAATAATGAGAGGCCAGTTAGTGGGTACAGAGGTATAATTGGGGAGGGGCAGTAATTTTGGACTCTCCTTACACAGTAGGGTGACTATAGTTAACTGTGGTTTAGTGAGTGATAGAAGGGGCCATTTCAAATGGTCTCATCACAGAAAAATAGTGAGTGAGGTGATGAACAGGTTCATTTCCTCAGTTTGAGCATTATGAAATATATGCATCTATTAAGGAAGCATATTGTACCATAAATATGTAGTTATTATAGGACAAAAAAATCTAAACTCTCCAAGTTCTTTTTCTCAATACCTTTAAAGACTCAAAAAAAATGGTGTTTGCTAACTGAAGAAAGAATCAATGTGTAATAACTTTTCAAATAGTGAAGAAAAACAAAAACCAACCCTTTTATTTACAGCAATTGGTCTTTTTTTGTAGACTATTAAAGATTTCCCATCAACTCATTTAAACCCAACTGAAGTCACTTGCAGTACTGAATGCGTGTTCTTGTTTAGTAGCTGGCAACAAGACTCATCACTAGTGACCTGTTCTCTTTTGCCTTTTTGGGTTATGATGGGATTTTCAGATGTTCGAGCTGCAAGAGAGCAGATCAACATAGGAGGCCTTGCGTATCCCCCGCTTCCTCTGCATGAAGCCCCTCCTCGGCCACCTTCTGGGTACAGTCAGCCTGCATCTGTCTGCTCCTCCTCAGCATCCTTCAACGGGCCGTTCCCAGGCGGGGTCGTGTCCCCTCAACCCCACAGCAGCTATTACAGTGGCATGTCCGGCCCCCAGCATCCCTTCTACAACAGGGTAAGGGGCAGCCCTGCCCGCACCTTTGCTCAAGAGTCTCTTCCAGGAGGCACACGGGCTTTCTGCCTGTGGGCTTTGATACTGGTTTGCAACTGTAATTTAGATTTAAAATAGGAAAGTGTAAGGCTTAAATGTACAGTTGTATGATTTTTTTAAACAGAGTCTTGGATTTTGGAATATTCTAGACTGTCAAAGAGTCTGACTCTAAGAATATTGGCTTTTATTTATGTTCTTGATGAGGAAGTAAACACTGTGTTCAGTGGTGACTGCCCTCCATTTTAAAGGGCTCTGTGGTCTTCTTGTTTATAAACAAGGGCTCCTTTGGTGTATTTTGTGTAACAATTTATATTGGCATTTATAATAGCAGTGAATTCCTAGAGTCATTCATAGTACATATGGGAGGCATACTTCTTGAAGGATCAAATGTTATTGCCAGTTAATACCACATAAGCCATTTTTATAATTTCATTTCAAGTACCTTCAGTCATATGTAGTTCTTAATACACAATTTCCTAACTAAAAATTGAAAGCACAGTTAGCACTGGCACCCAAACAAACTTGAAGGTGCCTGTTCTCACCTAATGACACGAGTCTTGTAATGATGCTAATGACTTCCTGAAGGAAACGGATCATGAGCCAGTGTATTTTATAGAATTGTACTCTTAAATTCTTCTTTTCTCCCTGGCTAGTCTAAATTCAGGAACATACAGGAGCTAATGTTCATAGAAGGCAGCTGACTGCATGACTTTATTCCACATGAGTTGGAAAGAAAGAGTTTGGGATAAATGTGGCAAAGAAGGAATTGCAAAATTTAAATTTTTATTTTTTTTAAATGGCCATATTAGGTTTGCTGTTCATAGAGCCTTAGAAATGTGATTCCGTTTTTCTGTGTAGATGAGGCCGGCGCAAGAGGAGTCAATAGCATTTAATAGATTTATGCCATGCTCGTTCTCTGTAAAAATTAACTGTGCGGTAGGGTGCGGAATACAGATCTGTAGTTACCAGTCTTAAGAATCTGCTATAATTTCACATAAGATGGCTCAATCAATACTAATTAAAAGTGTGAAAATAAGTTTATTTGAAAAAAGAATTATGAAACCATCTAGGTTGCATTTAATATCCACTTATTTTAAGAGCAATAATGCAATATGCTTTTAAAGTATTTAATTATTTTTAAGACACTGAATTTTTCTTGTTTTGGTGTTTAGTGTTTCTATTATTATTTAGGGTCTGTGAGTCATGCCATTAAAAGTCATAGTAATTCTCTTAAACTGTCAACAGTAAAGAACAGAGACGCGGCTACCTCGGCACAGTGACGCCTAATGAATCCTCATCTTTATGTTTCTAGTCCATATAGTCTGCTAGGTGAAACTGGCCGTAAGTAAATGCAGAAGTTAAGTCTCGTGTCGGTAGCAGTTTCCCCACCTTCTAGTTTAGAGCACACTCCAGGTGTGCGGTGACACAGCTGAGCTCCAGGTCCCCACGCTCCCACGTGACCAGAACCATTTTGCGTCTTATATAACTTAATTTTTTTTTTTGTAAGGCAGAGTATTCTAATAACATTCTAGGCTGCTTTAAAGAAAAAAAATTGTAAGTTAATATGTACAAATCATGTACACCAAACCTCTTAAAATGTTAAATATAAAGAAAAAATGTTTGTGTCAACTCTTAAGGTATAAAACATATATCAGATAAACAAGAGAGTGTACGTCATCGTCTCAGCTCTGGTTTGGAGCTTACGGAGTGTGAAGGAGGTTTTTGTTTTGTCACTTGCTTTTGAATTTTGGAGTTGTGTTGGTTGGTTTCACGTGATAAATCTCTTACACTATGATTTCTGTAATTGTTCATGCCCTTTTTTTGTTACATGTTTTTCCATAGCCATTCTTTGCCCCATACCTTTACACGCCAAGGTATTACCCTGGCGGTTCCCAACATCTCATCTCACGTTCATCAGTAAAAACGAATTTGCCCAGAGATCAGAACAATGGCCTAGTAAGTATATAAAAGGGTAACTAAATATTAATCTCATAAAAGAACATGGATAGCATTAAAAGCTGTATTTTTTTTCTTTCTGAAGTAAAAGAGTACAACTTACTTTATAGTTTTCAGCGTCAAGCTGCTACTAATCTAAAATGTATATTTTCATTTCTGGTAAATACCTATGAAAGAAGAATGGCTAGCCATTTCAGTGACTAAATGTTGAGTTTTTACAACCAGAGATCTCTGGCTTGTAATGGATTCTTTTCTATGAAAACTTTAAAAACTAGATGTTTTATATCTGCTGATTTCTAGTATCTTTTAAAAGGACATCTCTATGGTATCTCTGTGTGTATATACATTAGACTATGGTTTAGCAGAAAGGATGCAGTAAGAGAAAAGTATTTCAGTCTGTGGCAGGGATTTAACAGAATAAGATTCTTTAAACACACTATTGAATATAATTAATCCAAAACAAAATACATCTGTGCCAAATATATTAGGGGTTCCTGATGATAAGCTTTAAGTAGCTATAAAAAACAAATTCCCTGTTAATATCATTTTAGTTAGATGTTGAAGTGGTGGAAGGGGACGTCCAGTCACCCTGGTGTTTGGTGTTATCTGTGTGTCGTTTAGCATCATGTCGTTCATCTCTATGTGCCTCATCCTGCCCTGTTCACCCACTCTCCTGTTTATGTTGCTAGGAAGTTATCAAGGAGGATGCTGCTGAGGGGCTTCCTTCACCCACAGACTCCTCGAGGGTAATGGAGTAGTCTTGTGGTGTGGAACTCAAGTGTCTCGTTGCTTCTGTAGCAGCAATGACCATCTTAACGCGATTGGCAGCAGTGCACTAACTCACTGATGGTGTGACTGGCAGTGTAGAGTAGCCGAGTGCTAATAATTACAGCTCATGCATCCATTCCACAGCTAATGTTCCTCCTGCATTTCCCCCTTCTCAGCGATGTGGGAAGGGCTTGTATTCCCCAGCAAGGAAGGGCTGTTTCCAGGAGTCACCACAAATATTGAGCAGTCAATTTTTCCTTAGTGCTGAGAGTTGTTTTCATCTTTAACTGTTTTTTATAAAGCCTTCACTTGGTATGCTTCATGTAGGATAGCTTTAAAAGTATTCAAAATCACCTTTGACGCTAGAGAAAGGTGCGAGCTAGATGGTGTAGACCAGCATGTCTCTAGTAACTCATTCTTGCTTCTAGGTGTCTCCACTGATGAAGTCTTCATGCAATATCCTTCTTCCTTTCTTTATTTGTGAAAGACCTAGAGCTGGTTCAGCATCTAAAGCAAGTTGTTTAAACCCTTACCCCTTAATACATTAAGATACTGAGTTCTTTAAAAATAAGGACCAACAAACTGTGGAGGAAGGCACTAAAATTATAATTATTCCCAACCTGATGTTTAAAAAGAAATGCCTGTGATTAGCAGTCATAAAATCTTACTTTAGTCAGTCAGTATGCAGTTGAAGAGTTCAGTTTGTGTTTTATGTTCAGAATATGTTATTTCATGTACATGCAGTCTCTGAAACTATACTCAAGTGCAGTAAACAGTAGAGAGTTGCAGGCTGAAGTTGCTCATCCTAAGCTTATCAAGAATGTTTAGGGTAAACATGCATTTGAGCAGGTAATAGATTTTTTTTAACCTTAATTTTCTTTGAGTTAATCCTATTAAGAGAAAAAAAGGGAACCATTTTGTTGTTTTATGAGGAGTTGATGATTCTTAAGTCTTTAACATTAGCTGAAGTGTTTGAGCAACTTGGTTATCCACCGATGACAGACCTACTGAGTCACAGCCATTCTTTTGGGTACTTAAGGATGCTGTGGTCCATGAAGCATCACCACTGTATGTAAAGTGACTTTTAATTAGTCAGGGAGCCTTTGTTATAGGGATTCATGTGTGTGGTTCAGTCCTAGGGACTAAAGTTTCTCAGTGAATTTCTGATGGAAATCAGATACTGTGAAGGATTTCATGACTTCAGTGGCACAGAGATGCTGAGTCAGCTAGGGCAGAAGTGTAGGCAAGCACTTGTAATTAAAAGGCACAGTAACTTATTGTTTCTGGGTTCAGAAAGGAGAGCATAGACAAGGTTTGGAATGAGTTTTTCTGAGGAAGGGGAATAATGCAGTTCCCGAGCCATGTTTAAGAACTCAGTAACAAGACATGAAGGCATCTCACCTAGAGCAGTGTCTGTGTGTGTCAGTAAGATAACACACTTCATGTTCTCTCGCACTAAAAGGTAGTTTGTAGCTGGTCAAGTGTTAACGGATGCTCATCATGCTTCCTGTGCTTGTAAGAAATTAACAGCGGCAATAGTTTATAAAGTGTGTTTTGTAGAAGACCAAGCAAAGCACCTCAACATTTCTTCAAAGCCTGCAAAAGCAGTGGTGGAATGACGAACCTGCCTGTCTTAGTCAGTGTTTTGTTTCTGTGAAGAGACACTGTTACCATGGCAACATTTATAAAGGAAAACATTTAATTGGGGTGACTTGCACTTTCAGAGGGTTAGTCCATGATCTTTATGGTGGGAAGCATGGTTGTGTGTAAGCGGACATGGTGCTGGAGAAGGAGCCAAGAGTGCTACATCTGTATCTGCAGGCAGCAGAAAGAGAGAGAGACACTGGGCCTGACTTGAGCATTTGAAACCTCAAAACCCATCCCCAGTGACACACTTCTGCCAACAGTGCCACACCTACTTCAACAAGGCCACTCCTCCTAATAGTGTTATTCCCTGGTGACCAGGCATTCAAATCTATTAGCTGATGGAAGCATTCATAGCATACCACCACACTGCCAGACACAGGTGCCATGGGTGCTAGCTGGATCAGCAGCCTATGGGAGAATAAGTGGTCCCTCTATACTCGAGGCTACCTCGTCCTAACTGGGACAATAGGGCTGTGTGGCCAGGATTCCCTTCATAGACCTGATGAGAAAGACCACTTATAGATGAGCCAGGAGCTGCACCAACCTTTCAGAACAAATTGTGGTGTTATTACAGACAGGATAACATAGAGGGAAAGTGAGGTCAAAAAGTTAACCAACTATGGTCTTTGCAAAATATAGGTGAGCTCATCTGTTTTTACCTCAGGGAATTTCTGATAAACCAAATGTTTGTAAAAATAATAAGTTTTCCCACATTAACATTACAGAGATTATAGTCTGCAAAGTCCAGTCAAAGATTAGCAAGTAAATTAAAATATTTGAGTGTTTCACAAAGTAGGGGCTTGAAATATAAACCCCTGTAGTGGTTTGGCTCCCTGTAATTTTATGAGAAAACATGCATGCCAGATCTTGTGAAAGTGAAGATAATATTAGACCTGAGATGTGCTCTCAGAGGACTAGAGTTAGAAAGGACTAGTAAGTATATCCTCGTCGAAGGGGGAGAAATCCCTTTTCATTATTGAAGCTTTAATCTATACCTCATTTCAGAAAGGCAGGGAGAGCAGCCCCTGGGCCGGCTCTAGCCCCCCCCCCAGGCTTCTCTAGGCACAACTGTTATCTTGGGGGCTGGTTCACCCTCCATGGCCCAGGTGAAATGTGTGGGGCTTACACCAGGTCACAGGAGCAGGGTGTACGTAAGGAGCCAGAATGCTCCGAGCCCCTGCTCCTGACTTCCCCGCATTTGGAGTTAAATAGATCTGTGATGCAGTCCTACCCTTGCACAAGCTACTCTGATTCTGTGCTTTACAGTCTTGAAAAGGCAGGCCAATTTCTTTGATCTGATTTGGGAATTACTAAATACTAGCATATTTAAGTACATTATTACTTACTAAGAATATCCCAGAGCCTTAAAGACTCAGAAGTCAAACTGCTTGAGTTAGGTGTTTGTTGGCTAATAGTTGACAGCAGGGTGTACCTCTGCCACCAGTTTAGATTAACCCAGGTGTTTCTTTACTGATGTTTCTTGGGCATGAGAGGCATTATTTATAGGAGTTTTGAGGTTGTAAATATGACCATGACTCTCTTAAGGACAGGGGTGTGACCTGGGAATCACACCTTAGGCAGTCCTGTGAACATGCAGTACACCCACTCAAACTAAGGCAACTACACAGTCAGTAGATGGAGTATTATCATGGGACCTCCATTAATATACAGTCTTAAGTTGACTGAAGTGTTGTGTGGTGCATGACTGTGTTTGGGAACTTGTAGTTTTTCTGAAAGATTTCACTTGGTGCCTTTACCTTTTCTCAGAGTTCTCACCAAAGTGTCCATTGTCCTCAACACAGATTTGCACTGCATGGCTTTACTTAGGTGAGAGCTGCTTTGAGAAAAAAGATTTACAAAATTCACAAAACACCCTTACAAACCACATAGTCTAGACATACTGAAAAGGAAAGAAAAAAATGGGTTTGTCATGAATGCATGTAATGTGTAATAAAAGTATTTTTTTTACTAATATATAAAAATAAATTCTAGGGGGCTGGAGAGATGGCTCAGCGGTTAAGAGCACTGGCTGCTCTTCTAGAGGACCTGAGTTCAATTCCCAGCAACCACATGCTGGCTCACAACCATTTATAATAGGATCTAATGGCCTCTTCTGGCCTGCAGAGCACTCATACAGAAAATATAAATAAATTTAAAAATAAATTCTAAATAATTAAAATGTACCAAGTTTATGAACTTGACAGTGTTCAAGACAATGTACGGCACACTCAGAGTGAGAGAAGTGTAAATGCATTTGAGGTACAGTGTGGGTCCTGGCTGCTGTCATGAGAAGGTCAAGTGTTGCAAGAGTCAGCTTAAAACGCTGTGGGAGTATGGGTTTGTCTCTCCAGGAAACTGTACCCATAGGTAACAGGACACTTGTGTATAAGACATGCGAAATAGGGACTGACCTACTGCTCTCAGGAGGCATATGTTCAGAAGCAGGCTACTAGCAAGAGTTTTAGGGAGCCAAAGGCTCTTCCCAGGTTTGTGGCTCTTTTAGGAAGTTGGTACCCTAACTCCATATGGCCTAGAAGTCAACTGTAGTGGCATGGTGAGCCTTCTGTTCCCCTAATGGAAGGAAGGGCTCCTTATGGAGGGGCTGCCTTGGGTTAGGTCTCCTGGATGGCATTTTGTTAGCGATTCAAACCTGCTGTGCATAGCAGCTGTGAGTTTGCTGCTCCTGGTGAGAACTATCTTTCATTGGCAGACATTTTACCCCCAAAGGAAGGAATATCGTAGCATTTCTTCCTCCTCCTGTTTTCCTTACAGATTTAGCATTGTGTACGGCTGGCTGACACTGAGTGAGCGCTTGCTGACCCACCATAAAGTTATTGTGTATGTGAAGGGCCTATCTGGTGGGATAGAACAGGAGACAAAAATGGAAGGCATCCTGCACTCACAGCCTGTGGATTCCCAGGCCACCACGGGATCACCAGTGTCTGCCTTTCTTGGCCTCTGGGAGATCACTTCTATACATTGTTGAAAAGACATGACAGATTTAGTATCAAGTGTAATTGAAAAAAATTTCAGAATTACATAGGCAACATTAAAACAGTTTCACACTTTCCAGTGTGTTCTTACCATTAGGTTTAGAGATTGAAGACAATGTTGATTTAATAATGGCATTTCAAATGAATATTAGAGCTTTTGCTAAATGGGCCCCAGCTCATGGAGTAAAGTGTGAGAAGCCAGAGGTTCCTGGAGGTCCTTTATTTCCACCGCTGCTTTAGGGCTTGCCAACTGTCTTCAAGGCAACTGTGTCCGAACCAAGCTGTCTCTTGTTTGCTCAGGAGAAGAGCTGGATGAGAAAGCTGCAGATGCGGGTAAGGAATTGGGAATGGTAGGCATTCTTTAGACTGTGCGTGCCGCAGGTGCCTACCCCCCTCAGAGACTGTGTGTACCACAGGTGCCCACCATCCTCAGTGACTGTGTGTACCACAGGTGCCCACCCCCCTCAGAGACTGTGTGTACCACAGGTACCCACCCCCCTCAGAGACTGTGCGTACCACAGGTGCCCACCTCCCTCAGAGACTGTGTACCACGGGTGCCCACCCCCCTCAGAGACTGTGCGTACCACAGGTGCCCACCATCCTCAGTGACTGTGTGTACCACAGGTGCCCACCATCCTCAGAGACTGTGTGTACCACAGGTACCTACCCTCCTCAGAGACTGTGTGTACCACAGGTGCCCACCATCCTCAGAGACTGTGCGTACCACAGGTGCCACTATCCTCAGAGACTGTGTGTACCACAGGTACCTACCCTCCTCAGAGACTGTGTGTACCACAGGTGCCCACCATCCTCAGAGACTGTGTGTACCACAGGTACCTACCCCCCTCAGTGACTGTGTGTACCACAGGTGCCCACCATCCTCAGTGACTGTGTGTACCACAGGTGCCCACCCCCCTCAGAGACTCCCTGCAGTAGTGTCAACCAGCTGAATATTATGCACCCTTTTAACAGTACTTAAGAAGTGGATTTTCATTATTCTTTTTGAATCAGAAGGAAATGCTAGTTTTTCCCCTTTTATTAAATATAACCCAAGTTGTATTTTCTTTCTGCATGGGAGTCTTTAAGCCATATTTCAGTTAATTTTTTTCTCTGAATTTCAAGTAAATGGAGTGAAATATTTTATAGATGGTCTTACAGTAATATTGAAGTCCTAGGTATAGTTAAAAAGGTTAAAAAGCAAGGACTGAAGGGATGGATCAGTGGTTGAGAGTACTGACTGCTCCTCTGGAGGACCCAGGTCGAGTTCCAGCCAATACCACACAGCTGCTCACCTCCTATAGATGACTCCAGTCCCAGGGATCCACCACCCTCTTCTGGCCTCCATGGGCACTGCAAGCATATGATATCTATCTATCTATCTATCTATATAGTAAAATATCTTTTAAGTTAAAAAGCAGGCAAACATGTTAGTGTTTTTTTTTTCCTTCCTTTTTACTTAAAGTGTCCTTACACTGTAGTGTTAAGCTTTATCTGTCATCTTTGACAGGACTATTTATCCAGCCACGTGAAGAGTAAGTTACCTAGTGCTCAAAATAACATAACACAGGAGGAAGAAGAGCCAAAATTCATTTCCAGCTAATTAACAGTTTCTAATTGCATTTCCTGTTTGGGGGCACCTTAGAGTAGACCACCATTGCACTGACTGGTCTGATACCCGTGCACATCCCTATGGAGATGTGCATATAGAGCACCTTCTAAAAGCTTACTTGTAGTAGGTAGAAGAGGTCCCCTGTGGACTCCAGATACTGACCGTGTTCAAAGACTGATGTCTGAGGGAAGGCTAGCAGAGCCTTGCTCTTGCTCACTAAAACAGCGTGGTCAGTTACTTTGTTTAAATTTATCAGTCATCTGTGGATGACTTTAAGCTTTTAAAAATATAGCTCACTGATTTTTAAGTTCATAAGAATAAGTAAGAGCAATGTTTATTTTCTTCGAAATAGAGTTCTTAGAATTCTACAGTATGGCAATCAAAGAATGTGGGTTTTTTTTTCTTTTTTACATTCCTGATTTGTTGGGCTGTAAGTCTCAAGACATCTTTTGAACAGACAATTGAGGCTTCTGTTAGGATCAACACTCATATTTAATGGTGTATTTCTGAACAATAACTGTCCTTCGAGGTAGTCTAAAAAATTAAACCTTATAAATTTTTGACAGTTTTAAGCTTATATGTTGGAAGAATATGGGAAATGTGATTTACCTAGTTTTCTTGTTTAATGTGTGATGCATGATTTATTCTTTTAATGGAAAAAATAAGTTTTAATAGTGCAACTTTAAAATTTCTAAATATCTACTAATGCCATAAAACTGGTTTTTGTATGTTTCTCACTCAGTGCTGCTGATACCAAAGTTTGTTCAGAGTGGAGGGAAATAAGAAGCTTGGTGTGGGCTGTTTCTGTGTGCAATGCGTGTGCTTTGATGGTTTATTTCACATTCATGGCCTTCACTTTGTTTCCTTCCTTCCTTAAAGCCGTGTGACTCTGGGTTTAACAGACAGAGACAGGTACAGAAACTCCTGTGACATCTCACTTACCTTAGCAGGCTGTTAGACAGTCATCGGCTACTTCATGCTGGGCTGTTTATAGATCTCTGCGCATTCTGTGTCTTGGATTCATTTCTGTAGTTGCTTTCAGCCTCTGCATGGCAGTCACTGCGACTAATCAGTTTTCAGCTTATTTAATAAATTGACTGAAGATGTGATATCAGAGTATACTGTTAACCTACTGACACCAGAAAGCAAAACCGCCACCTCAGGTAACCAGTGTTTTCATAGCTTTGCTTTGAACTGGAGGAACTCTGATGAAGGTGCATTTTCAACGTCTAATAGTTGAAACAAGCTAATGTGTGCTATGTTGAGTTTTCCCAATAAGAAAGATAAATAAATACATTCCAATTTAGAAAACCAGTCTGCTGGTTGATCTGGATTCCACAGGTGGATTTCGAATGTGAATGCACTGTAAACGTTGAAGGACTAGCATTTGGGTTCCTCGTTTCCTCTCAAAATAATATACTTGGTTTCTACTAAGAATTTGGCAACTTAATAAAATTTTTATATTTATCTTACTTTTATGATCTCTCCATTCAAAATTTATTATTTTGGTTATAAAAGTCATTTGATTTAAAAGTAATTTAACTATACATTATTACTTTATGAAAGACTTGGAAAATGATTAACATTTATCCTTCCTTCAAAGAAACTATTGCTACATATGGTTTTCAAATTAATAACTTATCAGTTGGTAAAGACCAACTTAGAAATAGGAGTCAGGCATGGTCTTAACTCCTTGGTGGAGGTGGCCTCTGCTAGGTGTCAATACTTCACAGCTTTCCTTTTCCCAACTAATAAATTCTTGGGGTAGATTTTCGAAACTCTGCCATGTTCTGTTCAACTTGCTTGGCTTTCACCCATTAATTGATGGCCGTCAATGGAGGTTATTATAATACAGCTACTGCAGCAATGGTGGTTGCCTAGTGGGGATTCTGTTTCTCTCTGCCACATTTATTAATTGGAATTCCATAAGGAAAAGTTGTCTTTTCCTCCTAATTCACTTAGTTAAGTATTAATCTTTAAGGCCAGGAGTGGTGGCATATCCCTTTAGTCCCAGCACTTGAGTGGCAGAGGTCAGCCATCTCTATGAGTACAAGGCCAGCCTGATGTACATAGTTCCAAGACAGCCAGGGCTACATAGAGAGTTCTTTTTTTTTTTCATAGAGTATTCTTACATCAAAACAAAAACTAATTTAGTCTTCTCAGTATGGATTCATGGATTTTTCCTATGAATTATAATCTATCATAATCTATATTTTATTGATGAAATTCTACTTTTGTGATTTTTTTAAACAGAAAAGAAAGTAAGCCAATATATTGAGAGCAAGGACCCAAGTTAAAGGTTTGGATAACATTTAAAAGATCAGTCTTATTCACCAGTAAAAGGAAGTGACATGTGACAAGATGAATGAGCCTTAAAACAACATGCTGAGTTAGAGTCAGAGAGGGAAGGACACATGTTGTACAGTCCCATTCATATACAGTGTCTAAACAGACATTTCAAACCCGGAGGTGGAAACTAACTGATTGATTGCCAGGGACTAGGGTGGTGTTGAAAGACAGCGGAGAGACTACTAATGGGAACAGGAGTTTGTTTCTTTTGAAGGTGATGGCTCACAAACCATCATATAAATATGTAAATATCTATGTAAATAAAGTTAAAGTCATCAAATTAGTCAATTAATGTGGGTGTTTCATGGCACATGAAGAGGAAATCAGCATGGTATTTAAAATTCACATATTGATAGTGCATAGTGTACACGGAACACTGACTGACTTACTAGGCAAAAAAGGGCTGTGTGCAAAGATATGAAAATTCAAGTATGAAAAGACTAGTCTTTTGCTGTTAATATTTTAAAGGCAGTGCAACTTTGGACCATGTAAGATATCATGCATTTTATAGTTAAATAAAAGCAAACTACAAATGAGTGTATTTGATGCAGTTTGCTCCAGGTCATCCGTTTCTAAACTTTGATGTACCTGTGTTGCTTTTGTAAGCTAGGTAGAGCCTTGACTCATGAAGTTGCTGCTCCTGCTGTCTGAGTTCCATCTGTCACATGCACACATGCATGCATGCACGTGCACACACACAGTAGATGTCCGTGTATTTCTCAGGTAGTAAAATTATTTATGTTTTCACACTACAGATAAAGTTTGACTGTATCTAACAGGCATTTTTAAACTATTGGATAGTCTACTGTTTCTTGACACTGGTAAAAGAGTCAGTAGAACATTTATTGAAACATTTATTTACCTTTCCCTGCCTGACTGTCCTGGAACTTGCTATGTAGGTTATGCTGGCTTTGAACTAGGAGAGATCCACTTGCCTCTGCTTCCTGAGTTCTAGGATTAAAGGTGTGTGTCACCACTCCCAGCCAAACTTATATTCTCTGAAGGAGGTGATAAGTCCTATTTCTCATATGAATATTATATTGAAGGGTAAACAGGGCAGATCAGAATGCCATCACCTTTATTGCATTTTCTGTATTGTGGCTTTTCTCTTCAGGGCTATAGCTTCTAGAACCCTTTTTTAGAAATAGTTGGAGCAAAGAAAACAGTACATTTATATAAAACCTGATCAGCTACACTTTGGTCCTAGTCCACCACTCCCTAGATTCTGGAAGCCTGACTATCAAGGCAGTGCATAGAGTGTTTTTAAGGTTACTTAATTATTTGATATAAGCACTTAAAAATTATCCTTAGAGGTTTCTTTTGTATTCTATAAGTGTCGTCTTCTTCTTCTTCTTCTTCTTCTTCTTCTTCTTCTTCTTCTTCTTCTTCTTCTTCTTCTTCTTCTTCTTCTTCTTCTTCTTCTTCTTCTCTCCTCCTCCTCCTCCTCCTCCTCCTCCCCCTCCTCCTCCTCCTCCTCTTCCTCTTCTACGTCTCCTTCTCCCTCTTACTCTCCCCTTCTCCTCCTCTTCCTCCTCAAGTTCTCTCCCTCTTATTGAGGGCAGTTCCCTTATTTCTCAAAGTTAAGTATAATAATGAGGACTAGATGTAGCCTGGTCCACAGGATGACTATCTGAGAAAAGTGGTTTGGGTCAAGCTGTCTTTCCCATAATAAATGCTATTCATTACATGTCACAGTAGCTGAGTCTACTTATTAAGGGCATTTTCTTAAATTCTATATGCACTGGCTGTGTTTTTTTTTTTTATTTCAGCAGAATAACTTAATGAATTTTTCTGTCACGTGACCTCACACACTCCATATTAACACTACTCATCTGTATTTCCCTTGGCTTACCTAGGGGTCAGCCTCCACCACAAGCACAGGGCTGCTGCTGAGTTCCATGACCGTGGATATCGTTTCTGAAAAGTTGAGGCAAATAGAAGGGCTGGACCAGACCATGTTGTCTCAGTATTGCGCAACAATCAAAAAGGTGATGTGTATGCTTCCATATTACCTAGGGAAAGGCCTGCGAGTGCAGAAGACAGGCCACATGCTGGGCAGCACATCTTCACACCGAGCCACTACATGCGACACCTCTAAGTGAAATGGGTGCTTCCTATTTCGGGTTCTCTAAGTAGATTAAAGAAAGAGTAGCTGACTAGCAGTGCTGTCTCACACGGTCTAATATAGGGATAGAATGGCACAGTGAGCATACAGCTCATTCACTGTGGAGCAGAGAGCCTGGGGAGCTCCTTGGGATGCCCACTAGCTTCAGCTGCCACACAGTATGCGGTTCTAACCCAGAATCTCTGGAACAGGAAGCTTTCTGAGCATGAAGATCAGTGTAGATTCACTGTCGGGCCTGTTGAGCTGGACTTTGTGCTGGGTGCTCAGTGAGGAAAGTCCAAAGGCATATCCCTCTATAAGTGCTCAGAAGTGGTGTTAGTTCCAGGCATTCTGGGGAAGGATACCCCCCCCCCCCCGCAGTATGTGTTTGTGTGGCTTCATAGTAATCACAGAGTAGAGTTTATTTCCTACAAAAAGTCATTTTTTTTATCATGTGAGAGTTATGGTTGTATTATGTTTGAAGAACCACATAGGGTTGGGCTTGCAAGGCTGGTGCATTCGTGAAGGTTCTTTTCTTCCATGTCTTATAGCTCCAGAGTCACCCTAAACTGGACAGTATGTCTGGAGGTGCAGTGAAGACATTGCCTACATAAAGTTAATCGCATCCAGTTGCAGATTTTTCTTCTAGCCTAAGATTTCATATCACAGTTATTGAAGTAGAACATTGTTAGCAAGCCTCTGCTGCTTGTGCATTTGATAAATTACATGCATTTCTAGACACCATGTGACTGATCTTAGCCCACATGTGGTCAGAAGTACTCAACACATGCTGGTTTTCTTATACAGCTAATCCATGCCTCTCCCTGTCCGTCTGAGTCAGTACCTCCTTCACACACACAGACCCTGCTTCTGCAGGCACATGCTTAGTGTCGGGAGTCTGCTCTCAGTCTCCGTGGACAGACTCTGGATGCTCATTCCTTTGAAATTAACCTGGAAATGAAACATCCGACCCATCCCAACATAAATGCTACCTCATTTTACCAGTTAGTAGCCAGGATTTTTCCCACATAAAATCAGAAGGCCACCTTTGAATTATGCTAGTGTTTCTCATTTAAGTGCAGCTAGAATTACAGGGCCCCCAAAATTGAAAGCCTACAGTAAGTTTAATAAACTGGAAAGTTAGAGTCTGAGCATTCTGTATGTATTGTAAGTGGTGAATCAGCTTGTTAGATAAACTTCATTTAGATCTTGGTTGGCAACTAACACACTCACAGGGTAGAAATAGTTCTTCCTCCCAGCCCCAACCCTGTGTTCATGTTAATATCTTCTCAGATTCAAAAAGCAAAATTAGGTGGGTTTGTTGCTGCCCAGTACAGAGCAGGTGGAAGCATTTGAGAGGACATGGTTGGTCCTGAAGTGTGCTTTGTTTCTCTGAAAAGCTTGACACTTAGGAAAATGTCAAGTGGTTTGTGTGGCCGAGGTGCAGCTCACTGTATTGCATGGAGAATGATGGCCACTCTGAGTGCAGCCTCTCTGAAGCAGAATTGAAACCACCAGGAATTCAGAACGCTTTTGATTTTGTTTTTGTTTTCACTCAGGCAAACATAAATGGCCGGGTATTGGCTCAGTGCAGTGTTGACGAGCTGAAGAAAGAGATGAATATGAACTTTGGAGACTGGCATCTTTTCAGAAGCATGGTGAGGTTTTACAGCATTATCAGAGCACTGTATTACATTATGTAAAGTTGTCTGCAACACTGTACAAACCCAAAACTAAGGAGTGCTGGCCCAAGCCGATAATTTTCCGTATTCATTTAAAAACTGTTTGCATTTGGTGTGTGTAACTTGTCTTTTTATCTTCTCTTCTCTTCTCTTCTCTTCTCTTCTCTTCTCTTCTCTTCTCTTCTCTTCTCTTCTCTTCTCTTCCCTTCCCTTCCCTTTCCCCTTCCCTCCCCTCCCCTCCCCTCTCCTCTCCTCTCTTCCTCTCCTCTCCTCTCTTCCTCCCTCCCTCCTTCCCTCCCTTCCTTCCTTTCTTTCTTATTTTTTTTTTGAGTTTTACACGTCTATTCTGCCCAGTGTTATGGAGAATAGTTAGAGACAATTTCACCAGTTTTCCATGCTTTTGTTTTTGTTTGTTTGTTTGTTTTGTTTTGTTTTTCAAGACAGGGTTTCACTGTAGCTTTGGAGCCTGTCCTGGAACTAGCTCTTGTAGACCAGGCTGGCCTCAAACTCACAGAGATCCGCCTGCTTTTATTTGACAAAAATGCTCTCCTTGACCAATTCCTGGAGGGTTGCTCTGAGCCCTCCAGGCATCAACCTTCACCGTCTGTCCTTGTCTATTGCTCTGTGCCAGCAGCAATACACATGAGCCACTTTGGAAAGAGCCCTACCTTCAACATAAGATCACCCTGGCACTCCTCAGGTTCCTTCTTGTCCCTCATCTTCAAGAATCTTGCCAAATTGGTTTACCCAGAATCCTTTGAAAACGAGCCTTCCCAACCTCCCGCCCACTGGCTCTGAGCACCCACTCTTTGCTGTCTTTGGAGTGGAGTGGTTTCTATCCTTAGGTCTCGATCTGGTATATAGTTCTTGCTGCTCTCCGCTCCGACTCTGGCTTCCTTTCACACACTCCAGTTGAGTTTTGTTTTTCCCTAAGTTTTAACATTTGTAAACTAAAATGCTGATACTTCTTAACATTATTAATAGGACTAAGATAAGGTCGCACTGTTGAGTGTCTTCTGGACCCTGTTGTGGTAACTGGGCACTGCTTTAACTCTGAAGCCTCTGTCGTGTGGTTTGACAATGCAGATGATATCCATCTTTTGTTAAGGTTTTGGAAATGAGGAGTATGGAAAACCAGGTAGTCCCTGAAGACCCACGCTTTCTCAATGAGAACTCCAGCGCCCCAGTTCCTCATGGGGAGTCTGCTCGCCGTGCTTCTCACAGTGAACTGCCTCACACGGAGCTTTCCAGCCAGACTCCCTACACCCTGAACTTCAGCTTTGAAGAACTGAACACACTTGGCCTAGAAGAGGGAGCCCCACGGCATAGTAATCTGAGTTGGCAGGTATTTATTTTCTGCCATTTTTCATATGATTGGAGAATAATACAAATGTGCTGGTACACTAGACGCTTGTTTAGAGAGTGCTGGCTGAGAATCCAGCTGGGCAAGAAGAAGGGATGTCTACTTAAGGGCTTGGTTTTTATCTGCAGGGGAAGAATTGGTAAAGCACAGGGGAAAGTTAGATTATTTAGAAATTGACAAAAATGGTGAAAACAGTCAAAAAAGAGAGTAAGAACGGTGGCACACGCCTTTAATCCCAGCGTTCGGGAGGCAGAGGCAGGAGGATCTCTGTGAGTTCAAGGCCAGCGCTGTCTATACAGACTGAGAATGGGGCTGTATTAGGGTGGGTGCAAATTTCCCTTTCTTTTGGTATTCTCTTTTGAGATTCAGTGACCATCAACCAGAGTACATCTGTGTGGGAAATGGCTGCTACTCATGGAGACCTTTGGTCTGGTTTCCCTTTGTGCACAGGGACACAGCACACACCACACTTGCTCTTTCATGCTGCTCAGGCTGGGCTTCAGCCCCTGGACTCAAGTGAATCTCCTGCCTCAGCATCTTGAGTGCTGGGACCACAGACCTGCACCCTGTGTGGGTTGCCTCACGCGTGCTCTCTGTGGAGATACACACGTGCTATCTGTAGAGATACTCACACACGTGCTCTCTGTGGAGATACTCTTAGACAGGGGCGAGCATCAGGAGCAGAAGTGCAAGTGAGTGATGTGCGAAGGATAACGGAGGACTAGAAGACAGTAAGCTCCGCAGAACCAGAGCAGGGCACAGGGGACCAGTGAGAGAGGCAAAGTTAGGAGCTCCAGGAAGCTCTGCCTGGGCAGTGTGAGAAGGGCAGTGCTGGCTGCTGCTCCTGGAGAGGGCTTTTATTTGACAGTGACAGTGTTTTTTCTTTTTTCTCCATTCAATCTTCATTAAATGGAGAAGCCATTTTTTTTTTATTGAATACTGACCACCACAAGAATTACTTTACAATGAGCCGAGTTTACACTTGGTCCCTTGGTGTCTCTGTTCCCACAGAAGCCCTTCCTTTCTTTCCCAGCCTCTGAGAAGCCCCTCCTCCTCCCTGCTCAGCACTGTCTCCCAGCACAGCAGCTCTCACAGCTCCCTCTGCTCTTAGGAACAGTCAGGACCTGGGCTGGAGGGACAGCTCAGCAGGGAAGATGCTTGCCTCATCCTGATGACCTCTGAGTGTGACTGCTGAGACCCACATGGTAGAAGAAGGAACCAGCTCCCCATAGTTGTCCTCTCACCTCCATGCACGTCCCCAGACTCATGTACACACATGGCACACACATACAGACACACAGACACACATAGAGGCACACACAGGCACATACACACACACACACACAAACACAGTAAAATAATAAGTACTATCAGGACCTAGAAAACTTTTGCATATATAAGTTACTACAAATAGTTAAATAGAAACTGAAAATGTTTCTAAATATCTTAAGTAATTATAGGTTAACATAAGTAACATTTTTACAAAAAAATTACTTTTTTTTTTCAAACAAAAAACGTTCATTGAGAATGGGAATGTTTTGCACATACCTTTAATGCCTGGCTTCCTAGAAGACAGCTGGTTCCCAGGTGCTGCTGCCTCACGTGTCCATCGGCAGCACACGCGTGGCTCTGGAAACTCCACCTGGCCCTCCTGTGTGAATGAGGAGAAAAGGCACAGACATCATCGTGTCTTGCAGAATGCAGTTCAGGAGCCATGGGTCCACTGCCCAGGGGCATGTGCAACACTTGAGAACAGTCGTTAGTGGGTGGAGGGAGTCGGGCCACATCCTGTAGGGCTGCCCCCTCCGAAGGAAAGATGGTTTGCCCTACCTTGTTCTAGCCTTTCCTGTGGCCCATTCTTAAAATCCTCCATGATTCTTTTTCCTAATCTGTACTTTTAATTGCTCGTCTATTAGCTTTCCTTGGCTCTAACACAGCTGGAACCTTCCCACTCAGTCTTAGAAACTCCATCAAAGTGGCCCGTTCTGCCTCCCTGCCCAACTGACCACAGCTGCTGCTGCGCATCACAGACCTTTGTTGTAACCTCTTCTGTCTCATTTTAGGAGCATTTTCTTCCTCTGAACTAGATGTGACAGGAACTTCCTAGTGTATATCTGAGACGAGTTCTTTTATCAGACCTTGAAGACTTGAGTGTTTTGGTTTTGAGATTTGTCTTTATTTCTTCTTTATCTCTTCTAAGAGGAATTCTTTCTCAATGAAAGTGTTTTTACTTTAAATAAAAACTTGAAATTACTGAGGGCAGTTGCTCAAATGACATACAACCTGAAATTGTTCTTTTAAATATAAACAGTAAATTAATGTTGCTAAAATTGATGTTAATAACAGAATTATTCATAAATTCATAGCTTTTGGTAAACTGTTAGGTCGACTTTTTTAAGACCTTAGTATTTTGATAACTTTTAAATTCTTAGTGTACATATGTATTTCCTAAACTGATATTTGTTATGTCTTTTCCCCTTCTTATTTGAATTCTTAAATTTTTTTTTCTGTCTTCACAGTCACAAACTCGCAGAACCCCAAGTCTCTCGAGTCTCAATTCCCAGGACTCCAGTATTGAAATTTCAAAGCTTACTGATAAGGTGCAGGCCGAATATAGAGATGCCTATAGAGAGTACATTGCCCAGATGGCCCAGTTAGAAGGGGGCACAGGGTCGGCAACAATAAGCGGCAGATCTTCTCCACACAGCACATACTATATAGGTCAGAGTTCCTCAGGGGGCTCCATCCATTCCAGTCTAGAGCAAGAAAGGGGGAAGGAGAGTGAGCTAAAGCAGGATGATGGGCGGAAGTCATTCTTGATGAAGAGGGGGGATGTGATAGATTACTCCTCCTCAGGGGTGTCCACTAATGATGCCTCACCCCTCGACCCGATTACTGAGGAGGATGAAAAATCTGACCAGTCAGGTAGTAAGCTTCTCCCAGGCAAGAAATCCTCAGAAAGGCCCAGTCTCTTCCAGACAGACTTGAAGCTTAAGGGAGGTGGTCTGCGCTACCAGAAACTGCCCAGTGATGAGGATGAATCTGGTACTGAAGAGTCAGACAATACCCCACTGCTTAAAGATGGTAAGGAGAAAAAGGCTGAAGGCAAAGCGGAGAGAACATCCAAGTCTCCAGAACACAGTGCTGAGCCAATCAGAACATTCATTAAAGCAAAAGAATATTTGTCAGATGCTCTCCTTGACAAAAAAGATTCCTCAGATTCGGGAGTGAGGTCAAACGAGAGCTCTCCCAACCACTCCCTTCACAATGAAGCAGCAGACGACTCCCAGCTGGAAAAGGCAAATCTCATAGAGCTTGAAGATGACGGCCACAGCGGGAAGCGTGGGCTGCCACACAGTCTGAGTGGCCTGCAAGATCCAATTATAGCTCGGATGTCAATTTGCTCGGAAGACAAGAAAAGCCCTTCTGAGTGTAGCCTGATTGCTAGCAGCCCTGAAGAAAGCTGGCCCGCATGCCAGAAGGCCTACAATCTGAACCGAACACCCAGTACTGTGACTCTCAACAACAACACCGCGCCAGCCAACAGAGCCAACCAGAACTTTGATGAGATGGAGGGAATCAGGGAAACTCCTCAGGTCATTTTGAGGCCTGGGCCCAGCCCCAACCCAACTACTGTTCAGAATGAAAATCTGAAGAGCATGACGCACAAACGAAGCCAGCGTTCCAGTTACACCAGGCTCTCGAAAGATGCATCTGAGCTACACGCAGCCACCTCGGATAGCACGGGCTTTGGAGAAGAGAGAGAAAGCATTCTCTAAGCAAAAGAGAAGTGAAGGACAAGACTGTCATGAACTTTGAATGGATCCATTACCATTTACTCATCATGTTTGTCATCACAGATAACAGAGGTGGTCAGGCATGTGGTGAAGCACACGTCCTCTGTACAGCAGAGGGAAGCCTGAGACACCATGGCCACCAGTCATCTCCATTGTCCCCTGCACCATGGGCATTTGCAGTCTCACCACCATCATGCCCTTCCCTGGCACAACCGCACAGATCAGTGAGAAACAGGCTGGATATGAAAATAGGTCAGACGTGCATTTAAAGCTGACAGGCTTAAATCACAAGGAAGAAAACCTAGAGATCTCCTTTATAAAATATTCATGAAACTTTTGAGGGAAGATATAGTGTTAGATGGAGCAGAAACCAATTTTGCTGTTAGAATTTAATCTTGGTACAGATTTATAGGTTTTAGAGTAGAGACCAGAGACTAAAAGTGAATGCCTAGCAAATGGATAGCCAGTGTACTATGTAAGACTCATTGCTTTTTAAAGAGGTCTTAGAATTTAAGTAGAAAATATATACTGAAGAAGGCGATAAAAGCTGATAAGAAAGTGAGTCAGCAGAACCCAAAGCACTGTGCCTGGGCCATGATGAGTCCTTAGCAGAGGAGGTAGGGGAGGGCAATGTATTCTGGGATGCTCTCTCCAGACCTAGCCCAGGCTTCCAACACCTGTGCCCTCAAAACCTTCCTAGGCTATTCTGCAATTTCTGAATTATGCATCTAACCTAACCCAGCTTAGCCCATGGCTAAGAAAAAATACTACACACACACACATACACACACACACACACAAAATTAGTTGTTCTGGTGATTAAACCTGGGACTTCACAGATGCTAGGTAAAGAATGGCTGAGCTACATCCCCAGGCCTAAGCAGGAGCCCTTTCCGGGAGAGTCAGGAAGACAAGGGTGTAAACTGTTACTGAATTAAAAGAGTTAGTGATAGTGCTACTAGACAAAGCAGTGAGCAGATACTGAATTTGGTAAAAGTGAGGCACTGCCTTCTGTGCTGCAGCAGTTTGTGTCACATATCTGTTCCTAAGTCAGCACTGTAATTACAGGGGAAATTATAAAAACTGCAGTGTACTTTAAAGAAGAGCTTAGACGCCACAACAGAGCAAGAACAAAGAGACAGAGCCGGTGTGGCCATGATGCTACACTTGCCGTTATTCTTAGCAAAGCTAGAATGAGCACATACATTTAAGTGTCATGTAGGCTAGGAGTGTGCCTGTCATCATCATGCATCAAAACTGTGTCACTTGATCAGAGCTCATTATAGAGAGTCGGTTCTAGCAGTATGTCCTGGGCCACAGGTAGGATGTAGATGGTGAGGTCGCAGGCTTAGTGTTCGTGGAGATGTCTATCACTGACTGGACCTGTGTTGTTTACTTGACACTGTGCTGGTAGCTGCTCCATGTTTCAGTGCCTGGCTGTTTGAGTGTAATTGAGCATTGTCATGAAGTGCATATGTTGCATGATCTCCAACAGGTATTTTAAGCATTAAAAACAGCATGATGTTGCCGACATGCATTTTACTACTTCTAATGTTTATTAGTTTGCAGTATCATGTAACTGGTACTTGAGAAGCAGTTTGGTTTCTCTCCAGGTGAGTGGTCACAGCTCACAGTCATGGGAGTCCTTTATTCACACTGTCTGTGAAGTCATTACTGGAGTGCCAAGTGCACACGTAGACTAGGAACAATAAAGAGTTGCATGCCATTCTGACTCATGGAGTTTTATTCACTATAGCAATGACAATTCATATTCTGATTAAAAGTTAAAACGTGGTCTGTGTGTCTGTTTTGTCCTATGCCTGGAGTCTGTGGACTTACAGGTAATGAAGTTGGCAGAATGTTCCAGACAGCCCTTACTGACTTTCTGAGAAAGGTTGGCTCTGAAGCCCCGGTGCCTAACTAGTGCTTTCTTGAAGCTTCAGCATCTCCAAGCACATGGCACCTTAGCACAGGCAGTCCATCTCTGTAGCTAGAGGCAGACAATCCAGATTCCTGCAGAACAGCAGTTTGTTGCATGAACTTTCTAGACCAACATGCTTTCTCCTACGGGTACAGAAATTGACAGGCCAGATGGGTTCCTGAGTCACCGTTATCCCTCTGAGTCTGCATGTCAGTGTGTGTCTGTGTCTTTTTATATCGCATAGCTCAGTCTGATTCACACACAGTCAAAACTCTGCATTAAACTGAATGAAGTAATAGAAAAAGGAGCCTTGACCCCTGCCTGTCTCTTAGATTGTCACCCAGTCTCAGGCTGTGTGAGCCCCCTTAGCTCCACCTTCAGCCATAGAAGGTGGGCTGATGTAGCAGCCTATCACTCACCGTGGCCTTTGGGGGGTTTCCTTCTGAGAATATCTTTAGCCCTGGTTGTCCTGGAACCTGTTTTGTAGGCCAGGTTGGCCTCGAACTCAGAGGTCCACCTGCCTCTGCCTCCTGAGTGCTGGGATTAAAGGCATGCGCCACCGTGCCTGGCACCACTGGTATTTTTCAATTAGAGTCAGCTTTTGCGGTGCTGGATGATTAAGGATCAGGAGTCCTGCACTATCAACTTTAAGCTTTGCTGGCATGGTGACTCTTGTCTATAATCACAGTGCTCAGGAGATGGAAATAGGAGAGTCACGTGTTCAAGGCCAGCCTCAGCTACATGGAGATTTTTGAGACCAGCTTGGGCTATGTGAGGCCTGATCTCAGAAAACTAACAACAGAACCAGAAGAAGTATTTTCAGTAATAAGAGAACTTGTTTTCCTGTGTTATTTTATATGGTTTTAAATAGTCAGAATAATTTTAGTTGCTTAACCAAGTAATTTTAGAGTTGTATTTGCTTAAATCCTCATCCTGAGAATTCAAGCTCATTCGCATGCTCTAGTGCTATAATAAAAATAATTTATGATTATTTTTTCCTTACTAATAGTAACTTTTGAATGAAATTACATTTTGTTTATTTTGGTTTGGCTAAAGTACTAAATTTAAAAAGTTTTAAGACCACATAATTTTTTGTTACACCAGGAATTCTCAGCCTCTTTAGAAATATTCCTGAATTTAAAAATAAAAAAAAAGCATGAATTCCTGGTGAACTCCTGAATAGATTTCTGTACTTACCAGGAAAAGAGAGCATAGGCCCCCCTTTAATTAATGGGTGAATGGCATTGAAGGATTAGGGAGGAAGGAGGGTGCAACAAAGTGAGCATCTTTGGCAAATTTGTGCTACGGGCCCCAGCCTGCTTTATCCCCCATCTTCTTTCCTGGGCTCAGCAGACACAGCAGAAAAGAAAAGGGAATGGGGACACCCTCCTGCCTGGGGCAGGTAAGCCACCCGAAATGAGTACCCTTCCTCACTTAAGCTGAAGCATAGGCTGGAGTTACACAGAGACTTGAAACTAGAAACTTGTAGATAGCAGTGAGCCGGCTGGGGACGGCGTTTCATTGACTCATCGCTTGGCAAAGGTTGAGAATCCCTGGTTGAGACTAATTAAGTAGAAAGAGGCTTTGAAGTCTTACGTAATATTAAACCCTTTCCTGCCTAGGAAGAAAATGCTGCCCCTGTACTAGATAGACAGCGGCTCAGAAGATCCAGTTTAAACTGAGGTATGTAACAAACTAGTTTTCAAAGTAAGAAGCATTGGGAACAGTTGCCAGGAGCTAACCCCCGTCACCCACACGGTTGAAGATTTTTTAAATGAATAATAAGCAAACCTTGCTGTAGACCGTGTCTCCTAGACTGTCCAGATACACCCATGAAGCCTCACCAACATGACTGCCTCAGCATGAGCTGAACAAGGACAGGAGATATGCCAAAGTGGATCTGGGGTGTGGGAGAGACCCCAAAGAACCCAGGCAGCTAAGGGGTGCTGACAGCAGGGGAAATAGTCTTAACCAGGGAAGAGCACACCAACTGTTCATGCCAAACGGACAGCAAGTACAAGGGACATACAGACTAAGCAGGTTGTATTTGCGTGTGTAGGAATATATGTTTATGTACACTATGCAATAACTAATGAGAAGTAGAGACCATGAGTTTGAAAGAGCAAGACGGGGTATGTGGAGGGAGGAAAAGGAAGGAGGAAATGATATAATTGTGATTGCAATAAATTAAAAAAAAATTGTAGCCAGCCATAGCCCTGGCCTGCAGGTCCTCTGGCTGCTGGCCCAGACAGGTGCAAATCCGAGCTGACAGCTTCCTGAGAGGGGCCTCTGGCAGGAGGACGGATGAGCACTGTTCAGGTCTCCCAGGAGAGTGAAACATCTGGGAAATTAATACGTTTCTAATAGAGACGTTGACCAAGAAGGAAGGGCGGCTATTGATGTTTCTTGACCCTGGATAGGATTATACCCTGATATTCCCACCAGAATCCCAGGGGTTCCCCTGTGAACATTGGGGAACACTGTCACCAGCGCTGGCAAGAGCCGACATTTGAAGTATGGTATCCACTGGTGCATGTTGCTTTGGTGACTCCTTTAAGTTGAGGCCTCACTAACGAAGAGCCCTCCGTGTTCCCAGAAATTTGAGTGACGACTCTTAGAAAGTCTGGAATCTGACCTGAAGTAAAGACCAACATTAGTGAGAAAACAAAACACACACCACACACACAACACACAATATACAACATACACAGAGATACACAACACACATACACACCCCACAAAACATGAAATGTTTAACACAGTGTTACTGTTTCAAAACAAAACATTCTGGATCTGCTGGTGGGTGTGGCCTGTGGTCACTGACAGGCAGACCACTCCCAGCGTAATCGGCAGCTGAAGATGCCCGTTGCAGCGCTATTTACTCTACGCATTATGAGCCATTTATTGCGACCTGGCAAAGCATGAACTGGCATATCAAAATGAATGAATTACTAAACTATCAAGACATGAATGAACGAAATCATACTCTCATAACAAAATGTGTGTCCTTATTCAAATTAAGAAGCTATCCGAGGTCATTAAGGTCTTTATTATTCGTGATCATTTTCTAATTTTATTGTATTTACACATATTTACCTCCTTCTTTTTCAAGGCAACAAGGGCTTAGAACCTTAGTATTCTGCCCATAGACCAAGCAGCGCTTCTTTCTCATTCTCCTGACAGCTCGGTTAATTTCCCCAGCCGGCTTCCTCACCACGTATAAGGCGGTGAAGAAGACACGGCCACCGTTGGTTGTAGCCCTGCCATGCATTCGGCCAGAGAAGAAATGTGTCACCTTAACCAGATTTCTCTGTTCTCTGTAATTTTAGGATCGAAGTTAGTTTTTAATGAAGTATTACTTTTATAAGATTTTAGGTAAAAGCCCAATGTATAGAAAAATATGTAAGTAATCTAATCTCTCCTCTCATGTCCTGTAGCACATTCTTGGTCAGGTAACTAATAAAACGTTAGATATTCTCAAAATTGTCACAGTTCAGACACTTGCAAGTTGTGCTTTCTTAGAACTTCTAGAAGGCATGCTGTTTTTACTAAATGTGAATTAAACTATTTTGAAAGAGATTATTTTCTTTTCGGGTTCTGTGTATTCTCCATATTTGCCTATGTTCTTTTCCGTCTTTATTTTTTGTTTCTGTTTTCTTGGAGGTTGCATTGTATGCATCCTGCTTTACCACAGACATCATTAGCTCAGTAGCAGGAGAGCGAACTTCAACAAGGCCTTTCAGACAAACAGCCGACAGAAATTTCTGTGAGTGAATACAGCAGACCTAAACTAGGTTAGTGAAAGCGCCAGAGTCTCCACAAGTCCTGTACGATGTGCTAAGAATGCCCTGCCGCCCTGCACCCCACCACGGTTTCTCGTAGGCGGCCCCCCAAATTTCACAGCTGCCCCATCACCTGCCTGGCCTGGGTAAGCTTCTCTGTTTATGATTCCAGAAACCTTTCAAGATGTAATACAATTTTTGATTAAAAATTCCCAAGATGGATACCCACAGCCCACCATGGCAAACCACATCCTTTTAAAGTACAAGGCGATGTGTTTTGCACGTTTTAAAATCTTGTGCACTTTAAGCCCTTGTTGAGGAGAGATGCCCATCTTATGCATCAATATAATTCTAGAGTCAGGCGAAACTGGTAATTCTGTACTTCACCTTAGAATCCTGGACACTGTATTCAAGTGTAAATTAGCTGCAGTGAACCCCCAATTCAGGTCTATAACTACGGCGATACTGCTCACCATCAGGACCACCACAGCGTCCAGCTTCTTCCCTTCAGAGGGTTAATTTCAGTGATGACCCCTCACCCGTTTGTCATCCCCTCTCACACCGTTCTGGTTGCTTGACCTGTTAGGAGCATGCTGTACTAGGATTCCATCCTGAATATTTTTCTATGGATGGGTGATTATGCATTGTTGATGCAGGCAAATCATTCTTAATAACAATTCCCAGTCTTGCTAACTGAGTCATGTAAGGCTCAGTTTTTTAGCTCTTTGACAGTATGAGTTCCAGACAGTGTGTTTTGGTCATATCCACACACCCCATTCTTCTTGTATCTACTTCCCCTTCCCTATCAACACTATATTTTGTCCTTTCCCCCCTTCTTTTAAACCTTAAAGACCAGTCGGTGCTGCCACGAATAATCCTGGCTGTGTGATCTGCTATTAGAATGTGGTTGGCTTACCAGGGACAACTCTCAGAGAAAACTGGCCCATTGTTTCTCAGTAGCTAACAGTTGCTGGTTGCTCCACCGCTAGGTGAGGGATTGTGTGCCCAGTCCCCTGCTCCACGCTGGGGTCTGGTCTGGCTCAGGCTGACAGGGGTTTTAAATAGACAATCATCAGAACCACCATGAGCTCTGCCCTGCCGTGTCCAGAGGATGTTTATCAACTCTGCCTCTTACACTCTTTCCACCTCTCCAACCATGACCCATGAGCCTTGGAAAGGGGGCGCAGCGTGTGTGTGTGTGTGTGTGTGTGTGTGTGTGTGTGTGTGTGTATGTGTGTCTGCGTGTGTGATATTTCCTTTATGGCTGAGCATTCTGCGGTGTTTTATTCTCTGCACAGTAATCAGTTGTGGGTCTCTGCTAATCACCATGTACTGCAAATGAAAGCTGCCAAGGGTTGAGAGAGACACGGACTTACGGGTGTGATGAAAAGCCAGGAGTTGGTTTAAGACTGTGTCCACCTAGCAGCCTAGTGGTAGTAGCTTCTCCCCTAGACCTATGACCTGTCTAACCACAGGTTATTGGCCCAGGGATGACACCAGGTACAGGCTTCATCTTAAGGAACTAGCCTTAAATCCAATCAGAAATCGGTTGGTTATCCCTATGATGTCATGCCACTATTGCAACAGCGAGGATGTCTGGCCAGGCCAGTCATTGCTGGGACTCACACACGAAAGTCAGCCAGTGTGGACGAAGCTTCCATCCAAGTCTCTAACCAGTTTAGTTTCATGGCGTGCTATGACTTAAATATGTGGTGTCATCAGCAGTAGGGCCCTGCCAACACGAACTTGGTTTCTTGTTCCTATAACAATAGTTTAGTGTCACCTAAATTCACATAAAGACAGGGCCCGATTATCTCTCCATCCCGCATACTCAAGGCAGCAGAGCCTTCCCGCCCACCTTGTGTGTTTGGCTGAAAATGTGGCCGAGAGAGGTGAGGGGTCGGCAGTGAGGGTGGACTGTCTGGGCTGCTGCGTTACGAATGGTTCTTGTGAAACTTTTGTGCACATGGGCTTCTCCAGTCATGGGCTCCCGCTGAGCTCCAAGGCAGACTGGGAAGCTGTGTCTGGCTCTGTGCCCTAGAAGGTCACAGCGAGGTGAGCACATAGAAAGGACATGTTTTACCTAGTTTATTAAAGATGGTATCTTCTGGTCTTAAACTAACAGGAGTTAATTCTTTGTATGGAGATCTTTTCAATTTTACTTGGTATAGTTGTTATCCTGGTAAGGAAGTTAACTAAAATCCTTACCTCTCTCGGGAAGAAGTTTTAGGAGGTTTTCAACCAGCTCTTTCCCTGCTTTTGAGAAGTGGAGAGCAGGTCAGGGAGATCCAAGGGAGGCTGAGAAGGGAGCAAAGAAAGCTTCATACCCCTCTAGACGCTTGCCAGTTAAGGCACTCAGATACTAGACATCCCCGTAACACTCTCGATATCTGAGAGTCAATGACAAACACTCCATAGGCATTAGTTCTTTAACCCCCTCCTGACCCTCATGGGGCCCCTTCTGCCTGCAGATTTGTGGCCTGTGCTTCTAGCCATTAGTGTGAACAGGAAGCCTGCAGAAAGGGCCTGACCCACAAGTAAACATTCAGAATGAGCTTTAGCAAGAGAGAGGGTCACATGACCAAGTCAGCCATGGCCAGGCCTTGTGTTGAGGGGAGCAATAGAAGAGAACTCCCAGAGGCCGAGTGGCGGGGCCTTGAGAAAAGGTCTTCCCTTCAGACCCAGAGGGGCTGCGTTAGACACACCACCATGTAGAACACAATGGGCTTCCTAAAGAAAGGGCAGAGAATAGAAACCTCTTAACACAATTTCAAGAGGATGAGCCTACTTCACACATGTGATCTAGTCCAGTCTAGCCTATGTGCCCTTGCCACACAGGCAGGCCCTAGGTAGGACTGTAAATATAGCTTACAGGTTCCAAGGGATGGGCAGCAAAGCAGCAGTATAGAGTGCTTATTAGCTCAGAGACAGAGAGAGATACAGAGAGACAGAGATAGACAGAGACACAGAGAGACAGAGAGACAGATGGAGAAACGGAGAGTCAGAGAGAGTTAGAAGAGAGACAGAGAAACAGACAGAGAGACAGACAGAGAGGAGAGGGAGGGGGAAGAAAAGGGGGCATGTGATCTAACACTAGCAGGCTTCCACTCAGTTTTCCTGCAGCCTGGCGCAGGGCTGCCCACTGAGAGAGAAGCTTGCTAGACTCTTGTGCCTGAGGATTCCGGTCCCAGGAACTGAATTTCCACTCTTAGAAGCCTGACAGCACTTCCGTTTTTAAACCCTCTGCCATCTAACTTTGCTGATCACTGACCAGGTTTTTTGTGTTTGAATTTCTTTAAATCTGAGATGCCCTTTCCCCCACATTCTGGCTCACACAATGCTACAAAATGTCCTACCCTGAACTGCATCAATGGCAGTAATTTCTTCTTCCTAAAACACATCCTGCAGTCTGTGGGACTTTGCTTAGGTTCAGTGAGCCATTGTCTTCATGTGCAGCGCAACCAGGGGTTACATCCTCGGTGGTTTGGACTGGCGGTGGCTTACATTCACCGACCCCAGTCCAGTATTCCATGTGGAGTCCTGCAGCATCCAGTCCTCCTCCTGTATTCACTTGGGTATTGGACACAGTGCAGAACTTTGTTTGAGAAGAGTGGCTCGCCTGTGTGCCTGACAACGTTCTAAGACCTTTCCCCATATTAACTAGTTCAATTGTCATGACAGCAGCCCACAAATGTTCCCATTACCCTCAACTCAGAAAGGAGACAGAGATGGTAAGTCCCCAACTCTAAGTGATAGAGCCAGAGGCTGGGTGCATACACTGAGGTTCCGTAGAGCCCCCTGCTCCCAGGTAGGTTCTATTGTTCCTTACAGTGGGGGGCCAATTTCTTCTTACATCTGACATGTATGGCATCGTCATGGACTCTCCCTACTTGCTTTGGAACAGAGTTTGAGACTTTCAAAGACCTACTTTAGAAAGGAAAGGCTCAAAACCCTATTTCTATGTAATTTACATTTGTTGAGAACAAGAATCTCAATGTTTGTAAATCCAACATCTTTGTTACTAATTATTTTGGAACCTTTTCATTTTTGTTTACAAACTTATTGGCTTCTTGTTGCGGTTTCTTGACCTGATATTCTTCATGGAGTAGACCACTGTATTGCAGCTTGTGCATATTATATTTGTCTTATAACATATCCATCTTATATTACATTCATCTTACCTTCCCTCCCGGTGACCCTGCCTGCCAACACCTGTGCTCCTATACGTCCACTGTCAGTATTATGTGTTAAATCACAACCCTAGGCTCTGTGATGGAATATTATAATGATTAATAAATATTAATAGATAAGTAGAATATACCTATCTTGAGGTGGAGGTTTTGCATTTTTAATGACAATATTGACTGTCTCCTAAGAAAGTAAAGAGACAACACAACAGAGGCCCCCATGCCAGGCACTGAGGCAAAGAATTGGACCGCACAGTCACAGTGGACAGACGGTGGGCTGAGACAGTCAAGGGCCACGTCAGCTTGTGTGGACATCTGCCTCATGACCCCAGACCTTGCCACAAAGCCAGACACAGCTCTCAGCAGTCGACAAGGATTAGCATGCGAGCCTTACTGACTGCCTAGCAGTCAATAGCTGGGCTTCTGGGAGCAGCTTTCTCAGGCCACACTCAGTTTCCTTCTGGCTTGTTTAAGTGGCTCTCATTCTGCTTGACCAGCAGGGAAGCAGGAGGGGACCCAATGCATCAGCGGAAGGGAGGCAAGAAGAAAGGGTAACAGGGTGGAGTGAGTACAGTCAAGATACATTATATATGTCTGTATGGCAATGCCATGATGAAACCCATTATCATATACAATCAATACATGCAATAAAAAGTCAATGTAAGAGCAACTTGCCAAATCAGAAACCAACAAACACACACACAAATATTGTGACTTCCTCCTCCGCAAATGAAAGGACCGAGCAAGAGTCTGGGAAGCTAAGTTCCCAGAACCACCGGGGCGTCCAGCTGGCTGCCCAGCTCCATGGGACTCTCCTCATTGGTAGATGAGCTCCTGTCTGCCATACTCTGGGCCCTAGCAAGGGGTGAGCATGAGCTGGGTGGGTGCCTGTCCTCCTGCTCAGCAGCATCCGTGCCCAATGCCAGGCCTCCCCATCTCCCTCTGCCTTCCTCTTCTATGACCCTCAGTAGCCAGGGCTTGGGACTGGAGGCCACCCTGGTCTTGGATTCAGTCTACCTATAGGTCTTTGCATAAGTCATCATGCTGAGACCAGCTTGGGGTACAGAGCAAGACCTTGCCTGAAAAACAAACAACAAACAAAGCTAAACAAGATGACCCAGGACTCTGTAACAGTGTGATGTGTGCTGGGGTGAGAACAAGAGATCGGGGTACAACCTGGAATAGAGCCACAATCATAACCAACAAATCTTTTGTCTATTACTGGTGTGTGTGTGTGTGTGTGTGTGTGAGAGAGAGAGAGAGAGAGAGAGAGAGAGAGAGAGAGAGAGAGACAGAGAGAGACAGAGAGACAGAGAGACAGAGAGAGAGAGAGAGACAGAGAGCTGGGGAGTCACCAATAAGTTCACACCATCTGGCAAATCCATTCAGGACAAGAATTGAAGTTCTAAGAGATAAAGAACACTCTACATGACCAGAACTCCTCTGGGGGGGGGGGGGGGGGGGGGGGTAGCATAGGTAGAATGGGATGATAGGGTGCAGTGGGGATGGGGTGGGGTTGAGTGGGTTGGAGATGGGCTAGGGTGGGGGTGGGATGGGGCCTAGAATGTTGCAGGACCAGAGACAAATGATCTCAGCTACCTTTAGTTATTCATTGCTGCCTTGGTGTGCACCCTTACATCCTATGACCATTAAGTAAGTTCCTTTGGACCACACAAACAGACCCTTAGCTTCCCCTAACGTGTACAGGCATCTGATAGCATCCAAGGGGAAGGGGAGGTTTCCCCGCCCTGCTGTAACCTGCTGCCCTGACTCCGCCCACGTATTTGAAGCGCCTTTCTGTTCTGTTACTATGAAAACGTCTTGAAGCTGTACCACACTGGCACGTGGTATTTGAGGTGACCTGAATCTGTGGTCCGGGGCCGTGGATACTGATACCTGGCTTCAGAATAAGCCATGTCTCGTGCTCCGTGAGGTGACAGCTGTGTATCTGGGCTGGGGAAGATCTTCACTCGAGCTCCCTGTCACCAGGACCGTGAACCCTTTACAGGCAACTCCACCTAAAGGCTCATCTTAGTAGGGATTTCCCCAAGTGACTTTGGACACTTTCCATAAAGCGTATCCACTCCTGAGCATACTGAAATTAAAACCTCAGCTGTTCTTGTATAAATCAATTGTGAAAGAACAGCACCACCCATGACCTCTCAGAGTATAACACATTTAATTTGGCAACTGTGAGTACAAGTTATTATGTGACCCCAAAGTTGGGAGCCTGAGCTCATGCATCTCTCTCCAGTTAGGGTTAGGGGTTAGGCTTAGGGTTAGGGGCTAGGGGTTAGGGTTAGGATTAGGGGCTAGGGGCTGGGGGCTAGGGGTTAGGGTTAGGGGCTAGGGGCTAGGGTTAGGGGCTAGGGTTAGGGTCTAGGGGTTAGGGTTAGGAACTAGGGTTAGGGGTTGGGGTTAGAGTTAGGGACTAGGGGTTAGGAGTTAGGGTTAGGAGCTACGGGATAGGAGTTAGGGTTAGGGTCTTGGGGTTAGGAGTTACGGTTAAGGGCTAGGGTATAGGGATTAGGGCTAGGGGTTAGGGGCTATGGGTTAGGGGCTAGTGTTTAGTAGTTAAGAGTTAAGGGTTAGGGGTTAAGGGTTAAGGTTAATGGTTAGGAGTTAGGGTTAGGGTAATCAGTTAGGGTTAGGAACTAGGGGTTAGGGATTAGTGTTATGGTTAGTGACCTACAAGGAAAATAGGTTACTTTGAATGGATCTTTCTGGAAGCTATTGAAGGATATACTCCAGTGAAACAAGGCATTAACTGAAGACAAAGCTAGATATTTTGTCTAGGAATCCAGATCTCACAGATGAGGCAATTGTTAGAGGATGAGGGCTCTAGCAAACTCATCTTTCTGTTCTGGCAGTCCTGCATCCAGGAGGAGGCAGAGGAAACAAGGGGAAAAGGAGGACGGATGTGTTTGAGTTTTGAAAACAGATAAAGAAAGTCAGATAGATGGTAAAAGTCACAGTGAAAGGGGAAATGATGAAATGGAGCCACTGTTCGAAGAAGAGAAAGTGGGAAATGATATAAATTTATAAGAAAGTCAGAAATTATGAAAACCAGCTTTAGAAAAACTAAAAGTGCCCACAGGAAGAGGCATGCGCTAGCCTCTCTGCTTGGACTTTACAGTTGATATGGTGTAAATACCTCTGCTTCGGCAGATGAACAAAAGGGAAGTGTGTGTGTGTGTGTGACAGGGGGGATTGTGTGTGTGAGTTGTTGGGGAATGTGTTTGTGTGTGTGTGTGTGTGGTGTGTGATGTCGGGAACATTTGTGTGTGTGATGCTGGGGTACGTGTGTATGTGATGTTGGGAACATGTGTGTGTGTGTGTGTGCGCGCACGCGCGTGTGTGATGTTGGGGAACTCTTGTGCCTCTGCTGTGGTAGGGAGTGAATAAAAGTGTGCTGGCTGGTTTGATGTCAACTTGACATAAGATAGAGCCATCTGAGAGGAGGGAACCTCAATTGAGAAAACGCCTCCATAAGATCAGACTGTATGCAAGCCTGTAGGGCATTTTCTTAATTAGTGATTGATGAGGGAGGGCCAGCCCATTATGGGTGGGGCCATCCCTGGCCAGTGGTCCTGGATTCTATAAGAAATCAGGCTGAGCAATCCATCTAGCTTTTTCCTCTTGGGGAGGAAAGGGTTTATTTGGCTCACTCCTCCACATCACAGTCCATCACTGAAAGAAGTCAGGACAGGAACTCAAGCCGGGTAAGATCCTGGAGGCAGGAGCTGGTGCAGAGGACATGGAGGGGTGCTGCTTCCTGGGTATTTCCAGAAAGGATTATCTGAGAGATTAAGACCCATTCCAGCCTGACATTTTTTTTCAGTCCCAGCACCTGGGAGGCAGAGACAGGTGGATCTCTGTGATTTCAAGGCCAGCCTGGTCTACAGATTGAGTTCCAGAATACTCAGCGCTCTGCAGTGAAACCCTGTCTCAAAACAAAAATCCATCTTGAAAATGGGCATCACCATTCCTCGGGCTGGAATGGTCAACAGAATAGAAGAAAAAAGAGGAGAAAGCTAGGTGGTCACCAGCATGATTTGCTCTCTGCTTCCTGTCTTTGTAGATGTGAGCAGCCAGCCTCCCTTTCCTGCTGCCACAACCGTGAGCCCCTTCCTTGGCCATGCCTTCCCCACCGCCATGGATGGCTGGACCTTCAAACTGTGAACCCCAAGAGCCCTTTCTCTCTTCAGTTTCTTGTTGAGTATTTGGTCACAGCAATATGAAAAGTAATGAATCCAGACCTGTGTTGACATCACCACATGAGCTGGGGACCGAAGTCCCCCACAAGTGGATATCGTGCCCCGTGGGCTCGCAACGCTAGCCGCCCCTTCTGAAAAGGCTAGTTTCCCACTGCACACACCACGCTAGAGGTTCTGCAGAAACATTTGGTGGAAATGGCAGGGATAATTTTGGCCTTGCAACTCCCCCAGGCTTATCTTGCTGTGCCACTAAAGCTCTCAATTTAGGAGTGATGCTGGCATTTCTTCCAGCTGCCAAAATGTCTAGGTGTCGAAGGCTTCCACATGTCTTTCTCAGAGTCAAGCTCTCTCAGAGTTATCTACCAGGCCGCACTTAGCTTGGCTTTGAACCCAGGGAAATAGTTGGCGGTATAAGTACAAGCTATGGAACACCATAATTCAATAGATCATTGACCTTTTCTTAACTATTACCCCTCCCCCACTGATTAAACTCCTCCTGAGTTTTAGCTGAACTTTGAGCTGAAGTGGAAGATAATAGTGATTTATTTCCGCAGTGCCATGGATAATTTTGGCATATCCGTGAGAAAGATTATGTGTTATGTTTAATAATAGGGGTTATAGAACTATGTGTGTGCATCAGATTATCCTTGCCATCACAGAATTACATACGTCCAAAAGTAGACTCTATCTTAGGGATTGTCTTTTAAATGATTTCTTCATTTTTATTTAATGTGTATCAGTGTTTTTGGCTATGTGACTATGCATACAGGGCCCTTGAAGGCAGAAGAGGGTGTTTCATCCCCTGAAACAGAAGTTACAGATGGTTGTGAGGTACCATGTGGGTGCTGGGAACTGAACCCAGGTCCTCTGAAAAAGCAGCCAGTGCTCTTATCTGCTGAGCCAACTCCCCAGCCTCTAAGTCTTATGATTAGCCTTTTGGTATTTGAAACAGCCATTTTAAAAACAGATGTAGAATCACGGTGGTGAGTTCCCAGGACATCAGCCAAGGAGAACACCCAGGAATGCTTCTTCCACACCTCCCAGCAAGGATGGAGACGACCCAGGGCAGAACTTTGCTGTTTCTGGAAATATCCGCTTCTGAGTTGGCCTTCAGTCTCATTTTTTTGAGTTTTTTTTTTTTTTTACTTAATTTTTAAAAAATATGTGTGTGTTTTAATTGCATGTATGTGTATGGACCATGTGACCACCTGAGGAGGTCAGACGAGGGCTTTGCATTGCCTAGAACTGGAGTCACGGTGGCCATTTCCACGGGAGGGAAGGAGGTAGCATTTCTGCCATTAGAGAAAATGAGCTTGAATTTCTTTTATAGCTGATGTTGATATGCGATTCCAAAATAGCACATATTAAAGATTTTTATACACTTAACGTTTTCTCTGTAAGGCCTTTATATTCTTAGTTATAGGCAAGAACCCAAGTTTTTTGAAGGCCTATAGCCAGACCATCAGTGAAATGGAAGAGGGGGGAAAAAGAAAACAACCCAACATTCTTACTGGAAGCCATATGCAAGAGCAGTGCAGTGACAGCTTCACAACAGAGAGCCGCTTCTAATTGCCACATCGCTGTCGTTCTACTACGGGTGTGAATTTTCACTGACATTTTCCAACTACAAGAAGAACGCTAGGGGGAGGGGCGATCAGATGCCAACACAGACGGCCAAGGGTATTAAAGGGAGAAGGCCACTTGGTTCCCAAGGATCTGTTAACCCCACTAGCACTCTGGGAACACAAAGGACCTCAAAGGTAGGATAGCCAAAGAGTGCTTGTCCTGCTGCCCAACAGGTGTGAGTGTGTGTGTGGCCTGGCTGGGTTTCCACCTCCCCAGAAGGAAAAGCCTTTCAGCCTCACAGTGCGGTCTACCCCGAGATGATCAGTTTCCCAAAGAGACTGGGAGCACCCTTTAAGGAGCACAGCGATTTTCCCATTCAGTTTCTTTGGTGGCGGGTCCGTGGGCACGAATTTGTCCCTCTTCTCCCTGTGGTGACTCACATCTGTTTGTAGGTTCCAAAACTGGCTACAGAACTTTTTGGGGCTGCTCACACAGTTCTAGGGTTCCTTCTCAGCCTAAGGTGGGGTGCTGTTCCTGCCTCCCTTCCCTTGAACCTGAGATTTCTTCATGATTCCCTCCAGCGAGAGGCAAGGACAGTGAGGTCCCATGACTTTCAAGGCTAGCGCATGAAAAAAAAGGATGACTCCATGGTTGTTTCTCAAGACCTCCAGGCTCCATCTGTCACGGCCATTTTGTCAGGAAGCCCACTGACAGCCATTGAAGGTGCTGCCCAACTTTAATGCCAGCCTCCAGAAGGTAGAGGCAGGTAGCTCTCTTTGAATTTTGAAGTCAGCCTGGTCTACAGAGTGAGTACCGGGCCATCCGGAGCTATACAGTGAGGCCCTGTTGCAAAATTAAAATAAAAATCATTTATGAGAACATCCCTGGCACCCTAGCCACTATCTCATTATTGATCACAACTTTATGAAGTACCTTATGCAAGAACATCTGGGTGGGGCTGGAGAAGCGGCTCACTGGGTGAGAGAGGGTGCTTGGTGCAGGGGATGAGGACCCGAGTTCAGATCCAGGACTCATGTAAAAACCTGAATGTACCCATACCCCCCAGAACTGTGGAGACGGACACAGGGGGATTGTGGAGACTTGCTGGCCCCCAACCTCGCTCCAGGTCCAGTGAGAGACCCTGAGAAGAAGGGGACAGAGAAGGCCACAGGATCCCCCCCCCAGGTATGCATACTGTTGGAAGCTCCAGCTCAGCCCTGCATGATCTACAGAGCCCCATTTCTGTCTTTCTCTCTTCAAATCCGGCCTGGCTCAGAGAGTCCCTTAACAAGAAACTTAATAAGTCCCTCCACCAAAAAAAATTAGTCTGATACTGCCAGCAGCCCAAGCCCCCGCCTAACTGCTTAGTTTTTGACCATACCAGACCCATCACCACCCCTTGCCTACAACCTATAAAGTCTTCCTGGTTTAGTATGGGATACAGCTTCTCCAGACTCCATCTCTGGGACTGGAGAACTTGCCCGGGAGTTGCTTTGCTCAAATAAACCTGTTGTTACACCTTTTTAATTGGGCTTGATCCGGCCAACTGTGTCAGCAGACAAGGTTATTCTGGGGGAGGGGGGCTGGTGGGAACCTGTTACATGTACCACACACTCGTCCATCAGCAGCAAAATACAGTTCAAATAACGTCCGATTGAGATCAGCTCCCTCCCACCCAAACCCTGGCAATACAGTGTGTCAGGGCTGACTTACAGCATCCCATCTGGCATAGGTTCTAATGTGATAGCTAATATCTCGAACACAGTCTGAAACATAAAGAGATCAAACATTTTAGAATTATAATCCCTAAACATTTTCCTTCATGCAAACCCCCTAACATCGTGTGAAAATACGTATATTTTTCACACATTTTTTTCCTTGCCATCTAAAATTTTTGTATAGGTTTAAATGTCTGCAAAATAAATGTGGAGGCAAAATATGACATTATTCTGTAAATACAACCAAAGAGCTGGCTGTCAGGGCCCTTTGATAGCTGTGATCACCGGTGTTAAAACACCAGTGTTAAAACATCTTTTGTTAAGAGTCAAAAACGTCATTTTTAATGCTCACCTTCAGCTTTGGTCTCTTTCTACTTTTCCCTGTTGGGAAAATTCTCAGACCTCAAAGACTACCCCCACAAGGCCACACTTCCTCCAAGAAGGCCACACTTCCTCCAAGAAGGCCACACTTCCTCCGACAAGGCCACACTTCCTCCGACAAGGCACGTCCAGCCATATCTGGCTTTTCACGTGGCTGTTAAGGATCTGAACTCAGCTGTTTCTTCTTTTACAACAAGCGCTCCTTCCCACCGAGCAGTAGCCCCGTTCCAACCCTGACATTTTTTAATCAGGTAATACTTTTAAAGTCACAGTTAGCCATAATCCCTAAAGGACTGGCTAATAAAGTGCCATCCAAACAATGACTGGACCCAGGACTGACTCCTTGCCCTGAGTATCCAGTCCATGTCTTTTGTGCTTCTCTGGAGTTTGTCAGGACAGGGTTGTCAGAAAGTTAAAACCTGATGCTGGGGGTAGGGGGGGGGGAGGATGAAGCAGGAGATGTGGCTCAGTTGGTAGAGTATTTGCCCAGCATGCATGAGGTCAATTCCCAATAGTGCATAAACCCAAAGTACAGATGACAGGATATGAGGACAGGGGACAGAGCCAGGGTCGTGTGTGTATGTGGGGGATGCTCATGAGTGCAGGGTGCGAGTTGGCCAGAAGAGGGCCTGTCAGATCTAGAGTTGCAGTTAAGCAGTGAGCTGCCCAGTGTGGATGCTGGGAACCGAACTCAGGACCTCTGGAAGAGCTGGGAGAGTTCTTAATCTCTGGGCTGTCTCTCCAGCTCCTCACGAACATATTTATTTTAGCAAAACCAGACTCATGGTATTTCACAGCTCAATAGGAGGATAAAAGGTGCGAGAGTTTATGAGAAAGTATTACTGCAGCAAATTTTAAAAATGAAAATGTGTGTTTTGGAAAGGGGAGAGGTTTTGATAGATTCTTTTGAATTCTGGGATAACAATAAAAATACATTATAAATGAGGCATTCAACTTCAGCATTTGTTGCAATACAAGAACCACAGGTATGAAGACCCTGACAGGAAACAATCCAAATCAAATGTAGAAAAAATTAGCTTAATGTGCTGAGTTCTTGCAAACAAGATCTACCTCCAGGTTAATAACTGTTCCATTTTTGCAGACAGCGTGTCGGAGCTGGTAAGCAAGACATTGTCCTGTTTGGTCTCAGACATCAATCACCTACACACTTGCTTACTAAGCTTCTTGATTGTGTCTTCACTTCACTTGGCTCTTCCTTTCTGGGGGTGGTGATGCAGATGTATGTTGGGTATGCATGCATGCATGTATGAGTGTTTGCATGTGTGTGGTCACACGTGGGATAACTTGAAGGTGACATCAGGTGTCGTCTTTGCCCAGTCCCCATTTTAGTTATTGGGATGTCTCTCAGTTAAACTCAGAGCTCGCTCAGGGTCTAGTCTAGCTAGTCTTTTGTTTTGGACATTCTCTGTGTCTGCCTCCTGAAGACTGGGGTGACAAGACCAGGGTGTTAGATGACTGTGACACCTGCTTAACTTTGACATTAATTCTGTGGACCTGAACTCTGGTCCTCACGTTTGCATGTCATGTATGGTGATATTCTGTTTATGATCTAACAAATAAAGCTGGCCTGAAGATCAGAGTGCCAAGCTAGCCACACTAGTCAGCCATAGAGGCCGGGCAGTGGTGGTGCACACCTTTAATCCCAGCACTAGAACAGAATATAAAGTGGGATGAGACAAGAGCTCGCTCTCTTTCCAGTTTGAAGATTTCATAGAGGTAAGAGCTCTCTAACGGTTGGCTGCTTTGCTTCTTCCATCTTTCAGATTGAAATGCAACATCTGTCTCTGAGTTTTTATTAGGCTCCATCACGCTTTATCCCCTGACCTTTATCCCCTGGTTCTTTTGACCCAGAGACCCGGAACAAAGTAAAGACAAAGTTAGATGTGGTTGTCCACACCTATGATCCCAGAACTGGGGTGGCAGAGGCAGGAAGGACTGCTGGGCATGGTTAGCTCATCGCTGTAGTTCTAGAACTTGAGAGGGGTAGGCAGAAAAATCAGGAGTTCAAGATCATCCCAGGCTACAACTTCCTAGACAGTAGAGGCTACAGGAGAGCCTGCTTAAACACCAGCCAGCCAGAAGCACGTAGAGCTAAGCAGGCCCGTGTTCTCGCGCATGCGCACCCTCACACACTGAGTGGCCGCAGCAGCACCACTGGCAGGGTAACCCATCTCTCTGCGCTGCACACGACCCAGATCTGCGGGGCCACCTTGGGGGCGGACTATTTTATCCACTCCTTTGATTGTCATATTAGCTTCAAGTATCGCAAAACTGTTGTGGAATCAAAAGTTGGGATATGAAGTTTGAGTGTTGCCATTCCAACAACTTTATCTTTGATTCTTTCATTAAGCCGAGGATACAAGCGGGTGTGTACTGTTGAGTGAGAAACCCGAAAAGGTTCTGTTTCTGCTGAACTCTCCAGGAGCCCCGCCCTTAAGCAAGCGAACATGGAGGGCTGCCAGACAGCTTCTCTGCCCTGTTCCTGTGTTGCTGGGCCCTGCTCTTTGGCACCGCCTCACACTTTCCAGGCTGTCTTACGGCCTTTGCACTTGCTGAGGCCCCACTGCCTCGTACCTGGCTAGGGGACACAATTTTCAATTAACGGAATATTAACAGGTAACAAGAAAAACGCTGGAGGGGGTATCTCCAGCTCTCGGACTAGCTACCCCAGGAAGGGAGCATTCAGCAGGCTCACTCCTGGCTGGGGGAGGGACAGCCACTGACCTTTCCAGTCTTAGAGAGGTTGCTCTGCCCTCTGAAGTGGGTGCCACATCGCAGGCCAGGATGAGGAAGTGTGGGGCGGGGCTTCTGGGAACCGCAGCCAGCCAGCCAGCCAGCTGTCCAGCCTCTCTTCTCTCACCCAACTGGCTGAGTCCCTCAGAGTTCAAGCACCTCAAAGTCTAGGGCCGAACGGTGGTTTTCGGAGCAGCGCGACTGTAACTTAACTGGTCTTGAGTTCGCGTCTCTCCTTCTGTGGCTCTCATTTGTCCTTGTAGCCGTTTTCACCGGGACTTTTGGCATGACTTGTGATCACGTGCCCTTCCACGGGAGAAATGTCATCCCCACGGGACAGGGAGCCCTGCACAAGTGTTTAGGGGGCACAGGAGATGCCGATGAGAGGATGTCAGTTAGCGAGAGCTGCTGTGTGTGGAGCAAAGACGGGAGGAGAGCACAGCCACGGGAGCCAGGCTTGCTCAGCTGGGGTTGACATTTCCTTCCAGAAGACGACAAATCTCAGTATAAATAAGCAGCATGAGGCGTCTGCTGCCAGAGAGCTGGCTTCACCCCGTTCGATGTGAGCTGACCCCTGCACTCGGGGAAAGAAAGACAGTCTCCCCAACTCAAAGACGTGTCGAGACATGGGTGTGGGAGAGCTGGCCCCAAAGGGATGGCCCTGGGTGGGGAGGGGTCCCGGTGACCCAGACTGATGGCCTCAGCTAGCAGACAGCCCCACATCCTGGGCCTTGGGTTGGCCCACCCTAACATGGACCACATCTATGAGTGAACTGACCGAAGGGACTGGTCCTGTGGAACAAGAACCACAGAATCGCCGTGACTTGGGCAACAGCGGGACACCCGAGAGGAGTTTCGGTGAGGACACAGTGATGATGGCGTGCTAGAGGCCTTGGACCAGTCCAAGGACACATCGCAAGGAAGGTTTTTGTCGGTGTGGCCGATTAGACTAAAGGGGTACACTGCCTGACACCCCCTTGCCGCTAGGGTGATTGGCGAGCTTGTTGGGAAGACAGAGGAGCGAGGTGGCTTGTGTGTGTGTGTGTGTGTGTGTTTTGTTTTTAATTGATTTGGGGGGAGCGTTCTGTTGGAGGGGGATGCCGCAGGTGTGGAGGGAGGCTATGGAGGGTCTGGGAGGTGATCAGGATGGGAAAGAGCCCCGCTGCCATCTGCCTCATTGTCCTCTGTGGATGTGGCTAAGGATCCTAGGTGGGTCCCAGAAACTTGGAGTGGAACTATAGGAGTGTTGCGTTTTCCACCACAGACATCTGTGTGGTAAAGTTCCCTCAGGGAGACACAGTGTGCATGTGTTAAGACAATCAGAACATACGGTGCTACAAGTTATTCGGGGCCCTGAATTATTTCTGGAATTTTCTGCTTACTATCTTCGGACCGCAGCTGACCTAGGGGCACCAACCACGGTAAAGTGGCACTCTGGACGAATGGTGAGTTTTTCATTCAGGCTTTCCATTGGTGTTCTCTCCATCCGCGTCTGTTTCCTTCCTGCATTTCTCTGTCTGCCTGGGGTGTCTCTGGGGACACTGTCTGTGCGCAGTCCCGCCCGTGTGGTTGGAATTACTTCCTATCAGTCGGTGTTTGCAAGCATAGATTACATATCTGCCTCGAGAGGACTCAGAAACCATCGTCAGGCACAGACGCGGGGCTGTGGAGAGAGTGGAAATTAGTTCCTAGTGAGGGCATTTCAAATCAGCTCAATCAGTTTGGATTAAATTCAAACAAGAGATTTTTCACTTTTAAAAAATGTTTTACTCTAGGGAGTTACAATTTCGGTTGACATTTTTAATGTGTGCTTTTTTTTTTTTTATTTTAACTGATGGGCTTCGGGAAGCTCTGATTAAAATCAGAACACGAATGGCCTTCCCCTTCTGTGCCTGGCTTTGCTTCTGTGGGAATTTTGAGCCAGAGTTTGAAGAGATGTTTGAGTTTTGACGAACTTTCCTCCAGAGCCATGAGGCTGCTGAACGCTAACTTTGAACATTTACTTTGAAGCCTGTCTCTGTGGCAAACTAGCTGGAAGAGTCAGCTGCTTTCCCTCACGTGAGGGCTCAGTATAGACGTGTGTGTGTGTGTGTGTGTGTGTTCATGTGTGTGTGCACTCATGCATATGTGCTTGAACACACACATGTGCGTGTGTGTGTGTGACATGAATACAGAAAGGAGACTATGGGGGGAGAGTGAGGTCTAAAAGGAGGGGAGGGCATAAGAGTAATAGAATACATGCAGCATCAAAACACGGGGGATGGGGATCAGCAAGAGGGGGACAGTGGGAGTGTGGATAAAATATATTTTAAAAATACATTTCACAAAAGAAGATTTTATGTGTGAAACAAAGTTTCACTCTGTCAAACTAGGGCCTCTCTGACAGGCTATACCCATGTGCATTCTCCTGAAAATGGCCACGGGGTTGGGGGGAGACTTCTCTAGGTCTGGACCACTTTTGCTTTTTGCTGTCCTTTGGTGGGACACACGATAGGCTCCTGTCCTAGCTACACAGCTTCTTGTCAGGTGTTGAAGGAAGCTCAGAGAAAAGGGGTCAAGGGCCCTACAAGTCAAGGTCAGTCTGTCCTGGAGTCAGCCACTGGGCAGCAGCCAGAGCCTTGCTTAAGGGAACCAGTGAGTGCCTATGCTTAGGGGTGGGAGGAGATGACACACTCAGAGCTGGTTTGGTTTGTACCTTCCTCCCTCTGTCCATGTCTTCTTTCTCCCCCTGCCCCCAACCCTTCTCTCGTCATCTTTCTACTATTCACAAGTCATTAACTTCATCATCATCATCATCATCATCATCACCACCACCACCATCATCACCACCACCATCATCATCATCACCACCACCACCACCATCATCACCACCACCATCATCATTATTGTTTTATTATTACCTTTGTATTGTTCATCTTTCCACACATGGGAGCTACAGAGTGAGTTCCAGGACAGGCTTCAGAGCCACACAGAGAAACCCTGTCTTGAAAAGCCGCCCCCCCCCCAAAAAAGCAAGCAAGCAAGCACACACTGTTTGGCCTCCCGAATCTGACTTCCTCTGCTATCGTGTATCACCATCATGATCCCAACAGCTCACCCCGGGGAGAGGTGTTCATGATCCCCTCTAGTCATCCAGCTCTAGAATAAGTTGGGGGTCAGCAAGATGACCCAACAGGTAAAGCCCTTGCTACGAAAGCCGAGAGACCAAAGTTCTACTCCTGGAACCCCTGTGTCCTGTAAAAGTGGTAGAGGAGACCTGACCCCACTGAATTGTCTTCTACCTCTACGCATGCACGCATGTGTGTGTGTTAGTCCCACTGGATGAGAATAAGCCCACTACCACTGTTGTTGTTGTTGTATTTTTCGAGACAGGGTTTCTCTGTGTAGCTCTGGAGAGCAGGCTGGCCTTGAACTCACAGAGATCCGCCTACATTCCAGGGGCTGGGTTTAAAGGCCTGTGCCACCACCACCCGGCAACCACCACACTTTTTGATCCACATTTGAAGCAAGCTTCATTAAATACTGGCCAGGTCCATCCCTGGGATCCCCCAAGTATGGTGCCAAATTACTTTAGTCGGGGACTTACAAAGGCAAAACCCACAGAGCTGCAAAGTTCCTACCTTCGTCCAACCAGGGGCAAGCATACATGCTTCTGATGCTTCTGTTCTTCCTGCCTCCATTCCTCCTGCCTCTGTGTGATCCAGCATGATGGCGCAACCAAGCTTGTTTACAGAAGTGAAATATTTGGCTGTCATATTACACAAACAGCTTCCAGCATTCCAGAATGTTGTCTGTCCTTGGGGAAGTGGGGCTTACAGCGTAGAGGTGTTTTTGTTTCGTAGATGTAAGCAGTGATTGAAACTTAAAAGATAACTTTAGCCATCGCGCCTGCCTGTTCCCCGTTATACACATATAGACAGACATACATATAAATAGCAACAACAACTTCTCAGTGTCTTTAACCTCCGTGGATACCCAAAGAGTTCTCTCCTTTTTCCCTCCTCTTGATCCTGCTTGAACTTTTCAGCCCTCAGCAGCTCAGGCGTTTCTCAGGCAACCTGCTTTCTCCAAGGCGAAAGGCTTCAGACAGCCCTGGCTTTGCCGCCAGTTCTCCTAGACAAGCCTACTTTCCAGGAAAACCGAAACACAAATTTAAACTGATTTACACTTTCAGTTCAATGGCAAGACTTTAAATTGTCCTCATTTCTCTTATGAGGAAAGTCTTGGGTCCTAGTAACATCAACCACATCTTTTTTCTTACAATAGACACACAATGATTCCACCATCATTGCTAACGTTATGGCGACTATGTGAAGTCTGATTTCTTGGCTCTCCCTTGTCCTAGAGCATGTGTCTTGGGATATAGGCTGGATCTGCACTGTTTGAAGATAAGATGGAATTGAGACACTAAGCCCTTTGCTGGGCCGTGGTGGCACACACCTTTAACCCCAGCACTTGGGAGGCAGAGACAGGTAGATCTCTGTGAGTTTAAGTCCAGCCTGATTTACATGATGAGTTTCAGGCTAGTCAGAGCTACGTAGTGAGACTCCATGCCCACCCCACCCCCCCCGCAAAAAAAATCAAGAGAAGAAAACAGAGGAAGGAAGGAAAGATACTCCTTCCATTAACTGACGCAGTATTAATCCACAGTTGGGCGAGGGTAACTTCTGGTGGATTTCTAGGTTAGGGTCAGCTGGCCTAAAGAGAGATGTGTGTGGAACGCCACAGGGCAGTTGCTCAGTTCTCATCATTCTGACATGAACTGGAGTCTCCTGGGAAGAAGGCCACACAATTGAAAAATTGCCTCCATCACATTCACCTGTGGACATGTCTGTGGGGTGTTTCCTTGATTAGTGACTGAGTTTCCAAACCACTGTGGGCAGCACCATCCCTAGGCAGGGGGTTCTAGGATGTATAATAAAGCAAGTTGAAAACTTGTACAGCCACTGTGGAAATCAGAATGGTAAATTCTCAGAAAATTAGGAAATAATCTACCTCAAGACCCAGCAATATTGCTGTTGGATATATACCCAAAGGATGCTCAATCATACCACAAGGACATGTGCTCAACTATGTTCATAGCAGCATTGGTTGTCATGGCCAGAACCTGGAAACAATCTAGATGCCCCTCAATCAAAGAATGGATAAAGAAAATGTGGTACATTTACACAATGGAGTACTACTCAGCGGTAAAAAAAGCAATGACATCTTGAAATTTACAGGCAAATGGATGGAGCTAGAAAAAAAAACCATGTTGAGTGAGGTAACCCAGACCCAGAAAGACAAATATAGTATCTACTCACTCATAAGTGGCTTCTAGACACAAAGCAAAAAAATCAAGTTGAACTGGGTGATGCAGGCAGATCTTTGTGAGTTTAAGGCCAGCCTGATCTAGAGAGTGAGTTCCAGGACAGCTAAGGCTGTTTACACAGAGAAACCCTGTCTCACAAAACAAAACAAAAAACAAAAAAGCAAGCAAACAAGTTGGTGGTGCACATCCAGTAGTCAGTACTCCAGTAGGCAGAGGCAGCAAGAGCTCTACAAGTTCGGGACCAGTTAGAGCCACACAGTAAAATCCTGTCACAAAAAAAGGTTAAAAAAAAAGAAAAATAAATTGAATAAACCATGGAAAGCAAGCCAGTAAGTTGCACCTCTGCTTGAGTTCCTGCCTTCGGGTTCCTGCCTTTGGTTCCCGCAATGATATTGTTTGGATGGAGCTGGTCGTGCTGTGTTTGTGGGAGGATTTAAAGCTTTTCTTTTCTTCTTTTTTTTTCTGACTAGAAAAGATTGTTGTAGACTCAGAGTTTCATGAGTTAAGACTGCTGAGAGATGCAGGCACGAAGGCCTGGTTCTTGGGGTTTCAGAGGGGGAGGTAAAGACTTCATCAGGACTTTTGGGGTGGTGTTTGGGGTTAAGAATCTATGAAAATGAAGCCTTTGCTTTGCCGGAACAATCAGTGTTTATTAGCTGGAGCTGAAGACCCAGCCACAGTTAAATAAGCATCTTGAAGTAAAGATCTTCGGGGAAGAAAGAGTTTCCTTAGGGTCAGCATGCAGAGCTGTGGTCCAGACCGTCACAGGCTGACAGCCTGTAATGTGTGGGCTCGCCCACGTGGCCACGGTCCTGGCAGCACTGAAGAAAGCTGGGAGATTGCAGGGGCCACGGAGAGAGGTCGAGCCTTGGTGCCAGGTCCCAGGTCCCAGGGTCGGAGTCCCTGAAGAGAGGGGAGATGTCCATTGGTGAAGAGGCAGCCTCGGTGGCAGGGGGAATCCTAACATATTGGAGATGCCAGCGAGGTTGGTGGGGTCCACCAAGGGGGGAGCAGGTGTGGGGTGGGGTGTTCTTAGCCTATGAGACAAGTTGTGTTTGTTTTCTAAGAGGTTTTTTTTTTTTTTTTCTGCGCAGTTGGCTGTGTAGAATATTACCTTGATTAAGATCCAGCATGATGGATATTCAGTTGCTGGCAGTGATGAATCCTCCTCTGAGCAGCAGCTGTGGGTCAGGCCATCCCCATGTGACCCTCCTCTCTGTCTCTCTCTGACAGAGTTTCTCTGTGAAACAGTTCTGAAACTTGCTCTGTAGACCAGGCTAACTTCAAACTCACAGAGATCCGCCTACCTCTGCCTCCCCAGCGCTGGGATTAAAGGCGTGCACCACCACAACCTGGTTCTTCTCTCTTCACCTCCTCCTCTCCTTGTGCTTCTCACATTACGCTGTCTCTCTCATGCGCACGAGTTCCTCAGGCCTAGCTTCCGGTTTTTCGATTCTTTCTTTAATAGTTTCTAGCCCAAGTTCTAACATGTGCAAAGCGGTTTGAGTTTCAGTGACTGCATGACTTCTATTTTGTTCCTTTGGAAATCTTACTGTTTTTATATAACATTTTGTGTTTTTCTTACTTATTGAATGAAAACAAAAAGAAATAAAAAGGAAGATGACTCTGCTCCCAGGTGTGGCGGAGGAGGAAGTTTATTGTTGATAAAAAGGAGAGAGCACAGCCAGAGTCTGCGGCAGAGTGCACAGGACTCTGAGCCGTGTGAGGAGAGGGGAGAGGGAGAGGGGAACAGCAACTGGGAGGGCAACCTAAACGTCCAGGGTGGACAGGGAAGAGCCTCCGGGGAAGGGCAGCCCAGTCCCTGGGCTGGAGAGTTGGGGACAGGGTAGAGAGTGGGGTATGCCAGCCACACCCTGCAGCAGGTGGTGACTGAGGGATGCTGAGAGAACCAGTCAGCCAGCTCCACTTTGATATGTTAACAGACACCTCGGCCAGTCATCCCAGGGCTTGAGACTTATTTTCAACTAATTATTTTTATTAATAATCATCCACATTAATTACTTATTTTCATTAGTTAATTTCTTTCAATTAATTTTTTTTCCAATAGCTTTGCCATTCATAGTGTAGGCCGTCTATAGTTCTTCCGCCTTTGGTCTTCTCTTTACTGTACCTGCGGCTTCTCCTGTGCAGTACGCTGTTTCCAGGGTTGGGCTTCTGAGCCTTTCACCTCACCAATAGATGTGAGAATTCTGTGTGTTTTCTCTATTAAAAACAAAACAAAACCCTTCACCTTTGTCAGTCCCGAGCTTCAGGGTGTCACCCACCAGAATCTTTTTTTTAAATATTTATTTATTTATTATGTATACAAAATTCTGTCTGTGTGTATCTCTGCAGGCCAGAAGAGGGCACCAGACCTCATTACAGATGGTTGTGAGCCACCATGTGGTTGCTGGGAATTGAACTCAGGACCTCTGGAAGAGCAGGCAATGCTCTTAACCTCTGAGCCATCTCTCCAGCCCCCACCCACCAGAATCTTAACTCTTACCGTGTCAACTCCAGAGCAGAGCAATCTGTGGTTGTGAATTTGAAAAGGAGCTTTGCATTCCCATGCTGAGATGGGCGTGTGTGTGTGTGTGTGTGTGCGCGCGCGCGCGCGTGCGTGCGTGCGTGCCTTGACAGAAACTCCAGGTTCTTGGTGTCTAAAACAACAGACTGGTCAAAACATAGTGACCATGTTCACATATACAGTCACTAAGAGTCAGAGGTTAGCGTAGAATACACTGTGCAGAATGGGAACTAGCCCCGAGTAAACATATATCTCAAGAACTCTGTTTTTTTTTCCCCCTTTGATTTTGTATTTTAATGAATTTAGGTAGAAGGAGGAGGTGATCGGAAGGGTCAGGAATGGGGTTGATCCTGACCTGATTGACTGATGAGTTGTTACATAACTTGGGATGGTCTGTTCATATATCCATGATTTTAAGCTTATGTAGGACGCAGGCATGCAGACATCAAGGGATGATAAATAGGGTATTTTCCCCTGTCATACGACTTCAAGGACAGTCACACTCACAGAGCTCATGCCCCGTACTAGTTTAAGTTGGCCTTGTTAATCTCTCCTACCAGGAAATGCCTGACCCCAAGTTATCCACAGGAGGGGCCCTGCAACAGAGCTAGGCTGTTTTAGTGGCCTGTCTCAGATTGGTGCTAATGCTTTATGGTTTTATACAGTCACCTTCCCCAGCTTGCCACATCTTGTTTCCAATTGTGTTGGCCAAAGTCCCAGCTTGTTTAGAGGGGTCCCCCTCTCCTAGGGCTACCCCAGGTATTATGATTTGCTGGCCTGGTCTATCATTTGGGTATCCTGTCCCTTTAAGAGACAAGCCCCGCTCTCTTCCAACTCCTCCCCTTCCGCAGAGGGAAGCAGATATCCTGCCTCCTCCAGCCTGTACTCTTTAGGTCTCTCTCCTGAAGAGGTAACTTCTGCTCTCTCTCCCTCCTCTCTCTTCTTCCCACTTCTCTCCTTCTGCTCTTTCCCTTTTCCTTCTATAACCAACTAAATAAACTCTATACCCAAACCTTCTCTCTGCATGACATATCTGTCTGTCTCTCACTAAGGCCTCAGGGGACTTGCCAAGGCCCAGGGTACCTGCCACTACCCCCCCTCCCCCGTGGGACCACCACCTCTCGTGGGACCAGTCCGCCACAACTATATCTTTAAGAAGGAATAACACCAGGTACGTGTACAGAGCTCACCGACACTGTTCTGTCCCTGTGTGTGCCCTTAGAAAAGCTCCTCATGGTGCCTGCTTCACTAAACAGAAGACCGATCTCTAGGCTTCTTGGATGATCTTGCTGTCATTGCTTAAAGAGTCTAACATGTGCTGTGTGCTCTTCCTGGGGAGACATCTCTGATCGTGGCTAGAGCAGGCACTCGAGTCCACGAAGCAGACCAATGGGTTCAAAGCAGTTATTTGCTGACTTATAGGATCATGGGTAATTCACAGGCAGGGGTTAGAGTACTTGGAAGTCCCTGGTGGCAGGAGGGAGGATTGACAGGATTCTCAGGTCAGGGTTTTCTGGTTCCTCCTCCTTCCCAGTAGGACAATTCCAGGGCTCACTCTTATTACTATAGACCTGGCTGTCAGCCGGATTGTTCTGCTTACTACGCTTCCGGTCAAGATCCTCTGTAGTCTGCGCCATGTCCACCGCGTACCGCGAGGGGTGCACCCACACACTGAGACAATGGGGATGTTCTATCGGGAACTCACCAAGGCCAGCTGGACTGGGTCTGAAAAAGCCTGGGATAAAACCGGACTCGCTGAACATAGCGGACAATGAGGACTGCTGAGAACTCAAGAACAATGGCAATGGGTTTTGATCCTACTGCACATACTGGCTTTGTGGGAGCCTAGTCTGTTTGGATGCTCACCTTACTAGACCTGGATGGAGGTGGGAGGTCCTTGGACTCCCCACAGGGCAGGGAACCCTGACTGCTTTTCTGGCTGATGAGGGAGGGGGAGTTGATTGGGGTAGGGGGAGGGAAATGGGAGGTGGTGGCGGGGAGGAGACAGAAGTCTTTAATAAATAAATAAACAAACAATAAGAATTAAAAAAAAATCCTCTGTAGGTTGTTCCCCTTGCTCTGCTTCCAGACAGCATGGGTTGGACCAGTTCCCAGGGAATTGCTGTGTTGTGCTCCACCAGGAGACAGGGGGAAAAAAAAAACGGACAAAGTCCAGGTAGGTCCATACCACAGAGACACCACAGCCTGGAGTCCCCCTTCTAACGGCAAGTGCTGAGAACTCCAAAAGATGGAGGATTTACAGAGTTCAGGGCAGGAGATCACTGAGTTTAAGGATTTCAGTAGCAGTTTTTGACACACAAGAATACTAAACTCGTCACTGCTGGCTTTGCTTGACCCGGAAGCCCCTCTACTGACAGGAAGCAACGACAGACCGAATTGGCTCATCCACGGACTGGCAGTGTGCGGCACACCCGGGAATAGTTTTTATACCAGCGGCACACCCGGGAATAGTTTTTATACCACGAGAGGACTGCACAAGCCTGTCTCTTAAGGAGTTAACCCCAGCATTGGACCCCGAGAGCAAACTGACCAAGCTCACCCTTTGAAATGAGTGTGCCCGTTGTTCCAAAACCAAGTGCGGGAGAGTCCAAGAAAAAAGCCAGCCCTTAATTCTCACAATTACTCTTAAAATACTGGGTGAACAGAACCTGTGATGGACATAACCACAAAACAAAAGAGCAAAACGATAAATCCGACATCACATTGGAGTCGGGGTTGTTTTAGAAACCACAGCTTGCTAAAGAAGAGAAAAATAGCATTGAGGGCTGGGGGGGGGGGGTAGCCGGTGGCAGGGAGCTGGCCTTGTGTTACTAAGGCCTTGGGTTTGATCCCCAGCAATACAAATAAATCAGTGGAAGGGGATTTAAAACTTATATAATGAAAAAAAAAACCTAGCAAGTGAAGTATGCTAAATTTGCCACCATGTTATGATTTAAAATTCTCAAAATTACCCAAATTTAGAAGCTGAAGGAATTTTTCAAAAACTGATAAGATGTACAAGGACCATCTGCACCTACATCTTCCACGGCGGAGGGAAAATGGCAGTAAGATCTGGAGTAAGAAGATGCTGCTCACTCTCATCCTATTCTGATAAGGTACCATTCTGGCTAAATGCTACTAAGCAATTCAGGAAAAATAAACGTGAAAGGCAAAATTAGAGACAGAGAAGGGGAAGCGTGCCGCTAAAGCCTTCTGAGGAGAAACGGTTTTACATACACGCGCTAGAAGCAGAGTCTTTAGGGATGACATCAGTCATTTCTAGGTTACATGGCCAGACCTTGGTCAGGATAATGCTGTAGACCAAGTCACCTGCTCCCCAGCAGCACCCTTGCCCCGGGGACAGCAGAACCATAGGCCAGCAGCCATCCTCACGTCTGCCAGCAGGTGGCGCTCGGCCTCCATGGCGCGAGCTGTAGTTACAAGCCTGCCCCCCCCCCCCCCCCCAAAAGGTTCCACTTTTCCAGGACTGTCGTGGGTTAGGAGTCAAGTGTTGCAAGCAGTGTTGGTTGTCCAGCGACACCACAGGTCCTCCGAATATCCCTGTCGTTGAGATAGCACGATTACACTTCAGGGTTAGAGCCCCACTGCCACCTGAGCAGAGGATGCAAAGCGGCAGTCACCAGGCTGAGGATAGGGGTGGGGCAGCAACTTATCCTAGTACTTTCCTTTCGCTTTTGGGGGAGGGGGGAGTACAATGCATGCTGGGTTGGTCCGGTGCGTGTGCAAACAGGGGCTATAGTAGGCAGCAGGTGACCAGTGTTCGGGCGGCTGCCTTGGCCCCGGGGCAGTCTCTAGCCCGGGAGTAAAGGCCAAATCATGCTTCCCCTGGTGTAATCATTAAGACGAACCCCGCCCCGCAGGAAAGAGGCGGGGACCACCGGAACCGAAGCTGCCCCTCCTCCACTCACCTTGATGGATTCGGTGTCAGGGGCCAGGAAAACACCTCAGCCAAAGCAGACTAGCAGGCGCCACCCAAACACCTGCTTGGCCTAGAAAGTGGCACCAGGTGAGTCGTGTACACCCGTGTCCCTTGTCGTCCCATCCTTTCCGTAGATTCTGTCTGTCCTCTCAGGACCACCTTCCAGAACCACCCCACCTCAAGTCACTTCCGACTTGGGGAACAAGTATAAAATGTTCTAAGTATAAAAATGGATATCTAGATTAGCGACCCAGGTCCTCAAGGATCAGAGGTAGATGGAAATATTGGTGGATACCCCCCCCCCTTTTGGTGCGTTGAGGGCTTTTCACGTACCTTCCCACTGTTCCTTGCTGCAGTTCAGATAGCAGACCAGGGAGAAGGGCACTTAACAACCAGGGGACTGACAGGGAAAGCAACCGGCTCAGACAGGCTTGTGTGAGCCACAGGTGGAGGAGTTCCTGGCCAGGTTTGACAGCTTCATTCCCAGGGGCAAACAGTGACAGTCAAAGCCCTTTTTCTTCCGAATCTGGATCTTGCTCTAAGTGTCTTTCCACACGCCCAGACACTAGTTTTTCCAGACTGTACACTTTCTAGACTGTCAATGACCTAACTCAAGGGAGTCACCTCCCACAAATCCCATTCTAAGCCCTGCCCCAATGCACAGGCACAGAAGTCTGCGAGGTGAGCAGTTCGGAGTCCCCATCTCTCCTACCAGCAACAATGTTTCAGTTTGCTGGGCTGTCAGGGAACACATGAGCGATAAAGACGGGGAGAGTGTGTGAACAGAAGGATGCGGCCCAAGCAAGCACAAGACCTCTCAGAAACCATTCAGAATCCAGGTATTGACGTCAGACACATTTTATTATAATCTTAATACAGTCTACATAAATTTGAACTGGTATTTATTTATTTGGGTTCAGTTATAACAGCGTCATTAAAAAAAAATCAAAGCACTGGTTGTCTGAAATAAAGCAAGCAATCAACATTCAATAAACACACTTGATTTATTCTGTATAAAAGGGTTAAGTTTACAACTAAACTTTTATAAAAAGTTTAGCATAAGTACGTCATTACATTTTTATGCAGAAATAGATATTTCTGCCACTATACAAGAAAACTTAAAGAGTTCACAAGGTTTCACTCAATATATATATATTTATATATAAATATATACACAGCATTCAGTAGGCTCACGTCAAAAAGGCCATTTCTGACCAAAGACTTCATTTAAGTAACCGAATACTGGATCCTTCGGGTGCTCACGCTCCACCTTTGAAAAAAGGCAAAGTCTGCTTAGATTGGGCAATTCCTTGTGATTTGTAACGTTTTCCGCTCCCCATGGTGGGAAGAGTATATAAAGAAAACCTTCCAACTGTAGAAAGGGATTTGAAAGTCTCTCATAAATAACGGCATCACAGTCCAGGCTGGAGAACTCCTGGGGAAGAAGACGATCACTCAGTTTTCCTTCCATTTTGCTTTTCTTTTTAAAAAGGTCCATTCAACTTGTTCTCCTGGTGAAATGGTTGAAAACAAACAAAACAAAAAGTTCAGGGTCTTAAAAGATCTTGTAGACTTCTTGTTGTGCAAAAGAAAAAGAGAAAGTAAAAAAAAAAAAAGTCCCCAGACGCCTGCAAAAGATTGGGAGAGAAAAGCAGCTTAGGAGAGAGGAACCTAAGGGCAGAGGCAGGCAGCCAGGCGCCGGAGAAGCCACAGTTTGAGCATTTAAACCAAACCCTGGCGTCCAGATGCGGCACACATACCCGGCCTCGACAGCACAAATTAAACATGAAAATAGCAGAGACACAAGGGGAAAACTTCCCAAACGCAGTCTCCTATTTGGATCTCTAACAGCCTGCTCACAGGCGCCAGGGTGCTTCTTGTAACAATTATTTGATTGAAAACAGCCCTTTGGTTAGTAGATAGGGAAATCTGGATCCCAGAACACAAGGGGTAAGGCTCAGGGTAGCAATCCTCAGCTAACTAGAGAAATCTCAGATGACCACAGTTTGGGGGAAGGAGGACCCCTGTGGAATTTGTGGCGTTAATTACAGCCGAGGTTCGTACCTCACAGGACCACCGATGGGCTCACAAAACCAGTAATAATGACACTTTGTCCTGCCATAAGTTACTGGCATTTCTTTTTTCTTTCTTTCTTGCATTCTTTTTCTTTTTTTAAGGCAAATATTCTGTAATCCCGAGTACCCACAGCTACAAGCCCCTTCATGCCTATCTGGTAAGACAAGAGGCACCCACTAACACAGCGAAGTAAGCATGCGTTTTCCAAATCAAACATCTCACAGACGCACACACAAGCACATTGCCAAAGCGCGCACACGGGAGGAGACACCCGCAAACACTCACCAATTTATTCAGCCACAGAGTACTTTGCTATCATTCGACATAAGCTCAGAAGGGAATTCAGACGCCTGGAGAGAGAGAGAGAGAGAGGATAAAGGGCAGGATATTAGACAATCTTAAAAAAAGACAGCCTCCCCTCCTCCTCTTGACGAAAGTGCCAGCAAGTCCCATTTGAAAAAAAAAAAAAAAAAAAAACAGGTTCACGCTACAATTCGGATCCAGAGACAACCCAACACAGAACTTAAGTAGCGATTTCACACGGGGCTCGATGTACAGTTTTCTTACAAATAAAGTTACTGAGCCTGTCTCTACAATGGACTTTAAGAGTGACAGGCCGGGCGACAGGGGGTTTTACGGACCGCGGGGTACTTGCTGAGCTAGCCTCACCTGCAAAGACAGAATGCTGATGTCCGTGTTCAGGGTGGTCAGCGGCGTCCTGGACGCCTGGTTCTGTGCAGGTCTCTGATGGTGCAGGCTGACGATCGTGGGGTGCGAGTCCAGGGCGATCTGCAGGTCCAAGATGTAGTCGATGACGTGCTGCAGGATTTCCATCTTGGTCACCTTCTTGTTCTGCGGGATGCTGGGCACCAATTCCTTGAGCTTGGAATAGCAGTCGTTCATGTTGTAGAGAAGGCTCATCGGGTCGTCCACCGGGGTTTTGCTCCGGGAGATGCCCAAGCCGTGGTCCGACAGGCTGTTTTTCCTAACGGACCTCACCGGACTGAAGGCTTTCATGCTGCTCGGAGAGAAGAGGCCGGGAGGGAGCCGCCGCAGGGGGGCTGAGCTGGCTGTGCGGCACCTGGCTCTGCTCAGAATGAAGCGCGAGCCGGGAGGGGCGGCTTTTATGTGCGTGCACTCTCCCGGGCCACTCGATCGGGCATCCCTCAGCAGCCATTGGTGGAAGGGGTAACGTCCATCATGCCGAGCGAATTCTCCCATTGGTGAGCGAGAGCGCTCGGTCCTTCCGCGTTTGCAGCCAATGCCCGTGGGGTGGGAGGAGCGGGCGCGAGCCCAGCTGGGGTGGTAAATTGAATACTGTACGCACTGCGAGCCCAGGGGGCCCGGGTGTGCAAATGTGCCCGCCTGATTCCCATCCCTAGAGCCGTAGGACATCCAGCCCCGAATCCGCCCTGCGGGTGTGCCCGGTGCAAGCCACCCCCGACCCAGGGCTGCCTGCTGCCCAGAGGTCTCCGCTCAGCAGAGGGGAAGTCATAGGTCTCTAGCGTCAGGGAAGACAGCAACCTTTGCAGATGGGAAAAGAAGCGCGCCTTTAGGGAGGCACGTTTGTAGAGTGAGTTCCTTCTTTTAAGATAAAGAAAAACTGGGTTTAAGAGGGGGAAGGAAAAAAAAACTATCCACGTACACATTCAGGACAGGTTTAGCTTGAGGTTTTGCAACTTGGAGCAACGCGGGAGGCCTTCTGGGAAACTGAGTGACAGGAGTTGTAGCGAATACTGTGCGGTCTTCCTCAGACCGCAGAGGAGCCCCGAGGGACCCGGCACGTTCAGGATTCTCCCCACCCCCCTTCGTTCCCCCCACGACTGAGGCAGGGTCGGTAGAATGACTCCAGTAATCGGAGGTCGTTAGTAGGGTTTGCACACTGGCACTCCATTTACATACACTGCCCTTGGTCTGTGCCCTTCAGTGTAGGTGGCGGTGTGATGAGATTAATTATGCACAAATCGCGATTTCTGGTGTCACATTCCAGCGCTTAGAGCTCTGGGGAAGCTCTTTGTCAGGTAGGTGGTCCTAGCTATTGACTGACAGCTTATCGCTGTTTTTAGAGAAAATTCTGTTGCGTACGAGGTTAGGAATCCTTCAGCAGCACCTCTTTCTAGATGCAGCTACATTTTAGAAAGTTTGGAGCTCTTGACTCCGGCACTTTCATTCTCGCTCCGCAGAAGACTACCGTATATTAGAGGAAAAATATTTCTCTAAAACAAAACAAAAACAGAAAGGGTAAACTGGTAGTATCGTGTTGACTTTTTTTTTTTTTTGGTCTGACTGTAAGAAAGAGGAAGAAGGCAGAATCCGGGCAAAGCTCTGTAGTGGGGGGGGGGGGGAGGAGAACACTATTTTCCCTTCAATTAATGATTAATTCCTCAGCTGGTGGGCCAGGCACTCTCTGACCTCCACGTGACAGCCATGTGCCCCAGGGCTTCTCTCTAGGGAGGCAGAGTCCGGTGGCGCAGAGGTGGTAAAATCCGGCCACCTAAAGTGTGCAGGATGCAGAGGGACGCTGCCCTGCAGGAAGAAATCTGCGCTAGCCCTGCGGTGCCGCCTGCCACTGGGCGACAGCGTTCCAACCGAAGACTCGCCTCCGTTATTAAGCCTGGAAGTGATTTACTCTCTGAGTCCCCCCACAGTTCGAGCCTCTTGGTGTACTTTTTTGTGTGCGTGTGTTTCTGTCACATACGTGCCACAGCGGAACAGATTTTGTTTTGACACTTTTGGTTCATGATGTTATACTCTGAGTATTTTACAATAATAGCCAATGTAAACAAACATCTCTGGGATTCTCAAATTATTACTTATGATTCTTGGACATTGCATCTCTGCGGTACTGACGCATTCTTCTCTTTTTCCAAGGACACCGTATGTTAGCACCCGTGCCAGCCTCATTATCCCAACAGAAAGGCCCTGGGCTGGATGGTAATGCACGCTCTGCAGCTTCGCTCCACACTCTGGCAGCTACAACGCATGAGCGCCTTCTCCCAAGACCATTCTTGTACCCTGATATAGTAAAATTGCTAAATATGGTGAAAGTTCCCTGGCGTTTCTCTCTCTGGCTGCCATGCCAGAGTCCAGTCTGCCGGGCTTCGCTGAATCCGATTCTGTTGGCATAGTACCCAGTTTTTGCATTCATTTAAAGATCATTTTAAGGGGATCGTGAAACTGTATAAGTCAATGACTGAGCAAAGGCCTGAGTTACTAGTAAGTCTGTCACAGCAAGCCCGGGCTGACATTTCTTGAAATTATGTTTTGGGGGCCCCGCGATGGGGTGGGAGCCTTTTTCGGGACGGCTTATAATGGCACATAAAAATCTGCCAATTGGTGTGGATGTGGATTTTCATCTGAGAGCCCTAAAGTTCAAATGGTCCCAGCTGCAGGACGCGCCCAGCTGCAGTAAGGGCGGGATCCGTGGGTGGTGGGAAGGTGTGAAGGGCTTCCGGCGCGCGGGGGGGGGGGGGGGGGAGGTGCTGGTGGTGGAAATATTGGCCGGTCCCAGCTACTCACTGGGACGCCCCCCACTTAAAGCAGCAGACCCGCTCTGGAGTTCCCCGAGCCTTGCTACCAGGCCCCCGGATCCCCCACCGTGTCCAGGCCACGCGCGGTAATCAGAAGCAGGTTCGGGCCCAGCCCCTTTGGCTACAATCCCCGCGTGATGCCACGGGGGTGTTGGGGGGGAGCGGGAGGAGCCGGCGCGGCGGGGGCGAGTCCCAAGGTCCTCTCTGCACATCTGGCGCAATTGGGAGCTCTTGCCTTTCTTCCCCTCGGTTTTGTTCTCACAGCTGTGTCCATTCCGCCCGTGACCCCCCGAGTGATCCCTGACAGGTGATGAATTGGCAGCAGCGGCGGCGGCGGCGGCGGCGTGCGGGCCAGGCCGCGGCGGGGCCGGAGCCGGAGCCCCGGAGCAGACTCTCTGGCGCCAGGCGCGTGACGCCGCCCATTCACGCCGCCCTGCAGCCTTGTCCTCGCGGCGCCGCTCAGGCGGCTGCCATGGCAACCGCGCCGTCACTCAGCGCGCGAGCCCAGCTGATCAATGCCTGCAAGGCCCCGGCGGTCCCAGGCTCGCCCTGACCGGGCCTTCAGCCTGCGCGCACCTGCAGTCTCTGCACGTCTTAAGTTTCGAGTGATTTGGGGAAAAGGAAGGAGGAACGAGAAGAAAAGAACAGGAGAAAGGGGGTAGGGGAGTAGGAGATGGGGGGGGGGAGCCAGAAGAGGGAGAAGAAAGAAATCTTCCGTCGCAAGAGGGGGCGTTAATGTGGCTTAGACGTTGCCAAAGCAAAAGGTTTTGCTTTATTTCATTTGTTTTTGCAACAGAGACATGGAGCTGGCGGGAGGGGAGAAGTGGAGGCGAAGGAGGTCACTGTCTCATCGCAGGGCAAGATTTGTTTATTCCTCTGGATCTTCTTGGTCCTTGCCTAGATGGCTTTGGCTCAAAAAAAAAAAATTCTTTGAAGGACTCCTTTCCGCAACACAACACGACAGCCCCCCCCCCCCGTCACCTCGTTCTACAGACATTCTGGTAGGAATCCTTAGTGGTTATGCAAAGAGCATCAGACTTATCCAGAACAGCCCCACCCCCACCCCGAGAGAAGGAAGGATGATGCCTTGCTGCCTGCGGTCCTCGGGCTCCTCTGAGCCTCAGCGTGCAGCTCCCGCAACTGCGTGCTGCTCTTTTCCGCTACAAAAGCTGGGGGGGGGGGGCGGGTGAGGCGAGCCCCTTCGTAGTTCTGAGTTTTCGCCTGACATCACCCAGAGTCCAGAAACTTGTAAGTCAGCCTGCAGACGCAGACACCTCCTCTGTCCCGGGTTTATCTTCAGGGAAAGCTCCCTTTTAGGAACCAGATGCCAACATTTCCGGATAGTTTACGGAACCCGGATCCCCCAAGGGTGCTCATCCACGGCTGAGAGTGTTAGCGGCAGTTATTCATCCCCTGTCCTCCAGAAAAGCTCCCCAATACAATCGTCCTCTGCTGGCCCTAAAACCTAGGGTGAGGTGTGTGCGCGCGGGCGGGGGGGGGGGGGG
>NW_026067922.1:13194145-13202916 GCF_014885135.2 Alexandromys fortis
CCCCCCCCCCCCCCCCCCCCCCGCCGCGCATTTGTTTTGCGCCTTGTTCTGAGAAAAGGGGCAGGATCTGGGCCGCATCCTTAGGAGGTGACTGCAACGGAGTGAGAAGGACTGAGAAAGTCAGGACCTCTCAGGGCTTGTGAGCTATACCCAGACATTTGGGTTGGTCTGGTCAGCTTGTTGGCGTCCCGAAGTCATCTTCTTGGTACCGTGGCACTAGGCGTGGCCCGTTGAGGTGCGGGCAACGCCCTTGAGCGGAAACCTGGAGGAAAGGCGTGTGAATTAGGCCGTACGTTCATTTTTATTTTATATTTTAATTTTCATTTGCGAACTCCTTCAGTGCAGGGCAGCTGCGTTTCTCTCACCCCCCCTTCCTGCTCAAACTCTCCAAACACATGGTCTCTTGGTTAATTAGTGTGTGTAACACACACAACCTACTGAATCTGTGCAGCCTTGCTCATATGAGCAAGCACCCACAGTTGACCATATGGGATTGGACACCAATGTGGGAACTAGCCCTGGAGAAACTAATCCATTCTCCCTTAGCAGCCATTGACGACCCTGTAGCTTCTTTTCTAGGCCTGGGACCGTGTAGAGTTTCCTCTGTCCACGTGGCGTGTGGTGGTACCATCATGCCAGTCTTATCTGCGAAACCATACTGTTGGGATTTCGTGGATGCATTTCCCATGCCACGCCTAGGGGACAGTGTATAGCAACCCCGGCCCGGATGCCTGTTAAATTCTATCTGCTCTTCTGTGATCTATAGGAGCCTCCGTTATACCGGAGGGTTGCATTGCAGAGATGGATAGTGGGTCTAGGCGCCCACAGTCATTCATTCTCTGCATTTGGACCAGGTGTGGGTCTCAACAACAGTCTCCATCTGTTACAAAAAGCAGCTTTTGATACGGTAAGAACTACGCTCACCTGTAGATCCTCTAGGGTCTGTGATCTCTCCAGCCGTGGGTATTTGACTAGGTTTTCAGTACCAGATATAAAGTTCCTCCTTTTGAGCAGACCTTAAGTTGAATTAGATAGCTGTTGGTTACCCCTATGATAAAAGTGCCATTATTTCACTGTAGGGGAGATATTGCTGGCCCAATGGTTCCTGGGCTTTAAGGTGGGGTAGGACCATCCACTGCTTCTCTCCTTTGCTGTCATGCACAGCACCTTCCAATTCCATACGAGCCAATCCTCGTGAAGGAGGCTTCCGGGTCAGTTCTGGCTCAATTCCTTCAAGTCCTGTGTCCAAACTGTGTGCTGTGTTCAGCAATCGTCTCACCTGGGAGGAAGCCAAGGGCAATGGCAATAGCCCATATTGCTTTGGGAGACTGGACCTCTGTACTCTGCTGCCTGGCACTGGGTTTCATTAGATAGTGCTTGGTTCTTGGGGGATAACATCACCCCATGTGATGTAACTTTATTAAAAACATGGGCATATACATCTCTATGCATATTGTATTATACATATATGTGTGTGTAAATATATATTTACATAAGCATGTGCAATAATCCCATGATCTCCTAGAGGGAGACCAGATGACTGATGGGTGTGGACTCAAGAGCCTTGAGTACCCCGAGAGTGGGGACAGGAGCCCTTAGGTTGTAACTGTTGGCACCTGCCACAGGACGTCTTCAGTGCTAAGGCCAGGCTGCCCTGAGGAAACAATCAGGAGTTGCAGCTTTGCAGGAGGGCAAACCCTGCACAGCGAGGCATGGCTGGCTCTTTGAGCTTTCATGGTGTGCACAGCCCGGGAAGAGAGACCTAGCTGGGGCTGCAGCCTGCACCTCCCCCAGTTCACACTTCTCTCTTTCCTTCTCTTTCTCCCTCCTTCTTTCCTTCGCTTGAGGTCTCGATAGGTTCCAAGGCCCTAGGCAATCCCCCTGCCACAGCCTCCTGAGCGGCTTGGACTGCGGGTATACCCATCTCTCCCTGTTTGGCCCTGTGTGTCTTTACTCTGCTTGCACATGCGCTGTTGCAGTATAAGTGTGGTGCATCACGGTGCGTCCCAGGGCTCTCTCTGTAGAGTGCCAGGCCTCTCCACTTGTTGCCCACTGAACCCTCCTGCTCAAGGTATGGCCAAGGGCCAATTCCAGGTCTCCTGTCCCAGGCACAAGGGCAGAACCCCAATCCTAGTTCGTGTCTTTTGAACTTCCAAGAATGTGAACCAAGCCTTTCTACTGAGTGACTCAAAACTTTCTAGAAATGCCCCACATCTATTTAATTCTTTGGGAGAAATGCTAGCTTTAACAAAGGACATATTTACCACAGATATGTTACGAGCCCTCAAAAATGCCACATGACTAACCAACCTCATGGTGTCTTTAGGAGCTCTTCAACACTGCATCCTGGTGATTGCCCTTGGGCAGAGATCCTTTTTTTTTCTTTTCTTTCTTTTTGTGTTTTGAGACTGGGTTTCTCTGTGTAAGTGCCCTGGCTGTCCTGGAACTCACAGAGATCCACCTGCCCCTCCCTCCTGAATGCTGGATTCAAAGCCTGTACCACCACCGCCCAGCTATTGGGCAGTGATTCTTAACCCATGAGTTGAAGCCCCTTGGCGGGGGGAGGTGTTGAACAACCCTTTCACAGAATTCCTTATCAGATATCCTGCATATCAGATATTTGCATTATGATTCATAACAGAAGCAAAGCTACAGTTCTGAGATGACAATGAAATAGTGTTAAGGTGGAGGGGCACCACAACACAAGGGACTCTGTTAAAGGCTTGGAGCGCTCGGGTGGTTGAGAAACACAGCCCATGGAGGAGGAAAGGCCAGGCTCTCTGTGGGGTCTAGAGGAACGATGACCTGCTATACCCTGAACCTTGACAACAGAGAGAGAAGCCAGACTTTTAGTGTCTGCAGTCTGGCCACCGAAGGCCTTCACCATGACAGAGGCATGTGACCCTCCCTGGGATCTTATTTTGAGTGTTCCACACACTTCGAATACAATGCCTGAGAGAGAGGATTGTGCAGCTGCACAGGACACCCACCGTGAGCTTAGGTTTTGGATGGAAATGCAATACTTGTCTTTAGAGTAAGGCCGTGTCCACACTTACCTGTTACATCGAGTGAGCTTAGGAACTAGTCTTTCGGTTGAAACTGTGTTCTTACAGGAGTTGTAGGGATGGCTCAGCCCTCAAGAGCACTTACAATTCTTTCAGAATCCCCTCTGGGAATTGTCTGCATTCTGTCAATCATGTTTTAAATAAATGCTGATTGGCCAGTAGCCAGGTAGGAAGTATGGGTGGGACAACCAGACAGGAAGAAGAGGTGGGAAAATGAGAACAGGAGTATTCTGGGAAGAAGGAAGCTCTTCCCGCAGTTCTGTCCAGACACAGAAGAAGCAGGATGTGACCTACCCCACTGAAAAAGGTACTGGGTCATGTGGCTAACATAGATAAGAATACGGGATTAATATAAGTTATAGTTGTCAAGAAGACTGAGGTAATGTGCCAATCAGTTTATCATTAATATAGACTCTCTGTGTGATTTTCTTTGGGGCCAAATGGCTGTGGGACTTGGTGGGAGGACAGAAACCCCAACAAGCAGGCCCTCATGTTACAATCCCCTCCTGGCTTCTTTGGGCACCATATACACATGTACACACACACGTACATACACGTGCATGCGTGCACATACACACTCTCTCTTTCTCCCCTTTCAAAAGAAGTCTTTGTGAGAGAGCTTGCAGTTGTTTTAAATAAGGTCTGACCTGTGAATAGAAATTCTACTCTGGAGTTCTTTAAGACTAAAACAGAAGTGCACTCCTGAAGAAGAAATGAAGTCCCGAATTCCCAAGCCCTTTATACACTCACCCACAGTGTTTGCATTGCCTTTGCCTGAACTGGCTCGCTATTATCAACCAACAAGTTGGTTGCTGGGTGCTCCTCCACGGAGGTTCCTGTTTCACTTGGAACAGGGAACGCCAGATGTTCCCAGGTAATGTCTGCTGATGTGTGCGGCTGGCGCAGGCACTGTTGAACATATGGGAAATCTGTTGCAAGGGAGTGAAATAGCTGGGTGTTGGAGGCACATGCTTTTCATCCCAGTACTCGGGAGGCAGAGGCAGGCAGAGCTCTGTGAGTTCAAGACCAGTCTGGTCTTCAAGGCGAATTCCAGGACAATTAGACCTACACAGAGAAACCCTGTCTCAAGAAACGAGAGAGAGAGAGAGAGAGAGAGAGAGAGAGAGAGAGAGAGAGAGAGAGAGAGAGAGGGAGGGAGGGAGAGAGGATATGATGAGAATGTGAAGGGAGGGAGGGATGTTAGGTCTCGGTACAGTGATGGGGTAGAGAAGCCACAGTCCTGTTCTGTGGCCTCAAGTGTTCATGGGTAGATAAATAGTGGGGATGCAACAAAGGAGGAGGCAGCCCTGTTTAAAATCCACTCTTGAATGTGCAGCCCTTTGGAAGGTGAGGATGTTGTTCTTCTGCCAGCCTGGCTGGGAACGGCTAAGGTCAGTGACAGTGTCAAGGGAGGGGGCTTTTATGTCTTTGTCTTCCTTGAGGACCCTCGAGTCAAGCAGAGAGCCCATGGTGCTGGCAAGGATGGGAACGGTAAACACGTGGCGTGTGGGTGTGTTCCCAGCGAGGGGCTGTCACTTGGACGCACAATCAAAGGCTAACCCTGTTGGCACCGGAGGCCTCTTGGGTGATGTGTAGTTAGTCCCGAGTGAAGGCAAGAGGAAACATGTCAGGAGCCACTGTCGTCGTCCTTCTATGAACGCTTACAGGAGTTGATAGATGTGCAAACATATGTTGGGGACACGTCAGCAGTAGAACGACCAAGTGGGGCATGGGGGTGGAAGTGAGGGGGCTTCAGAGGAGTCCCAGCCTGCCGCAGGCTGAGAAGAGGACAGGGTTTCTAAACATCGCAATTGCAGCAAGTGTGACTGATAGCAACAGGGAAATGGGGTGCAAAGAAGTCACCCACCCACCCATCAACCCATTTACCTATCCATCTACCCATCTACCCCTACCCTTCTCTCCATCCCTCTCCCGACATCCTGGTCCATCCATTCATCCAGCCACCCATTTAATCATTTATCCACTCACGTACCCACCCACCCATTCCCTCATCTATGCCTTCACCCATCTGTCTGTCTATCCATGTGTTCCTCTCTCCTGTGTTCTCCCTCTCTCTCTCAACATCCCATCCATCCATCCGTCCATCTGTCCATCCATCTGTTCATCCATCCACCCACCCACGTATTCAGTAACTACTGAATATCTACTGTACATAAGGAAATTCCAGCTTATAAAATATTGGTGAACAGAACTGACAAAAACCCATCACCTGGTTCCCAGCACCCACAGATGTCCCTCCGGATACTAATTTTGTTTTTTTAAAAAAAATCATCACCGTCATGACCTTCCACTCCTGTGAGGTGAGAGAAAGCTGGCACACCGGAGAACAAATGAACGCTTTATGGGGAGATGGATGGACCTATGACAATGTGACAATGTAGGACCAAGAAGGAAAAGTGTCAGGAGCAGTTTTGGATAAAGTGGCCCTGGGAGACGACATTGAGAAGATGACATTTGAGCAGAGGTTTGAAGAAAGCAAAGTGATAGACATGACATGGTCTGGGGAATAGCATTCTGGGAGAGAGAACAGCCAGCATAGAAGGTCCAAGGTACTTGTGCCCAGGTATTCATGGGATACGGAGGTATGGAGGTAGCCAGTGTGCCAGGGGTATAGTGAGTCCTGGGGGGGGGGTTACGTATCATTTATTCTAAGCTCTATTTATTTTAAACAGAATTCTCAAAGTACAGAGGAATGGAAAGTAAAATGTATGATCCTCCTGCCTCAGCTTCTTGTGTGCTGAGACCACAGCTTTGTCTGGCCATGCCTGACTTTCTTTTAACTATCTAAACCACCTATTTCAATGTTATTATATGTAGTCATATCCCTGTACAGCCATAGCCACAATAACCTCTCAAAGCTTTCTCTTTGAGAAACTCTGAACTCAGTAGACAAATGTCCTATTTTTCCCATCCTGGTCTTGGTGGCCGCTGCCCTTCTCAGTCTCCGTGGATCTGACCAAAATTCTAGTTATCTCATATGTGAGTAGAGCCCTTTTTTGCCCTTCTGTGGCTGATCTGGGGTTCCTCCTAAGCTGAGTGTGAAGTGTGGGCGTGATCCAGATCTTGAATCACAGCAATAGGTCCTTTTCACTTCTGGGCTCACACCCTGAAATTCAGAAGTCTTGACATGGCGAGATGGCAAACAGAGCATCAGTTGCCACTCTACAGGACATACCTGCCTCCTCAGAAGCCTTCTAGACGCCCTGTTCAGGCAGTCGGGCCTGCTCGATTGGCTCTGTGAAGACCAGACACTTGCTGCCCTCTGCGGCATGTGTATGTTATTTCCGGTTAGAGACTAAGAAAGTCAGATGGCTTCTCTACAATTAGCAGGCACGGGACACCAATGTTCGCAGGACCTGGAATTGCCCAGGTGCCTCACTAGACCAGTTAGGGGTCTTTCCCCGCCGGCATTTCGGGCAATGACCCCAGTCTTATTGGAGGCCCAGATATTTCTCTGGGCTGTTGGAGTCCACACCCGCCAAGGGCTAGTCTCAGTGATATGGTTGCTTTTGTCCCTTAAAGCAATGCTTTCTCTGCCCCCTGGAGGGCATGCCCACCCCTGGAGCAGAACACAGGCAGTCAGGCCACCCACGGGGACACTCCTGTGTCTCCTCTGCTCAGAGTGAAGGACAAGTGGTTAGAAGGACTTTCAGACTTCAAGAGTTAGTGGACTATGGAGTCCCGCCCAGCCCTGCTTAGTCTATAAGAACCTTGGTCACGTGTGCAGCAATGGAAGGAATTCACACTTTTAAATGAGACTCCTGGCTGCCCCTAGCTCCTGCAGAAGTGAACCGTGTCCTTAGAGATAGGCTTCAACGAGTCCCGACTGGTCCTGTGCATGCCCCTCCTTGAGAGCCTGGGTCCAGGGCTGGTGAGGGCAGCAGCCCGGCTTTGCCTGGAGCTTTATGCTTATTATGCTTGTTTGTTTTGTTTTCTGAGACAAGGTTCCTCTGTTTAGCCCTGGCTGTCCTGGAACTTGCTTTGTAGACCAGGTTGGACTCCAACTCAGAGATCCACCTGCCTCTGCCTCCCCAGTGCTGGGATTAAAGGTGTGAGCCACCACACCCATTTTTTCTTTTGTTTGCTTGCTTCAACTTTTTGTAGATGACTTAGCATCAGAAGGAATGGTGCAGTTCTAGACTTTTTGTTCATTTAATTGACATGAAGTATTGTTATGTTGCCCAGGCTTAAGCAATACTCTTGGCTTAGCCCTCTGGGTAACTGGATTATAATCTTGCTTTACCTGCCCAGTCTATAGGTTTTTTTTTAAAAAAAATTCACATATATTGTTGTTGTGTATTTGTGTGTGTGTGTGTGTGTGTGTGTGTGTGTGTGTAGTGTGCCTGTGGAAGTCATAGGACAACTTGCAAGGAACCAGTTCTCTCCTTCTGTCGTGTGGATACAGAACTCAGATAGTCTGCCTTCACAGCAAATCCATTTATTTGTTGAGCCACACCATTGCCCGCTCTACTTCCAGTTGACAGTTAAAAAAAAAAAAACAATTTGGGCCAGTTCTGCTTGTACTTTCCCATAATCCTATTACTTGGGAGGTGGAGGAAGGATGATCAAAGTTAAAAACCAGCCTGGCCATGTGAGACTTCTCATAGATAAATGCCATCAAAACGCTAAATTAAAGACATCTTTCTGTTTTGGTGCTGAAGAACCCACTTTTTATTATTGGAGGGAAGATTTCTTCCCTATGAGTCTCTTCGTCTTGTTCACTGGCCTCGTCTCTATGAGTTCTCTAGGCAGCGCGTCCTAGGAACTCACTCGAGCCTCCTGCAGCCCTGCGAGAGAGACCTGCTGTGCATTGGCCCATGTGCACCCTTTCTTGGACTTACTCCAAGCTCTGCCTTCATCGGCATGGAGGGCAAAGAGGACACAGCCAGCCCCAGCCTGCCCCAACCTGCTGGTGACCTCCCCAGGGCCCTGAAGCCCAGTGACTCAGCGTGACTTAACAACCGAGCTTTCTATGGCAGCCAAGATAATTTGCCGCATATCGAGTACAGGATAAAAGCTGACACTGTTTGTAAGATCTGATTCAATCACGAGAGAAAGGAAGCCACTGAGCTGGCTTCCCACTCCAGGGACAGGTTCTAGGACAGACAGACATCAGGAGGTCCAGTCTGGGCCTTGCTGGTGTGGGCTTTTCTTTCTTTGCCAGGAGAGGTAGGTTTTCTTCCAAACTCAAAGCTGATGTCATGTGTTGACTTCTTTTCTTTGTAAACTGCGTGGATGAACAGCCTCTTGACTAGATTGTGCAAACATTGGCACTTGGCTAGCTTTGAAGTTGGGGTTTTCATGCTTTGACTCCCAAGGTGGCTGGGACTAGGGCCTTCCTGACACCTTCCTCTTGGAGGTAGCTGGTTGGAACACTCCTCTTCGGTTTTCAGGGCCTCTGCTCAGCTGTTTGAGCTGGCCTCCTGTCTCCTATGGATCTTGACTTTCGGAGCTCATATGACCACCCAAGCCCATTTGCTGGGAGTTTTCTTCAGCGAGACTGACTTGTGTTTTAGGAAGACCCTGGTGCTTAGGTCAGCCAATAGGTAGGAGAGGTTGGAAGGGCTTTCTTGTTATTTTGTTTTTATTTATTTGTAATGCTAGGGTCTGAACTCAGGGCTTTGTACACTCTCTCCCCCTACACTATACCCTTAGCTTTTAAATTTCATTTTGAACTGTTTTGGA
>NW_026067922.1:13205455-13206435 GCF_014885135.2 Alexandromys fortis
TGGCCATACTAATTTCCAACAAAACTGACTTCAAACTAAAATCAATCAGAAGAGATAGAGAAGGTCATTTTATACTCATAACAGGAACAATTCATCAAGATGAAGTCTCAATCCTGAACATCTATACCCCTAATATAAAAGTACCCACTTAGGTAAAAGAAACATTACTAGAACTCAAGGCAGACATCAAACCACACACACTAATATTAGGAGATGTCAACACACCTCTCTCACCAATGGACAGGTCAATCAGACAGAAACCTAATAGAGAAATAAGAGAATTAATGGAGGTAATGAAGCAAATGGACTTAACAGACATCTATAGGACATTCTACCCAAATAGGAAAGAATGTACCTTCATCTCTGCAGCTCATGGAACCTTCTTGAAAATTGACCACATACTCGGTAACAAAGGAAACCTCCACAGATACAAAAAAATTTTAGTGACCACCTGTGTCTTATTGGATCACCACGGATTAAAGTTAGAATTCAACAATGAGGCTACCCCTAGAAAGCTGACAAACTCATGGAAACTGAACAGTCAACCTGGGTCAAGGAAGAAATAAAGAAAGAAATTAAAGTCTTCCTTGAATTTAATGAAAATAAAGAGACAACATACTCAAGCCTATGGGACACTATGAAAGCAGTGCTAAGAGGAAAGCTAATAGCACTAAGTGGCCACATAAAGAAAACAGAGAAAGCACATATTGGAGACTTAACAGCACACCTGAAAGCTCTAGGAAAAAAGAAGCAGACTCACCCAGAAGAAGTAGAAGACTGGAAATAATCAAACTGAGGGCTGAAATTAACAAAATAGAAACACAGAAAACAATCCAAAGAATCAATGAAACAAAAAGTTGGTTCTTGGAGAAAACCAACAAGATCGACAAACCCCTATCCAAACTAATCAAACGACAGAGAGCTATCACACCAATTAATAAGATCAGAAATGAAAAGGGGGACATAACCACAGACACAGA
>NW_026067922.1:13209865-13256208 GCF_014885135.2 Alexandromys fortis
GGGGGGAGGGGGGGGGGGGGGGGGCCGGGGTGTGGGTTGGGCGGGAGGGCGAGGGAAAAGGGAGGCGGGGAGGAGGCAGAAATTTTTAATAAAAAATAAAATTAAATTTAAAAAAAGCTGAATGGCAAAGAGCTAGGCAGGAGAATATAGGTGGGACTTTTGGGCAGAGAGAGAACTCTGGGAGGAAGAAAGGTGGAGTTGCCAACTAGATTGGAGGAATCGGGATGGACAGAATGGAGATGAGGTAATAGGCTAAGTGTCAGAATGTGGATTTAAAAATATGGGTTAATTTAAGTTAGAAGAAGTAGTTAGGAAAAAGCCTAAGCTAATGCCAAGCATTCATAACTCACAATAAGTCTCCGTGTCTTTATTTGTGAGGTGGTAATCCCCACAAGGAAGTATTGCTACAGCACTGAGCATGTCTGTGTGTTCCAGCATGGTCATGCATGGAACCCCAAGTCTAGAAAGCTGAAGGATGTGGATGGGACCCATGCAGAGGTAGACACCAGAGTCACATATACGCCACTGAGTCTCAATAGATGACCTACAGGGTCAATAGAAAATTAGCCACTGAGGTTTCTTTGCTTTGTTTTGCAGTACTGGGCATCTAAGCCAGATCCTTGTGTATGCTAGGCAAGCTATCTGCCGCTGAGCTGTGCCCCGTTCCAGAAAGGCTGGTTAAGTCCACATGGTCATAGTTTCTTGTCATTTAATTTTGTCCCCGGCTTTAAGACTAAAGACATTAAAGTCATCCCTGATCCTGACCACAGCCTTTTCCCTGGGACCATCACTTCTGTTCTGACAGATGTCATCCCTGTCAGTTCCTATGACTGATGACTGATGGCGGACACCCTAGACTCTTTGACTTACTCAGCTAGCTGAAGGTTCTCCCTGATTCTTCCTCTGTGTGTCCATAATACTATTGTTTTCTAATGAACTGTGGTGGTTGGAGTAAGAATGCCCCCATAGGCTCATACGTTTGAATGCTTAGCCACCAAGGAGTAGCACTATTGGAAAGGATTAGAAGGATTAAGGAGTGTGGCCTAGTTGGAGGAAGTGTGCTACTGGGTGTCTGCTTTAAGGTTTCAATAGCCCATGCCAAGCCCTACTCCCTCTCTCTTTGCCTACAGATCAGGATAAAGGTCTCAATTGCTGCTCCAGTGTCTGTCTCCATGCCTGCCATGTTCCCTGCAGTGAAGATATTGAACCAAACCTCCCAAACTGAAAGCCAGCCCCAGTGAAATGCTTTCCTCTTTAGTGGTCGCCTTGGTCCTGGCACAGCAGCAGAACTCTAAGAAGGGACCGACAGTGGGTGTCAGTGCAGACCCATCATTCCCCTTCTTTGCTTGCCCTTCATGCTCCACCTCACTGTGTGGCTGACGCCTCCTCACCTCTCATGTCTCATAGGCCGGTTCCTTTGGCCACCCCTCTGGTCCTCTGCCATGGATCTACTCCCTACTTCCAGCTGCAGAGCCAGCCTGTGCAGTCCTGGCTACTGCTTAGAGTGTAACTTGTGCTCCTTCTGCAGGGAGACTTGTGGCCCAGGTCAGTGGCCTTCTGGCATATATGTGGCAGGTGGAGCAGGATCTGGGGCCAGAAGACCAGTTTTCTGTACTCTTCTGGACGCAGGTGGACAGTCGTTAATTCTCTGTGGCCAAGGGCTTCACCCAAGGGCTCCTCAGAAGTGCCCATTTTCAGGGCCAGTCTGGCTGAGTCACTGCCATCAAACTGGCCTGATGAGATCCAGCGACACCACCTGGCAGCTGCTGGGCCCTGTGGGGACAGGAATGGGGGCGGGGGAGGGGGAGAGACAAAGACAAAACATGCCTTTCTGCTCCTCCATCAGCTTCCTGCTTCACATTCACCCTGTATTCTGGGTATGACCTTGTGTCCAAAAGCACACTTAGATGAGAAAAGGTCATCAGACTGGCTGAAAACCATGTCAACAAACCTACAGAGGACAAGGCTTTGGCTAGCCTGTGGGAGAGGGAGCCTGAGGCCTGGAGTTGGTACCAGGTGGGGTTGGGAGATAGCAGGAGACCTTACTGGCACTAGCAGTGAGCAGAACCCAAGTGAAGAAGTAACTTGTAGTTTGAAGGTGGCATTGGTTTTTAATCAGACTAGACTGTTTAATTTGTCGTGTCCATAAGCGTAAAATATTGCCCAAAAATAGAGCCCTAAGGTCATTTTGTGTTCTTTCCAAAATCAGTTGAGAAACCACAGTCTGGAGTGATGAAAGGTTAGACTGAGGTCACGTGCTGCTGCTGGTGGTGGCACTCTGCCTGGGGGTGGCTCCAGGTTTGGGGAATGTGGTTGTTGGTTGGCTGTCTCTGCCCTTCTCCTGTCCCTCAGACACTCTGGTCCCCAGGTGAGATGTGTACCCCTGGGGGTAAAGGAGGGAGCAAAGGATCCCCCCCCAAATACAGAAGCCACATTCCAGGTGATGGTACAGGAATCACGAAACCAAGGTATTCTCCAAAGCAGGGCATTCGTGAGGGCAAAGAAGAGCACCATGGGACTGGGAGAGATGGCTCAGTGGTTAAGAGCGTGGCTGCTCTTCCAGAGATTTAGTTTCTGTTCCCAGCACCCACATATCTGCTCACAACCATCTGGAACTCAGATCTGGTACCCTTCTCTGGCCTCTTGAACACCAGGCAAACATGTGATACACATACATGCAAGTAGGTGAAACACTCATACACATAACATAAAACTGGGGACTGGTTGCTCTTGCAGAGAACCTGGGTTTGATCCCCAGGACCCACATGGTGGCTCCCAACCATCTGTAACTCCAGTTCCAGGAGATCCAACACCTTGTTCTGGCCTCACTGGGCACCAAGCATGCATGTGGTACATGGCATGTTTCTGAGGTCTGGGATCCACCAGAGGCCAGAGTGATTTTCTTCTAGGATATCAAGTTCTTGTTGTTTTCTTGGTCTGTGGTTGTTAGGCTGTGAATGACCCCATAGGCTCATGTGTTTGAACGCTTGGTCCCCAGTTAGTAGAACTGTTTGGTAAGGATTTGTTTACTTTCGGTTAAAAGTAGAGAAAGGAAGAGCCGGAACAGGTGGACACCAGTGATATCCCATGTAGAGGACCCCTGAGCCTAGAGGACAGGCCACAAGACTAGAGTTAATGTCACCACTTCATGAAGAGTCTTTGTGGGTGGGAGAGATGGCCCAGCCTCTAGGAGACTGTTCTTCTCTTGCGGAAGAATCGAGTTTGGTTCCAGCACCTGTGTCCAGTAACTCAAGCGTCTATGAGTGCAGCTCCAGGGGTCCCAGGGCGCTCTTCTGGCCTCTGCTGAGATGCACATGCCCACCATAGACACACCCATGCACACATACCAACACACACATGCACACAGACACATACAGCACACACACAGATGAGCACGCACACATGCACAGACACACACAGATTTACACACACAGATACACATAGAAACACACAGACATACACAGATGAGTGCACGCACATGCACAGATACACGCAGAGACTTACACATGCACAGATACACCTAGACACACACAGACACATACATGCACACACACAGAGATGCACATAGACACACACAGATAAGTGCACACACACACAGACACATGCAGACACACATACAGATACACATAGACACACACAGACACATACATGCACACACAGAGACACACACAAATAAGTGCACACACATGTGCAGACACATGCAGAGACATACACAGACACACACAGACATACGGATATAAACACCCGCCCCCCCCAACAGTCTGTCTCTTTTTCACACCCACATATACAGTATCTCCCTTTCTCTCATACACATAGTCTCTCACTCTCTTTCACACTCACACACCCTTCCACATCATTAAAAATAAAAAAAAGTCTATTAAAAAAGATGAAGAGGCTTGCTAACAAACAGCCGAGCATGCACCATGGGATGGACGCATCCATACATTCTCACTTCAATCACTGTTCGATTTGAATATTAGTGCCGTACTGACTGCTCAGACAGCAACATAGGAACCTTTATCAGGGAGGCAGATGACACAAAAGTACATTGTCACAGGGGGGAAATCTCGAGAGACAGGAAGGCCAGAGCAGGGAGGGGCTTAGCCCAGCTTGGGAAGCATGGGACCAGAAACTAAGGGTCTCAGGAGCCAGTGTCAGGGGGCGTTTACGGTCATGGTGGTTGAGTGTGCCTGGCACTATGACGGTGTGTCCCCTGTGCATTTTCCTCACAATGGCCTTTGGAGGTTGGCACTGTTGCCTGCCTGTTTGGGTGTGAAGTGGCAGTTCAAGTGGACAGAGATTGAGGGTGTGCACATAAGGCTGTGGCAAGTCCCACCCTCTTGGCCTAACTATTTGCATAGGCATTACGATGGGGGCTTCAGTCAAGGGGCTTCCTGAGGGATTGGAGCCGTGCCCCCACCCTGCCCTCTGGTAGGAGTGTTTCCCATAGCTGTTGAGTGGCTGGTTTGTGGCAGGTGGGTAACAGCGTCAGATTCACTGTGGCTCCTTAGAGCCTATGGATAGAGCGCCTCAGAGGAAGCAAAGAAAAGCAGTAGCTAGGGACCCCAGCATCACAGTGTGTGAGAGACATGATGGTCAGGTCAACCTATTAGCTCCAACCTTTGTTTCAGGGGAGACTCTGGGGTTCTACCAGACTTTAGGAAGATGGCAAACAGGCTCCAGCCTTCCCTTGTCACTTTGTGACCCCAAAGTTAGCTGGCTTTCTACTATACCATAAAAGCATTTGCCTCACCCTCTGTGCTGTTTGTCTGTCTTTCACTGTAGCCCCTGGACCACCATTAGATCCATTTCGGGGTCAGGGAAAGAAGGCTCCCTTTCCTCTGGGCTTTTATCTTCTATTCTGCTTCAGCGGGCATCTGTGAGTTTTGAATGGATACCCTGGGGTTTCTGGCTTGCTCGGGTTCATGAGTGACTGAAAACTGATCAGCTTGTATGTGTGGCCAGCCATAGCAGCTGCTGTTGGGTTCCAGATAACCAGGGTCCTCTCTCACCTCAGAGAAACTCTTCCTCTTATGTCGCGGGATTGCCCGAGGCATATCAGACCGAGCTAGCTCACTTTATAAGAGCTTTGGAAGTCACGTTGACCATTAGCGGATGTTTGGAAACCTGCCTTCAACCCTGACAATAAGTTTGCAGCTTCTTCGGTGAGATTGAAGAAGCTTTATTAAAAATGACCGAGAAGGCACCTTGATGCTGACCATGCAGGACAGTGTTGGGAGTTCAGGAGGGAGGCTGAACTGGGGACAGAGTGTACGATTGCCCCGCTGCTGGCACTTTCCCAGGGGCTACTCAGCCTGCCTGCTTAATTAAATCCCTAGAGTATTCAGGTTACCCCCTCCCTTTCCTTAGAAACCCGCAATAATGCCACTAATGACCAGACTTATCCGCACATACCTTCCTCTCACAGCCTGGGTTACTCAGGCCTGTAAGGTCCAGCTTCCCTACAGCCTGACCCCTTCACCATGGCCGCTTCTGGCAGAGAGCACTGCAGCTTCCTGCCAGGGTGCAGGGGCATCCTCTGGCTCCTTCCAGGCTGGCGCTCAGTCGGTGGCCTGGCTTTGGGCTGGACCTGAGGTCACAGAGGGAAAGGGCATCACTGAGCAGGATTCCATGCAGGAAAGCTTCCAGCTCCCGAGTTGGAGGGTTTGGCTGAGATGTTTTCATTTTACGGGAGGTGAGGGGAGCAAACCCATGGAGGATCGGAGACAAAAACATGAATATTGTTTTTCTCTCATTTCTCCCAAAATAAATCCAAGGAGATCACCACGAACAGAACAGCAAAGGGGGAAACAAGCAAAGATATCAAAACTCAGACCTTAAAATACTCAAAGGCTGCATTTGTCAGGGTTAACCAGAAAGCCAAATCTATGAATGTTGTTCCTATCTTTAAAAACTGTATGCACAGGGCTAGAGATGGCTCGGTGGTCCAGAGCACTGGTTACCCTTCCAGAGGACTCTGCTCAGTTCCCAGCACTCACTTGGCAGCTCATGACCATCTCTAACTCCAGTTCCAAGGGATCCAACGCCCTCTTCTTACTTCGGTGGGTACTGCATGAATATGGTGCACAGGCGTACAGGCAGCTGAAACACCCATACACGTAACAGTAAAAGTATTGTTCAGCGTGCATTGGTTCTGATTTCTTACACTATTTCATTAAAATGTGGTTTATCTTAATCACTTTAGACAGCACCTTAGAGTCTGCATTCAAGGCCTTGGCATCCTCAAAGCGCACTCTGGTTCTGCGTGGAGCTGCCAGTGTTGGCGTAAAAGGTCAGACTCCTTTGGAAGGTGCGCTCAGTGGCTCAGCCAGCTTTCTGCATGGCTTTGGTGACTGTCTCCTGGGCATGTACCTTCTCACTCTCTGTAGGGAAGAACTCCCCCTTCAAGGCCATACTCAAATGTACTCCCTCACTGGGACACCCCACATCTTCCTGCCCACTGAGCTCACCTTGACCCTAGCCCCATGCCTGACCTTGTACAGCCCTCAGTTCAAGGCAAACTCTACTACACTTTGCCTGGTTTTCTTAGGACATGGATATGGTCAGAAGTCATCATGTAGTGAGCTGAGTTATTAGTCTGGGCTAGAGTTCAGTATCACATCTGCCTCGTGTGTGTGTGTGTGTGTGTGTGTGTGTGTGTGTGTGTGTGTGAAACTCTGCATTTGATTCCCAGCACCACAAAACAAAGCAAAAGCAAAACAAAGCAAACCAACAAAAAAAAAAATGAGAGAGAGAGAGAAAACCCCAGAGACAACTGGAATTTTTAGGTACTAAGATGGTTTTGATGGTATTAATGAATCGTGGAACTACAAAATAGTCCCTGGCCACAGGAGTGTCATGACCTTTGTTCTTGTGTGTCCTGGGGACTTCCATAGGTCCTTCTGCGATATTAAGGATTATATATGGGTCAGGTCTCTATTGGCCTTGTGGGCTGGGGAAGAGTGTAAAGGTGGCTACCCCAACGGGAAGTTTGGAAGATTGAGGAAGGGCAAGGCAGGACAGCAGAGGCTGTAGGGGAGGGAGGGAGAGGGTTTGGGCAGACTAAAGACACCCCACTGCCCAGTTCCTCCACCAAAGATTTTCTAGACATCTGGGTCCTCTGGAGAAATAAGAGACCAGTGGGTTTGCTGTGAAATACCTGTCCTCAGAGGCTTGGAGAGGAGGCCAGCAAGAAGGTCTAAAGGCCCTGAGGTGGGGATGTTGAAGGCATAAGGAGGCAGGCAGAGACCCTGAGTGCTAGGATTAGAGTAGACACCAACAGAGAAAGAGAGATGATGCTGTGGAATGTTTTTCCAAGTGATTTGTGTGTGTACATAATGTGCATGCCCATACACATATGTGTGCACATACACCTACACACACAAACATACCCATACGTGTGTAACACAGAGACACACACAGACACATATATGTACAGTGCACACACAGGTATACATGCATTACATATAAACAGACACATAGACTCTCTCTCTTACATATACACACACACTTCAACATAAATGTAAAAAATTAAAATTTACCAAATGCTGTGATGAGGGAGCCACTGCCAAGGGACTTGTGAACACTCAGTCTTTCTCTCATCACCTGTTGAAGGGTAAATAGCTTCCTGGACTTGGCATTGGTGCCCAGATTAGCTATTGCAAACTGGGCTTCAGGAGAGGTGATGGGCGTTCCTCAAATGAGGAGAATGAAACCTTGGCTTTAGGAACGTGTTTGGCTTAGGGTGGGATGAGGCGAGAAGAGACAACTTTTCATGAGGTGACAAGCCTGGGGAGACAGATTGTCGGGGAAACTGAGGAATGAAGATGCTATTCCAGACACGATGCTTTCAACTATCCTTGGGGTGCAGGGTGTGAGAAGGGCCTTCTTCTGATACTCACAAGGTCCCTGGAGGCTCTGGTCCACATCCTTCCTGTTCCTACCTTTGGACCATCTGCCATCTCCAAATCCTGTGGGTGGCCTGTGAGACTCAGTCCTCACTCTGTCATTTCCCCTCGCCTCTCTAGCAAGGGCATCCTGGGTCCCAGGTGTGCATAGCAGTGGGGTTATTGCCTCTCTGTCTGCACCAAGGAGAAAGGCAGCTCAGGCCCTAGAGGTGGGACCATGCCTTTGAACAGGGTGGTCTTAGCTGCTATGCTACTGGGATGGGGCTGAGATTTTGGGGCCCAGGCCAGGTGGAGAGACCCCTTTGCCCTACAGACCTTGCATTTATATTAGCCTTCTGGAGTTACTACTGAAAAACACCTCCGACTGTGTTGGCTAGATATCGGGAAGGTATTACCCTGCGGTTCTGGAGGCAGAGGAGGGAGACCAAGTGTGTCTATGGTCGCTGCACTAGGATCATGAGGAAGAACTGGTTCAGGCCTCTCTTTTTGGCGGGTAGATGGCTGTCTTCCCACACAGCTTTATCCCTCTAGCGTATTTGTGACAAGATTCCCCTTTCTGACAAGGATATAGGTCAGGTAGATTGGGGCCACTCTGGGGACCTCACTTTAACTTGACTTCTCTTGTGTAAATGCTGTCTTCAAATCAGGTTATACTCTGAGGTACTGGGTGTTGGGACTTCAATTAAGAGAACGAAATTGCTTGATTCATACCTGACCCACAGCTCCATGGAGGAGGACTCAGGCAGACAGGGCAGGGGTGAGGCCATGAGACCTCAGAGTCTGGGATCCCAGGTTCTGTAGACAGGAGTGGACAGAGAGAAGCTCAGGGTGATGGTGGCCTGTCCACCCTGATGGAGAAGGGCAAGCGAGCACAGGCATGGGTGTGATACACCAGGAAGTCTCTGGAGTCATTCTGAGTGAGGAAAGGGAGTCTCCAGCAAAGACGGCGTCACCGTGGCCTTGTCCCTATTCCCCCGCAGTACAGGCATGACTTCTGTATTTCCTATTTCTTTAGGAGATACCTTATAGAAGCAACTTAAGGGAGTAAGAGCATATTTTGGCTCATGGTTTGAGGGGCTAGTTTTGGGACAGGTGTGGTGGCAGGGGCGCTCCCCGTAGCAAGGACCACGAGGCAGCTTCTTGTTACAAGAGACTGACAAGGAAGTGGAGAGAGATTGGCCAGAATCGGGGCCAATCCATACCCAAGGCCCATCCTGAATGTCTTGCTTCCTTCTGGGAGTAGCTACTTCTTAAGGAATCTTTAAATTCCCCCAATAATTTCAGCAGCTAGGGACCAAGTGTCTAAAAACAGACCCCTGGGAGCTTCTCAAGTTTAAACCATACCAGCTTCTTGGACCCCTTTGGGAAGAAACACTGTATACATTCTGTTGCTGGCTAAGAATGCCCAGGCAAGCACATTTTATACAAACCATAGTAAGGAAAGGCAACAAAGGGGGCGCGGCAGCAACATGGTTCAGGGGCTTGCAAGCCTACTGATCAGAGTTCAGCCCGTGCGTCTCAGGGCAGACAAGCACTGATGACTGTATGTTTGTCCTCTGCCCTCTGGCATGTGTGCCACCGCTGTCCATGCACTAATAAATAAATAAATAAACAAACGCAATTTTAAAATGCTAACAAAACAGAACAGAACTTGTCTTGTACACCCCCTATCTCTGTCCTTAGGGATGCCCTGGAGATGCCCAGTGCAGGAGCCTGACTCAAGCCTCCCCACCCGAAGCAGCCCCCTTCGTAGGAGGATCCACAGTTGTTTATACCCCAATGTGACATTTATCCCCCCTCCTTCCCACGTGCAGAATCAGGGGACGGCACGGCAGATGAAACCCAGAAATCTCCATCTTTCCTCCACCAAGAGTTCGTGAATGTCAAACAAAATTAAACGACATCGCCATATTGGATAGAGCCCACAGACGACGTGTAGGTCATGCTAGCCCAGAGGCCCTGCTGGTCCTACCGCTTTCCCAAGAAGCGTTTTACGGACCTGGGCCAGCTACATTAAGTTCAATTACACTTACTTATTGGTTGGGCAAATGCTATTTGCTCGAGTCTGAGGAAAATTCGTTAGCTACCCCCTCCCACCTTTTTTTCTTTTCTTGCCTTGGCTTTCCTTGCTGCGGTAATGATATGATTTTCTGTTAGCAAGTGTATAGGAAGTAAGCTATCTCTGCCTCTTGCACCTCTAACATCTGCAAACAAGTAGGGGAAAGGTCCCGATGATGTAGCATTGGCACTCAGGGCAAGGACCCCACGGGGAGGACACAAAGGCTTTGGGAAGGAGCAAGAGGAACAGGCTGCAGGACTAGTGAGCTACATCCCCAGGAGTGCTGGGGCCTGGCCTCGGTCCACACGAGCTGGTGTGGGAGGCACAGCCCCGGGAATAAGCAGGCTAGGCTCCAGGGTTGGAGATCCTGTGCACAGATGTTGCCATGTTATGAGATAATTTCCAGGCCTCCATGGGGGTGAAAGGGTGGGTTTGTCAGGAAGGGCATACCTCGGGGGGGGGGCTTTTCAGCTGACCGTGACTTTATTACCATGTCAATCCCCAAGAAGCCGCTGATTTAACACAGCAGGGGCTGAATTGCATGTGGAGTGGTTGGGCCCCTCAGTGAATAGTGAAAGGGGACCGGCTGGAATCTGCCTTCAGCTTTGTTCGGGGATGACCAATGTAAGGAGCCCCGAGCCTTGGCACAGATGGTGGGAGGGGCCCTGACAGCCACAGGTCTGCTCTTTTCTTTCCCGTCTGCCATTTGCCTGTTTCTTCTGTGTCTGTGTACGTATTTCAGCGGCCTAACTGAATTGCTTTGATTTCCTCGCTCAGGAAAGAAAGCAAGATCAGCGTGTGTGTGTGTGTGTGTGTGTGTGTGTGTGTGTGTGCATTGTGGGGAGGGCGAGAATGAGAAGTGCAATAGCATAAGAGGTCACAAAAGTTAAAAATTTGTTGCTGTGGAGGTCTAGAAGACCCAGTTTTGTGAGGTGTAGCCGCAATTGAGAACGTCATTAAGAAATCATGAAAAAGACAATTAAAATCTAAATGACACAGTCAGAGTCGCTTCTTAAGTTCAATGAAATTTCTGAATTCGCTCCCTGTTTAGAAAGGAAGAAAAGCTTACAGGTGTGGGCTGGGGCTGCGCCCCAAGGGCCAGGAGTGTAACTCAAAGGGCACACCGGCATTATTCAGGGATTTTTTTTTCTGCTTTAAAAGTTAGAAAAGATGTCCCAAGGGGGGCGAACTCGATTTAGCCCCCCCCCCCAGAGGGGCTTTTTTGGCCACCCTAGAGAAGAGGCGCCTTGAAATGTTAATAGACCCAGTGAGTGCTGCCGGGCTTGCATAGAGACGGTGGGAAACAGCCCTGATCCCAACCAAACCTTTTGTTATTAATCAAGAAAATCTGGTCCACTGGAGCCGCAAAGAGCTGGAACTGAGCGAGCCAGGAGACCAGTGTGCAGAAATGCAGCGATGTTTCTCCAGGTCCCCTGCTTTCTTGGACCTCCCCAGCTCCCATAGTTAAAGCAGCAAGGCTAGGTTTCCTGTATCTTATGCTTTCAAAATACTGTTTCGTTTTCCTGCGGTTTTCAGAAGCAGGTTTGGGGAACACCGGTTAAAAGCATGCCAGTAAGCCGCTCTAAGGGAGAAAAGCTGACTGTTGTGTTGTCTTTGTGGGGCATTGTGCTTGGCCAATGGGTTCCGTCTTGAAGCATCATGGGCCCTGTTATACACTTCAGTCTTATTTTGTGTTGAGGAAAAGGAAACTCCTGTTTTAAACATACACGCTTACACCACAAATTGTCCTAATTTAAACTCTGCAAGAACAGAAGGAGATTTTGTGTCAAGGGGAAGAAGCAATGAAAACATACCCCCACCCCCCTCTCCCGCCTGAAACATGGACACTAATCAGTCCAACCTTTAAATCTTGTTTGATGTTTGTTTATCTTTTTTTGTCTTTTCCCATGTCTGTGTATCTGTTGTTGCAAGTATGTGCATGCATGTGTGTGGAGATCCACGTACAAGAAGCTGCATGTATGTGTTCGTGCTTGTGGAGATCTGAGATGGTTTAGGGATCAGTCTCACTGTCCATCTCCTTTATCCAGTGAGCCAAGGATGCTCAAATGAGCACTGAGCTTGCCCGTTTGGATAATCTGGCTGACCGGTTTGTTCTGGGTGGCCCCTGTCTCTGCCTTCTGAGGCTGGAATTACGGACAGACTGTCACTCCTGCCCAGCGTCTACATGGGTTCTAGGGCTTGCTTTGTGCCAAGGACGTTAACCACTGGGCCACCAACCCCCTGGATCCTATGTCTCCTGATAAGGGGAAGCAGAGGTCTAGAGTTCAGTGAAGTGCAGATCAGCAGCGGCGCCAGTGTTGTCTGTCTCTTCCGGTTTTCATAATTGTTTGGTTACACAGTTCTATGTGGTACCCTTTGGGGTGAGCTAAGGATCTGGTAACCAAGGAACAGGGACACAGAAATGGTAGGAAAGAGCATTCTCTAAAGACGAAGGTCACCTCCTCAGCATTCTGACTGCCATGTGTGTTGTGGGGGAAGAGGGAAGGGGGGGCTCCTGTCTGGCTCCTCTTTCTTTTGGGATTGATTACATACACACACAGATTACACACACATAGATTACACACACATAGATTATATACACATACATGGATTACACACACATACCCATAGATTACATGTACACACCCATAGATTACACACACACACACACACACACAGATTACACACACACACATACCCATTGATTACACATACACATCCATATATTACTCACACACATAGAATACACACCCATACCCACAGATTACATACACATAGATTACATACCCACACCCATAAATTCCACACACACAAGGGCTCGAGAGATGGCTCAGTGATGAAGAGCACTTGCTGATCTTTCAGCGGACCAAAGTTTACTCCTCAGTATCCTTTCCCTGCCTTCACAGTGGCCTCTTATCTCCAGCTCCAGGAGAGCTGATGGCCTCTTCTGGCCTCTGGGACCACCTCCATGCATGTGTGCTTGCACGTGTGCGCATGCACGTGCTTGCGCGCGCGCGCGTGCGCGCACACACACACACACACACACTTAAATAAAAAATAAATCTTAAAGATCACTATATATACAGTGTGTCATATTATATTGCATATGTATACAGAGGGTATACCATACAACATATTATTAATATGTACATGGTATAAAATGATGACATTTTCCTATCCTTATCGGGGAGAATCGGGGGACACCGGCTGGAGGGACACCCGGCCATCTCTAGCATTGCTCCTTTAGAACCTGTCCTAGTCTTTCAGAGAGTGCACGTCAAAGCCGTGGCCTCTGGTGGCATTTCCCAGCTCTGTTACTTCATATTAGCGAGCCTTTGCTGTCAGGTCTGAGGACTCATTGGAATTGAGTGTGGGGGAGTCAGGGGTCCAGGACAGGATGGCAGACACACAGGATGGCAGACACTGGCCGTGTTTTCTGTTTAATTCCACACCGCCTATATGAGCCCCTCTGTGCTCTGAGCAATTGATCCTCAAAGAGACCCTTGATCTCTGCCTTCTCAGGGTGGAGAGCTGAACTCTAGGCTTTATGGAGCCTTGGAGGTCTCCGATAAAGCTGAGCAAACAACCCCTTGTTGACTGAACCAAACCCCCAGCCTAGAAGGGAGCGCTTCTGGCCTTGACATCTCCTGCCATGACATTCTATGGGTCTTCAGTTTTGAACAATGTAAACAAGTTTGGCTTAAATTGCCTCTATTACTTCTATTTACATTGCATGAAACAGGGGAAGTCAGGAGACTTGATGGGAATGAACACACAATAGCCCTGAGTCTGCTGTGGCCTTTCTCTAGAGGCTCACCCCCAGAGCTGTGTTCTTCCCTCGTAGAGGAGACACTGAACCATAGAGGTGGCATGGCATGCAAGGGGTTGCAGTGATGGGGCTTGGTACTCAGGCCTCAGGACTGGAGTACTCTGTTGTCCTGGGCTCCACAAAAACTTCCCACAGAGGTTTCATTGCTTTAGAACAATTGATAAGGTTCATGAGAATCGGTGTATGTTACAAAGTAGCATATATGCGGTGATTCCTTAGGACCTGGGCAGGGGGCTCAATGAGTGAATTGTTGGCTGGACTAGCATGAGGGCCTAAGTTCAGATCCCCAACACCCACGTAAAACGTCCGGTGCACACTTGTGATCCCAGCATGAGGGAGGCAGAGACAGGCTTCTGGCCAGTCGTCAGTCAGTGAGTTCCTGGTTCCTGAACAGACCGCCCCTGTCTCAAAAAGCAAGGTGGAAAGTGCTATAGGAAGCCACCAAACATTTGCCTCTGTCCCCACCTTCCCAAAGAAAAACTAGAAGTTAGCATAGGCCAGGATTTGGCCTCATGTTGTCACCTCAGTGTGGTATGTTTTCAGGATTGGGGCAGTGGTAAAGGTGAGGGGAAAAGCGAGGGAGAGAGAAAGGGGAGAGAATGGGCGGGAGGAGGAAGGGAGGGGAGAACGCAGCAGCTATGTTTCGTGTCCCACCTGCAAGAGTACAACACGAGGAAGAAGTCTGTCCTGGGTGCTGTCCCAGTTCCCACCGGCTGCTTCTACTGCCTCTTCAGAGCCTCAGTGTTCAGGTTAGAGAGCCTAGACCTGGTGGATCCAGCTGTGTGTCCAAGGTGCACAGCTGGAGACATGGTACAATCATATTCCTCCAGTGGTCACATTCACATTCAAGTCTTAATCTTCTGCCTTTGAAAACATGACTTTATTTGGATACAGATATATCCAAATAAATATATATCCTCTGTATCCAAATAAAGTCATGAAGATAGAATGAGATTTTATGCCTGGGCCATAATCCAGTGACTAGTGTCGTTATAGGAAGGAGGGACATGGACACACACAGATCATACCACACAAAGATGGTTACAGAGTTTGGAATGTCATATTGACAAGCCAAGGACTGTTGGCCCACTTAGAGATGAGAAGGGGTAATGAAGGGCCCTCTCCTGAGTTTTCAGAGTGAGCACAGCCCCAGGACATCCCAGCCTAGCAGTTTGAGCACAGAGATGTGAAGAAGTTGGTTCCTGTTGTTTCCTATTTACAGCAGCCAAGCAAGCAGACCCACAGAGGCCCGGGCTTGCCTTTCCTGCGTATGGAATGCTGCAGATGGCAGGAAGATGCTGTGTCCATCCAGCTGCAGGGCCATGTGGGGAGTGTAGTATACTCTCTGGGCTTGGAAGGAGAGCATGAGGCCAAGGGGGATCTTCAGGAGGGAGGGGTGGCTCTCACAGCCAAGGCTGTGCCTGAGAAGTGGGGTCACTGATGGAGGGAGAAACCATGATCAGGGAGGTGGGGGTAGGGGTAACGTACCTTCTGCTTGCTGGGACCTTCAGAACGACCAGAATGGGACAGATACTGGAGCCAGAGGCCACTGGTGTTAAAGACAACGAGAGACTTGAACTTTGATGTCACTTGCGTGATAGGGAGCATTGAAAATAAAACAGCAAAGGTACAGGAGTGGTTTAAGGTGTTAGCTCATCAAGGGACACGTGAGGATGAAGGGCATGATTATTCCTGTGGCACAGTGGTACCCAGAGGAGGCGAGAGAATCATCAATTTCCTTAAGCACTCAAGGGAGGGGAGTGTTTTAGAGACCATCAGGGTTGGGAGCTCAACACTGCTCTGTTCAGGGTCATGATACAGAGAAGGCCCCAGTGACTCAAGGGTGACAGAGGGAGGTGGGGGCTAGAGGAGGGCGATCAGAGACATCCAAGTAGCAACATGGCCTCCAAAGGGAATCGACAGACAAAGCAAGCATGATTTTCCTGACAAAGAAGGCCCGGAAGGATCGAAAAACTACATGAAGTTGTGATTCAGAACCCAAGCACGCTGGTCCTCTCACCCTGTGGGCGGCCGAGTTATGTTGAATGAGATGAAGGGGTTAGGATCTCACGAGTCTGTGTGGGAGTCTGGCTGCCACGGGGAAAGAATTAATAATTAAACTATTTGTGCTACCGTGGCTGGCCCGGGCTGGTGCAGGGTCCCTGGAGTTGACCCCACTCTGTGCCTACCCCATTGGTATGTGGCCCACAAGGGAAGTGACAGGAAGCCCCACACGGCCTGAGTTTTGGCAGCTGCCAGGACAGGAAACTAGTGAGGCTGGTTAGGAAAAGCATTTGGCTTCATTTTAAATGAGGGCATGAGCTGAGGGGAGGGAACCAGTCTCTGGCGAGGCGGGCAGATTTGTGCTTCTCCAGTGGGAAAACGTCGGCGCTCAGAGGTTGGGCAGCGGGAAAGGGTAGCTGCATCATGACGTTTGCCTCTGCTTCCCATTCCTGTGTGAGCCCCCACAGCTGCCCTGACTTCCGGGGCCCCCAGAAGCTGGGAAGAAGATGCAGGGTTCTGGACAGGAAGTGCAGGGTGGCTCCCATCTTGGCTCTGTCCCTGTCTCAGGGAATTTTCTGAGTCCAGGTGACTACCAGTACCTATCTGACAGCTTGTGGTTGCAGATGGTCCTTTCCTACAGGTAGTGAGACCAGCTGAGGACTTTTAAGGAGCTGTCCTGTTTGAGGGTGGCCTTCTGTGATTTGAAGCCATTCTTAAAGGCCTTTATGATGGGGGCAGCTGGGCTCGAGGGTAGAAGTCCCTCCCTGTGAGTTGCTGAGCTGCCGAGTCCCCAGGGCCCACTCCTTCAATGAACGGCTTTCATTTCTCTGGGCGGCAGAGGCAAAGGGCACCATTCTCCAATCCTATCCCTTCCCCACATACCCTGAGATGGCAGAATCCCTGTCCTGGTCTCAGGCTTCCTAACCATTTTGTATCTTTACACAAGTGCCTGCCATCCTCACTCTGTGACTGTGTCTGAGGGATGCCACTTGCATCCGAGGTGCATGTACTTGGAGGTCCTTGGGTACCCCTCAGAACTTCTAGCCACACTCTTAGTCCTGCTTCCAGCCACCTCAGAGGAGTCCTCAGGATATCCCTGGGGTCTGGATTGCAGGGAAATTTAGTGCCTTTCCCATGGGATCTGGGTAGAGGGCTGTGTCCTAACTCTCCTAGCCCACTTTCCGCCTGTGACATATTCCGTGGAAGAAATGATCGCTTCCAAGGACTGCTGGTGCCCGGCAGAACATTTCCTGTTGTGGAATATTTTTTTACACGGTGTGAAGATGTGTCCCTATGACTGGTTTACTAAAAAGTTGAACGGCCAATAGCTAGGCAGGAGAGAATAGGTGGGATTTCTGGGGGAGAGAGAGAGAACTCTGGGAAGAAGACAGGCAGAGAGATGGCAGGAGACGCAGAACAAGTTGGCCATACAGAAATAAAGAAGAGGTGAACAAACCACATGGCAGAATGTAGATCAATATAAGCAGATTAATTTAAGTCATAAGACCTAGTTGGGGGTAAGCCTAAGCTAAGGCCAAGCTTTCATAATTAATTAGAAGACTCTGTGTCATTATTTGCGGGCTGGCGGTCCTGATAAGAAAGTCTTGGTCTTCTGGACCATGAGCTGTGTTGAGGTGTGAGTCTTGTTCTTTTCTGCCAGGAGACCGCGGCCGTGAGGTGGGGTCTACCATGCTGACACGTTTGTGGTCTCCACCCCTTAGGTGTCCTGGGTAACTTGGCTTGCTGAGTCTCAGAGACTCCAGGTGGCTTGTCACCTCTGCACAACTGACCTGAGTGAAGGATTCATGGGGCTCAGGAAGAGGACGTGTGACACCCCACCACCACCAAGATGCCTGTGAGTCATCACAGTTAGTGAATGTTCTGGGAAGTCTTGGGGAAACCACAGGGCACAACGTCAGTGTCCAAGGTGGAGGGCAAAGGCTACCTGGGAAAAATCTCTACCTTCCCACTTCCAGGTCAAATGGTCCCAGTCCCAAGGCCCCTCCCAAGTCCCTCTCTGCTCCAGCTGTGAGGTCCTTCTCTGTCTTTTTGGGGACCTTAGTCTGGACCTGTGGGCATAGGAAAGGGCTAGAAAACCTTATTCACGTGGGCTTGCCCAGAATGGGAACACTCAGATGAAGTGTTTTCGAAAAAACAAAATTGGGGACTCAATTTTGAAATCGGTAGAACTACACGCAAATCCCATTTATTTGAATGTTTTCTGTTATTTTATACAAAAATCCTGTTTCTCTGAGCCCCTAAAGGTGTAAGTCTGAGCCAGACACAGTGGTGCACTCTTTAATCCTGGTGCAAGGGAGGCAGAGGTAGGTGGAGCTCTGCGAGTTTGAGGTCAGCTAGGATTCAACAAGCATTCACTTGCTGACTTATTATCCCAATGTATCACCTCTTTTCACAGATATTTGATTTGGAGGTCTCTGTAATAACTCTTCATTCAGAGACAGGAAGGAATGTAAAAATGGGTAGTTGGTTAGAAGTCATAAAGTGGACGATGAGGCCAAAAGCTAGAGCCAGACTGTCCATGGGGTTGGGTTCTTCTGCTGTCTGGGCAGTAGAAGGGAATGGTCTTCCCACTCATAATGGGTAGCCAGGAGGTACCAGGCAGTGAAGGTGCCCCTAAGCAGTGAGGAGGGCCACACCAGCCACTAGCCAGGTTCTCCCTGGGCAGTGCGGGGGTCGGGGCAGCCTTAGGAGGTAGGGATTTGCTTGGGGGTTATTAGAACAGGTCTTCTAGGAATACCAATGGCTCGGCTCCTTGACATGGGTATGACCTACAGGCATAGGGTCCTCTGGCTGAAACAAGGACCACGGGCGGTGCCTGCCGAGGTTTCATACCCCCAGAGAGAGCAGACCTCCAGGGGCTTCTGTGCCAGTACTATGGCACTTGGGAGAAAGGGAGAGAGACCCAGAGCTGACACATTTCTCAGTTTAAAATTCTTTATACCAACCGCCAGGTAGAAATTAGAACCATGCTGACTTCTGGATGTTCACACACCTAAAAAAAAACCCAGAGGTGACAGGCAACACTTTGTAGCCTCCTGATGCACACCCACCAGGGGAGCGTCTTAAAGGGACAAGAGCCTGGGTTCTAAGTCTTGCTTTATGTAGGAACCTCCTGGAGAGCTTTTCCTCTTATGTCAAGAAATGAGTCCCAAACCTAGAGTTTTAAAAAGAAGGGCTGGTACCTTATTTTAACCCCAAACATCTGTTCTTCAAAGATAACAGCTGCAGGGAGGTGGGGTGGGCCAACTCCTTCTGCCTGTGTGGCTATTGTCATTATCACTGTCCCCCTGTATTTCATCAGTGGTCCAGGAGGACATGGAGCTGAGGTACAAACCTAAGCAGAGGCACTATCCTGGTGATTTTGGAGCCCCGAGTATAAAGGACGCTTGATGTCCCCTCTGTGTGCTGTGATTACCACTAATGAATAAAGAAACTGCTTTGGACCTATAGCCAGGCAGAATTTAGGTATGTTGGGAAAGCTAGACTGAATGCTGGGAAAAAGAAGGGCGGAGTCAGGGAGCCACCATGGAGCTGCCACCGGAGATAGACATGCTGAAACTTTGCTGGTAGGCCACAACCTCGTGGTGATATACAGATTAATAGAAATGGGTTAAGAGTTAGCCAATAAGAAGCTAGAGCTAATGGGCCAAGCTGTGATTTAATTAATACAGTTTCTGTGTGATTATTTCAGGGCTGAGCAGCAGGGAACCAAGCAACCTCCCATGCTACAGATGCTAGCCCCAGTGGGCCTCCCGGGGCTTTTACCTCCCAGCCACACTAGCCACAGGCTGAGGCTGAGCTGGCTCAGACGTAGATGGTTTTGGTAAGACCTGTCCCTAGGATATGGACCCCAGTTTATGAAGATATGAATGTGGCAGTGCAATGACCAGCTTTAAGTATCAACCCACACAGTCTAAAATTGGGGAGAGAAGGACAATCCATGAAGGCTTGTCGACATCAGATTGGTTGGTGGGTACGTCTGGGCTGATTGCGCTGAAATTTGGATGGCGCCATTTCATGGGCTTGCCCCTGAATTAAGAGTAAAGAAACCTAGCTGGGCTTAAGCACCATGCAAGCCAGGACCTTGATTCTCTTTTTGCTTCCGACCATGGATGTGATTCAACAGTCGCTTGAGTGTCTGCCCTGATGTCTCTGACGTGATGAACTGTAACCTGGAATCATGGGCCAGGCCCATGTCCACCTGAGGCCCTCAAAAGAGGCAACGGTGACTCCGTCATCTACCTGGGACTTGATGCCGCTCCTTCAGAGAGTGAAGTTCCTCCATTCCTGTGGCAGGGACACCTGCCCCTCAGACATCCCGCCCCAGCATGGCCAGTTCTCCCTCTCCCCATGCTGCTGATGACCATCCATGGTTGGTGCTCTGGCTTCGCTTTCTGCACCTTTCTGAGATGCACTTGAGTGAGTGGAATTGTGGGAAATTCCTATCTCAGAGCAAGATATAATTACAGGCTCATGTTTGCAAAATTAAAGCAGGAAAAGCGGGTAACCCTAGTCCTCTGGTGGGTAGAGCGTTATCAAAGCAAAGCAGCCATGACACCTCAGGCTGCCAGGATCTGCGAAGCTGGGGCAGGAGCCTCTGGAACAGCTGTTCTCAACCTGTGGGTCGTGACCCCTTTTGGGGTCCTAATGACCTTTCACACAGGGGTCATCACCTATCAGATAGCCTGCTTGTCAGATATCTACATTATGATTCGTAACAGTAGCAAAGATACAGTTAGGAAGTAGCAGCGAAAATAATTTTATGGTTGGGGGGGTCACTCCAACATGAGGAACTGTGTTAAAGGGTCACAGCGTTAAGAAGGTTGAGAGCCATTGCCCTGGGAACTCCTGGCCCCACCTAGGCTGTGATCTCAGACACCTTTGGGCTGCTGCTCTGATGTGTTCTCTCAGAGGGAGACTATTAAAGAAGTCCCGGGGTGGCCCTGCTGTCCATGCGGGGACACAGAGCAGGGTTTCTCTCCAGGATTTCCCTGTCCCAGCTGGTCCCATGATTCCTGCCTCCCTCTCTCACAGAGATGTCAACCGCCCTTGGGCTTTTGTCAGCAGGGTGAGGGCGCCTGTGAGGGTCCTCTCTGGGCCGCAGTTTCCTCGTCTGTGAAGCAGGTAAGATGATTGTACATCAGCAGGCTCCTGAGAAGGTACCAGCCACCGCACACAGGCCTGACCTTGAGTTAGCAAAGGCAGAAGCTTAAGAGCGTACCAGTTGTCACCCCCACTCCCGCTGGCCCTCTTACCGTCTTTCCTGCTATTGACAAGCTAGACAGGGTGACCCTCCGAGCTTGCTCTCGGCGGCATACTCTGTTGCACCTACGGGATCTTCACAACTCTCCTTGATTTTGAACACTTCTATACCCACCCCCGCCCCCAGACCAGGACGGGATGGCTCTGAACACTAAGAGGGAGAATTCTTTGGACAAAACTGTGGGATTCCCCCAATGACATGGCCGCATTCCGTGACTTGGGTGCCCTTGAGAAACCTCTGGGCATCTGGGTTAGGGGTGCCTGGCTGGGCCAGGGTGAAGTCTTCGGTTCTGGCTTTGCTAGAAGAAGCACATACACACCGGTAGCTCTTAACACTCTCCGGAGTCTGAGGCTTCCTGTCAGTAAAAATGGGAAGAAGGAAACGTCCTGTGTTTGGCTGTGTGACAGCAGCTACTAGTTCAGTGGGATCCCAGGCACTCACAGCCGGGAATGGGTGTTGCCCGAGGTTGGAAAGAGGCCACGCTGTGTGGCTCACCTAGCCAGGAGAGCACAGTGAACCTCTGAATGGTCTTTGGAAAGCGGCTATCGTGGGGCGGGGGGGGGGGGGATGTGCTGCCCTCCTCATCGCTTCCACCCAACGAAAAGCTGCCCCATGTTCTGACTGACCTTGCAATGTGGCTTGGCCACTGTGATGGCCCCGCGCCTGAGACTGGTCTTTCTTTGCTAACAAGGCAACTGAGGATGTCAAGGACATTTTTTTTTCTGGGCTTGATAATGAACTCGCCATGAGAGTGGCCTTTGGTGACTCTGGTATCACCGAATCTGTTGGGGTGGAATGAGGCCAAGCGAGCATGGCCCTACAGGGAGACCTGGAATCCAGCTTATGGTTTCCACATTCCATGCTGGGTCACCCAGGAAGCCATCCAAACTCTTCTCCCTCTGCTTGTCTGTGAGGCAGATCCCCCAAGTCTGGAGGCTCTCAGGGTAACTGAAGCCTGGGCTCACCTTCTCCAGTTACTGGGACTGAGGGTAAAATCCTCATGTCGTGGTAGGAAACCCTCCACCATGAGCTGAGGACCACTCCCTGCCATAGAGATCAGGGCCGGGCATGGGGACCCGGCCCTGACCTGAGCCTTGAGGACCTGATTTTATGGGGCAGCTGAGGGGGACAGGGACTGCTCTCTGTTTGCCCACCTGCCTGGGTTGCCGTGAGCCTGACTCAGGTCACAGCCAAAGCTCTTATCGCCACTCCCTGCTCAGAAAAATCCTTGTCATTTGGGGCTATCCTTTTTATCTTTTAGTTTTATGGCCACTTGGTGAAATGACTGTGGCCATGGCCTTGTGGAGTTAAATTGCACATCAACCGGCTTTGCTGTCTTACACATACGTGCGCCTTCTCATGCGCTCTCACAGACAGACAGACAGACTGACAGATGATAGTCAGGCGGACACATTAGTTCGTCAACTCTGGCTCTAGTAACTTCCTCCAAGGGCCTTGTTGTCACCCTCCATGGTAGAGGCCTCAGACCCAGCAGAGTTGTACCCTCCCTGCTCCTGGTACAGTGCCTGGTGGGTCCATCTGGCTCTGGCTAAGGGACAGCCGCGGGCTGCACTGGGCGGGGCGCAAGCTGGTGTACCCCAGCGGGCCCTATGTTCGCTTCAGTCAGTCTGGCTCCACTTCTCTGGTTTGTTTCCTGCGGCTCTTCACGAGAGTTTAAGTAAGAACATAATTTGATAATTGGCAATGGTTGGAAAGTACTGGTCGACCCGGCACAGGGTTAAGGCTCCCTGGGTACCTTAACCTGCCTTTGGCTCCCACAGTTTTACTAGAGAGGTGCGGGAGGCAGGTGAGGCTGTGTATGAGCAGGGCTGGAACATGGAGGTTTGTGAGTAAGGAGGGTGGGAGACAGTGCTGAGGAGAATGTGGTCCTCGAAAGAGAGAGAGAGAGAGAGAGAGAGAGAGAGAGTAAGGGATGCTATTTGCTCTCCTGGCTGTATTGCTTAGTTGCCCACCAAGCTCTCCATTTCCAGGTACTGTCCAAACACCAGATTACGCTGCTGCCTGTAGTTCCTAGGGCTGTCAGCAATCCAGTCCCACTGCTTGTTCCTGGTAGCGTCAGAAAACACAGTGACCTGAGGAACAGAGGGGAATGGTTGAGAACAGGGCAGCAAGGCAAGTGGTGGAGACTGAGGGGCTGTGTGTGATTAACTGTGCGGCCTGGTCCTATGCAGCACCCAAGAAGGAGGCGGCTGTGGACTTGGGCCAGTGATGGTCTGGGAATGACGGGAAAAACCCTATTCCTGGAGGAAATGAGTCCTGCAGGATGATCGGGATGTGAGCAGAGCTGGGCGGTGGTATAAATAGAGCTCCCAGAGTAGAATTGTTTTTTTTTGGGGGGGGTCTCCCTAAAGAGGCTGAATATCTCTGAAGGATGGGGTTGTAGATAGTGTCTGGAGAGCTTGGGAAGGGACTTGGACCCATGCTGGGTGCCATTAGATGCCCAGGTCAGAATCTGAGACTAAGACGCAAGGATGAAGTCTGGGTGGCAGAGACATCTGCGGACCTTCTAGGCACACGCCCAGTTGCCTCTTCCCCTGGGGTGGGCTTGCCTCAGACATCCTCTCTAGCTCCCCTCCCTCAGTGAGGCTCATATTGACAATCCATTTAATGTTCAACCTGCCTCCGGCGCTCTCCGCCCGTTCCTACTTCCCTCACGCCTCTTCTCTGTATGATCTTTAACCTACTATGTAACTTATTTATGTACCAAGCCTCTCGCCGATTGTCTGTCCCCCCATCTAGAATGTGGGTCCTCAAAAGTGTGTAGTGGAATAATGAGGAAATACGTGAGCCCTCAGTCTGGCTCTTGAGGACAGAGACATTCCTTTTCTTTCCTCCTGTAAGGAAGGAAAAAAAGTGTGGCTGTTGGGACCATGGATGGCCTGCTGAAACATGCAGAATCAGATCCGTGAGCTGGAGATGGCTCAGTCAGATTATGGAGTTCTGGGGCGAGGGGAAATGACTGTTTTGCCAACAGAAGTGATGAGGAAGGCAACCCTGTCGTGAAGAAGTCATGTGTGTCCCGACCTCTTTGTCTTGTTCCCAGTTTACTTGTGGGGTTAACACCCTCATTCTCCTCATGTTAGAGACCAGGAACCTGAGGCTCAGGGGAAGTTGCATGGCTTGCTCATCAGGGATGGGAGCTTTCAGGTGAGGTGGCTGCCCGTCCTGTTTTGACTCTAGAAATTTCGGGTTGTGCCCTTTGCCCTAGTCCAAACTTCTTTCCCAGTCCAGTCAGAGAGTCAAGTATATTCATATTCAGGAATATGACATAGTCTCCCTGGGTGCAATCAAGGTGTTTTCTGTTGTTTAATGGCCTGGAGGGGGCACTGGGGGAGTGAGTGAGAAGACACACACACGCACAGACACCCACACACACCCACACACACCCACACCCACACATACACACACGGGGGGGGGAGAAAGAGAGAGAAAGATAGATAGGTAGATAGATAGATAGATAGATAGATAGATAGATAGATAGATAGATAGATAGATAGATAGATAGAAGAATGTCTGAGGCTGGTGCACACCTCCTGTTGCAGTAACACAGGGCAGGTGTTCACACCTGGCCTCAGCCTGGTGGTAGCTCAGAAAAACTCAATTGCTCCCAGCATTTTGCCACTGCCTTCCTCAAAATCCCCGGAGGCTCTGTACCATTTCTGTCCAGCAGGATCCTCTGAGACGGCAGAGTTGCTCTGTCTACACAAGAGCCCCTCTGTAGCCACTGGGACTGTGATCTTGAAACTGCAGTTTCCATAAAAAAAGGTAAATGGGTCCCTGCAGTGCTGGTGACCTCCGCCTTATCAGATCCCATAGATCTACCTTGAAAAACAAGAGCATTCTTCTGTCCTCCCTGGCAGGGGAGGAATGCGCTGAGTCTTTATTGCTGTCTCCAGCATGCCTCACCTTTGATTTCAGAGGGATTCTAGAACTCAACTAGCAATCAGGAGTTGGCTCATAAGCCCAGCCCCAGGCAAGGAACGTTTGTGATGTTCAGTCCTGTCATAGGTGAGGGAATGGGTGGCTAATGGTCCCTAAGGACAGGTGGGCTTTGGGCTTCATCTCCCTCCAGGTTCCTCGTAGTCCCTAGAGTTCACCTGTGTGACTCTCCCATCGTCTCAGTTGGCTCCCAGGCCCTGCAGCCATCAGCTGCTGTAAAACAGATTGGGTTGGTAAAAATATGTGTGTTTGTTCTCACGGAACCTGAGAGAATCACACCTCTACTTTGATAAAAAAAAAAATCTGTTTGTGCCGTTCCAATAATCACTTCCTAACTGGTGGGATAGCGGGCCATATGTCTGCGAAGTGGCTAGCTGCAGAGGTGCACCACCTCCATCACACCTCAGAAAAGACACTTCTTAGTGGGCCAGCTCTGTCCTAAATAATAGGGAGCCCAGGTTTTGTTCTGAAAAACACCCAGGAGGTGAGTCATGGCTGGAGCCATGGTGGCAGGCTGGAGGGCTGACCTGGCAGGCTTTGTAGGTCTGGTGTCTTTAGGAAGCAAGCAGCCTGCAAGATTAGGTTTAGGAGTTACTTCTGCATCGCAACCTGAAGGCTTGAAGCAGGCTTCCCCTAGAATGGGGAAGGTTCCGTTTGCAGAAAGCATTACCTTGTTTGGGGCCTTTATTTCATGCCTCCCTGGAAACTGGCATTTGAACTCTGCAAGCTGCTGCGTTTGAGCCCCTTGATGGGCAACATTTTGTGATATTCTACCAGGCTCACAAGGTGAGGAGAGCCACTCTCTCATCTCTGTGGAAGGCCCCCTGTTTCCAGTGGGCTGTTGGCTTATTCTGGGTATGGCTAGAGAGTTTGGCTTTGGCGCTAACTGTTGTCCCAAGGAAGCCAGTGGACACACGGAAAAATGGCAGTCCCTTGGGAGAGCCCAAGGACAGTCCCCTCTCTGTAACCTTTCCCTGGAGTCAGCGTACATGGTTTGAGGACAGATCTTCCTTCCCATGGCTGTTTCCAGAGCACGTCTCTCTGACCAACTCTGCAGCCTGATGTGACCCAACCGTGGCCTGGCAGATCTGTTCCTTTTCTTCCTTGCCGTGGAAGATCTGAGAACATCAACCAAAAGAGTGAAGAGTTTATTTGGACATTGTGTCTGGAGCCCATGCGCTCGTCCAGAGCCTCTCCAGCTGTGTCCCCAGCTGTGCTCTTTCTTCACCTTTTCCTTTTAGATAGAGTCTTACTACATTGCCCTGGCTGACCTGGCACTGAACTTGGCATCCCTCTGCCTCAGCTTCCTGACTAGTTTGAATGACAGGCCTGTATACAGGGCCCAGCTTGAGTGTTGATGCCTCTCAGTATTTTCCAGAAAGCATTAGGATCCCCAGTGACTGGCCAACGCAGCAGGATGCAGGCTCAACCAGAAGCACAGGGAATGAGCAGAGTCCCATCTACCCCAGCATTTCCTCCCAAGCCCACAGCTCTCGCACTCCAGGAAGGTGTCTGGAGTTTTTCTTTTTGAGAAGCACAAAGGCATTTTCTGTTCTGGGTAATTCTAGATCCAGATACTGTTAATGATCAAAGCCAAAATAAACCAACTAGGGGGAGAGGAGCTTCAGCAAGGACTCAAAACCCCTCCTGTGGCCTGTGAATAAAGGAAGCTGGTCTGGCCAGCATGGCTTTGGCTAGCGAAAAGCCCGCGTGAGACTTGGGGATCCCTAGGGTTGCAATGGCCAGCCGGCTCTAAAACAAAAACAAAACAAGCCCCAGGGTAGTTGCTACTCCCTAGCTTTATGAGCAGTGGTGAGGGAGGGTGGAAACTGCCCTGGGCTCTATCCAGGAGAGCCAAGCTCACCTGCTTCTGCATGGTGCCCACTGGGAAAGGCTTCCTCCATCAGGGCAATGAGAACCAGGCATTGGGGTCTCAGCAGGACCCAAGCCCCCCCTCCCACCGCCCCAGCCCTGTGCTCCAGGGAGGACGGTCATATTCACTGCTTCAAGCCTATCACCGTGTATTTGTTCAGGTATCTGACTGCTCAGATTCTTAGTCTATGTTCTTCCCTAGAAAACAGTAAAAGTGGCACCAGAGGGGCAGCTAGGGACTGTAAGGTCTCGGCAGTTCCCGGGGTGCTCAGCGTCAGGACCCTCCTGTGTTATTTGCCTTGCAGGAACATGGGAGCATCCATTGATTTGGGTTGTACTGGCAATGCCAGGCTGCTGGAGGTGGTTTTCCCCGCTGTGAATGTTAGGTTTAACTATTTCTGAGAGCTGCGTGATTATTTTTTCCAGGTTCTTAAGAAACTTAAAACTTTGTGGTCGACATATCATCATGATACACTTGGAGGATGCGGTGTGGCCGTTCAGCGAACATGCTCTCCATAATGACCGAAGCGGGAAAATGATCTATCATTTCCTTGTACTGGGAATCCTCCCACTTTCTATTCTGCTTCTTTAGGTAATATGTATTGAGTCGTTGTAAACCCAGTTGCTGGCTGTTCTGGAGAACTCTGGGATTCAGTCCTGCTTCCTAACTGCATTTGGTCCTTTCTGATCAGCACCCATCTCTGAAAGTACCGGAACAGGCATTCTCTCCTGTCATGCGCTTCCTTACGTTATGAGATCCGCACCAAATTTCTCTTATTCATACAGCGGAGATGGGGGGAGGGGGGGCTCCGTGGATTCCCTATTCAATGCCATTCAGGGTGTAAGAGAATAATAAAAACTTCTAGGACCAATACAGACTGCCAGTGTTTTGTTTTCCTCAGCAGGGTCTCTCTTCATCCCTGGCTGTCCTGGTCTCATGACCTAGAACTCAAAGAGATCCACCTGCCTCCGCCTCGTGAGTGCTGGGATTAAAGGTGTGTGCCGTCACGCGGCTAAGTGTTTTGTTTTTCAGTTGTCAGCTGGAGGCCTGTGTTCCTCCCACTGGACGTCATGTGGTGTGCTGACACCTTTCACAGCCCCCCACAGAAGCCCCCTGGGTGAGTTTATCTGAGTGCGCGGGTTTACCATCTCTGTGCCAGCAGATCTGGTTGGAGCGGCTGCTTGTCTTTACCAAGGTGTCCGAGCCTCCACTTTATAAAGCTGTATAATCTCCTTAAACATACACTCAAGGTTGAGATGGATGATAGCCCAAGGAAGACAAATCCCCTGACGTGTTTATTGTGAGTGTTTGCAAGAATCAGTGACTGCTGGTCATGGGACCCAGAACACCTTCTGAGGATACCCAATGGCTGGAATTCCTCAAGGCACAGAGTCCTGATCTGTGTGGAGTGAAGGCAGGGACCGCCATTGAGGCGAACTCACACTTTTCCTCTGGAATTCCCTTAACCTCAGGTCAGCACCTGCCATCTTTATGGCTTCTGCGTGGCCCAGGATCAGGGAGGGGGCAGCTCCTCCTGCAGCAGGCTTTCTCTCTGCAATTGCATACCAAAGTTGTCCTCTCTGTAGGGAATTCAGGGTGGTTTTGCCTCTAGGAGAGGCCCTCAAGGGGATGCTTTACCTTGATCTTTCCTGCAGAGATGTCCATCTGCCTAGGTCAAAGGGCAGCTGAACAGAAACAACAAAGGCTCATGCAGCCTTGTGAGAGTTTCAGCTTCTTGCTTGGCACCAGCTGGGGGCAGAGACAACAAAATTAGCCAGACAGTAACCTCATCAGTAGGCCGGGGCTGGGGTGGCGGGTGTCTGCCAATTCTGAAATGTTGGCACCCTCCAAAGAGCTGGTGGTGGCATTTAGTGCATGGTGGGGGACTAGGAATGTCCCTTAGAGTCTTCGTGAGGTTTCTCTAGCTTGCACCTTGTAAAGAAGCTGAGGGAAGCTGCTGAGGACAGCACAGAAGATCGGCTTTGGGTTCTGATGTCGTAGTTCTGAAGTCAAGAAACACTAAGCAACTGAAATGTGTCTCTTCATTCCTATGTCCAAGTCTGGACCCTAATTAACATGTCGTGGTGTTCAGAAATGGGGTTGTGGATGGCAATGAGCTTAAATGAGGTCACAGGGAGGGAGGGAACACGCACACACACGCACACACACACGCACACACACGGAGTAGTGGGGAGCGAGAGCATGTGTGAAAGAAAGTTCTTGGGCTATGAGGAAGGTCCTGAGGTCAGGGATGGCTGTCCCCGTGAGACCCAGCCCTAGCCTTGCTACACTTGCCCTGAGTGAGCTCAAGAACAGATCTCTAAGAGTGAGGATGTGTCTGTCGTCTTTGTCCTGGGTATTGTTTGCAGTGATTGAATCAACTTCTTTCAGCCCATAGTGGACAAGGGAGGGGCTTGAGAGCCGCTTTGGAAGCCCACAGAGCTGGGAGCTTCTCTTTGGCCTCCAACTTACTGGGCAGGCTGGACACATGTTGATCCCGCCTCAGCCTCAGTTTCTTCATCTGGAAGTGGGGGTGATAATCCTGACCTTGTAGGGGTTCTCTGAGACTGATGTGCTACAGTGTTTGTGTGAAATCTAAAAGGCCCCAGAGGACCAGGGATGCAGCTCACTTGGCAGAGCACTTACCTAGCTTGAAGTTCGATCCTCCCCAGCATGGCCTAAACAGGTCATGTGGTACACAGCTGTAACCCTGCCACCTAGGAGGAGAAGGCGGGGAAGATCAGAAGTTCCGAGTCATCCTCGGCTATAAGATGAGTTTGAGACCAGCCTGGGCTACCTGAGATCCTATCTTCAAAACATACAGAATAAAACAGAATAAAATAGCCATCGAGCCTGGAGGTTATCTCTGGGAGCTCTGAGGATAGGAGTGGGGTGAGGATTTGGGAGACATGCCGGCAGGAAGACGCTGTGGCCCTGTCCCACACACGCTGCCTGTACCAGGAACTTCTCAGTGTTTTCTATCCCTGGGACTTCTCTAGCTTTCCACTGGAGATTGGCCCTGTGGGTCCATCCTGGGCTAGGAAGTCTCTCTGTGTATGACCAGATGAGGTACTCCTTGCAGGCTGTCTGTTACCTGCGCCACTCGCAAACGCATGCCTCCAGACGTTAGCCCCACTTGGGAACGTGTCCACCCACTGTTTTTGCCATCTCTGCCTGCCTGCAGACACTGAGGTCGCAGGGTCTCTGAAGCTGTCCCTGAGAGCCTGGCCCATGGGGGCTCACTTGCATGTTTTCTCCTGTAACTCTGCCAGGATACCTGGGCACAGGATCCCATCTCTACGGTCCCCAAAGACAGAACTCTGCATCAGGCTTGTGGGAAGATGCCTTTGGAACAATGCGGTTGGTTTCAGGCAGTACTAACTGGCTTCGGGTTTCTTCAGGTCAAGGTCCTAGTGGAGGAGCAGTCAAACAGTGGCTGAGGTGGGGCACAAGGATTGTTGGGGACTGCAGACCCTCAGAGCCTGAATTTCCTGTGACCCCTTGCCTGCCGGAGTAAACAACTGTTTTCCTGTGCTTGCAGCTGCTCTGAGCACAAGACCCTCGTGAGTTCCTGATGGCAGGAGAGTGGTTTCTGGTGGGTTTGCAGCTGAAAAATCCAGAGAGCTAGGGCATGGCCATTAGTCAAGGACAGCCCCATATAAGCTGCCCTGGAACACAATAAAAGGGGCATTCTTGTTTCAAGGATGACCCGTCTCTCTCTTTCTCTCTCTCTCTGTATGTGTGTGTGTGTGTCCAGCCCCTTGCCTGATTCACGAACCGTCCTGTGGTGCAGGTTCCACAAAGGATCACAGAGCTGTGGTCCTTTCCTGTTACACAAGGCGGAGGGACTTGCCTGCTATTACTGCCCATGGTGTCTGGGGTAGGTCTATAACTTCTCCACTTGTCTGTGACTTCGCAAACACCTCGGATGTAGGTGCAATGGTTGGTAGCTATGAGTTGGTTGGTCCTCTCTGAGAAAATGTGCGGGCAGACCAAACAAGGAGGAACCCTGTCTTTAGTATCTTTGAGGATGGAGAAACCCAGAGACAAATTCCACTCTCTTTTGTCCTAACGAAGGGAAAAATCTCTGCACAGACACGTAGGGGTTTCTCTGAAAATAAGATGAGAGACATTCTCTCTGTTTCTTGGGCAGTTTCAGGAACCAGCATTCGGTATTTGGTGGATGGCCTCAATGCCACATCCGAGTGCAGACTCAGGATAGTTTGGTATCTTTCTGTCTCTATGCCTTGGGTTCCTCCTCTTATAGGTAATGGAACCGAAGGTTGGATCTGGTAATAGCATCCTGTGTCTGCGCTGCCTGACCATCCTGTGGATAAGCTTTGGACTGGTTTTCCTGGTGTTTTAGGACAGAGAGCTCAGACCTGTGGCTGAAATCAGAGACACAGACACAGTGTCCCTGCTGCCCCTGACCTGAGAGCTGCCTGTTCCAGTGGTGGTGTCCCAGGGCTAAGGGTCCCTCTACTAATACATTCCTTGGGATTGGACTTCTCTCCTTCTTCCTCCTCTTTATTTTCCTATTCTTCCCCTTATTCTTCCTCCTCCTCCTCCTCCTACTCCTCCTCCTCCTACTCCTACACATAATGACAATTTCTCTTTCTAGCCTCCTCCAACTTCTCCTCATCTTTTTCCTTTTCTTCTTTTCCTCCTTTTAAGATAATATTCTTAATAATATTCATTATATTAGTAAACATTATTTATATAAAATTACAATACATTAGTATATATTATCCATTATTAAAATATATTTATAATATTGCATAAACAATATATTTCTTTATAATATAATGATTTAAAAATAAATTCTGGATACCAAGCTCTTATCAGATAAATTATTTGAACCCCCCCCCATTTCCAAGGCTGCCTTCAGTTTCTTTAATTTGGGTGAAGTTCAGTTTGCTTGCTGGCCCCACCCTCACTGTCCATTGTGCATCTGATGTCGTGTTTTCGGACTGTTACCTAACCCAGGCTCTTGGACACCTATAGGCTTAGTGTGCAGTCTAGGGTCTGAAGGTTTACAAGTGTTTCCTTTTAAGAGGTTTTTAGTTTTAGCATTTAACCCTTGGGTGTCTTTATCTTTAAATTATCAGGCTTACCTCTAGGAACACTTTTATTTTGTGTGTTCAAAGAATTTTTTTATTATATAATAAGAAAAATTAAGGAAAATGAAACTTTAAAATGAATTTAGCAAATCGCTTTCATCATTCAGTGTTTCAGACCACTCCTCTAAGCCACTGGAGAACATGTCACAGTTTTGGGTCATATGTCATAATCTGCCACATGGCTTTTAATTTGGCAGCACATTTGCTGGGTGACTGTCTGCTGTTTGACACATCCCTCGTTATTGGGCACCTCTGCTGTTCCCGTGAAAAACGGAAAGAGCAAAGCACAAGCATGTGGCACTTCCTTAGAACAAATTCTCAGCACCCAGACCCTACTTCCAGCATCCCACTCAGCCAACAGCCCCCGGAAATCATCACTGAAACAGTCCAAGCACACAGTGTTTCCCTGAGAATCTTTAAGATGAAAGAGAACGGCTATTTAGAGAGTCAGGTCAGTGAACGAGTTTAGGAACAACCTTCATCTGGGAAGAACGTCTTCTCTGTCTTGCCTAGTGTTCAGTTATTTCTTAGGGATCAGCATGTCACGTGACACAGCTTCCTTATGCTGTTCAGACGCTGAAGACTGACGCTGCGTTCTCGACCACCACCTCGGTAAAAATGGCACCTGCGCACACCGGCATTCTTGCTCCTCTGAATAGTTTCCTTAGGGCAGGGTCCGGGCGTGGAGCTTTCTGGGTCCGGCAGATAGATCGTCCTGTAAAGTGTCTGTCTAAGCCGCTGCATTCCCATAGGTTGGGCAAGAAGGTCCAGAGTCCAAGCCCTGCCTCCTCTGTCACTGACACTTGAACTGTTTCAGTGGTGACTTCAGGGGGTTGGTGACTGAGTGAAGGAGGGAAGGGTGAAGTTAACCCCGACTTTATTACCATTTTTAATGGAAAAGGCCACACCAGCGTGGGACTCTGCTCTTCACCACATCTGTGGCTTTCGTATTCGGTGGCAGTTTGCCGCTGTGTGTGTGGGTTAGAAGTGTCCATGTCCACCGACCTCTCCCCACAGCTCCTGGAGGATAGGAATTCTGGCTTCTCATGTCAGTTTGGGAGCACCTGGGACCGATGCTAGACCCGCAGGACCTAGCCCTCGTCCTCAGCATATGACATGGCTTGCTGTATATCGTGTGTTTCATGTCTGTTTGTAGCCACTGTGTTTGCATATTGTGTATTACATACTTACCACACATTCATTCACATCAGGGCCCTGTTGTGGTACCTCCTGCCTGTTTTCTCCAATTATGAGTGTCCTCCCATACAATGACCTCTACTTGGGCATCTGCAGTCAAATGTCTTTCTCTGCAGCCTTTCTCCAACACACAATTTGCATACATGCTTAGTTTTGCACATGCAGGCTTGTATACATTGCGTACAGATTTACATACAAGGAACCATGCAGGGAGAGCGTGCTCATGAAGACACACTATGCAGTATGCACACGTGTGTACTCTTACATCACACAACACACAGCACACACATACACCCCACACATACCACATATCACATACTATAGGCTACATTACACATATCAACGATAAACCGGATTTGCATATTATATCTCTAAGACATACACAAACATGTCCACACATATGAACATGATTCACACTTGTGTCCTGGTCACAAACTGGCCCAGAAAGGTGGGATCCTACAATAGGCTCCCAAGTTAGCCTCGGTCACCCAGGTGTCCAGACAGACCTTGATTCTCTGCCATGGTCCCCTATTAATAGATGCTGGTTGTGTCTATGGATAGTCTGAACAAGTTCTCTGTAGATTGATAACTATGTCCTTTGGGTAAGACAGAAAAAAAGAAAGACAAGAGTGTGGGTCACATCTGGGTAGGGCTGGTGGTGGCATAGGACTAGGCCAGGCCAAGCAGGTGCAGTAGGACCTGGAGTCTCCTGTACCATCAGTGTCCCCACACCCTCTGTTTTGTCTGCAAGGCCAAACATTAAGTTTCTATACATTTCCTGGGTATATCAACATCTGTACATACAGTCATATGTGACTCAATGAAGTTGCGTGTGGGAAAAGAAAAGGAAGGGCAGGGAGAAAAGGAGATGCCTTTTGCCGTCGTAATCTACACAGATCATGTGAGCTTGCTTCCTGTAGATAGATCAGCTGATGCGAGACTACGGTGCGTGCACCTGTGCAGGGGTGGCATGCTAGGTGAGCATTTGCAGGGTTAGCCGTGTACAGCACGATTCTGAATTACAGGAAAGATTTTCAGAACAGTTAGTGAGAAGTTACTGACTATTCTGAAACACGCAGAGGTTCACTGGGCGAACATCTAACTTTCCACATAGCTTATCCCTCATGGCTGGCTTGATAAAATTGGCCATGGGTATACCCTTAGGGAATCAGTCTTTTCTCTTCCTCCCTGGAGGAGCCCAGGCAGTAGCATCTCAGAGGTAACAAGTCAAGCCAGTGGGAGGTTTGGTCAAGGGGAGAGTCACAGATGTGTGGCCACGTAACTGGGATGTGGGTTTGAGAGGATCTGATATTTGTGCAAAGTCCTGGGTGGGAATTTACACTGGCTTGGGAGCTTACAGTGTGCTGGGGTTCTGTCTCACAATGGGGGAGCAGAGAGGGCAGGAGGGGTACAGCCCTCTCTCTGTGTACTGTACACCCAAGGGATCTCCAAAGGCTGGCAGACCAGGAACTGCAAGGGGCAAGGATTGGGCCCTGTGTTCTTGGGAGGGCTATAGGCAAGCCTGTAGGTCATTTTCTTACTTAATGATTGATGGTGGAGGGCCCAGCCCGTTGTTGTTGGTGCCATCCCTGGACTGGTGGTCCTGGGTTCTATAAGAAAGCAGGCTGAGAAAGCCCTAGGTAAGCTAATAAGCAGCACCCCTCCATGGTCTCTGCATCAGCTCCTGCCTCCAGGTTCCTGCCTGTTTGAGTTCCTGCCCTCACTTTTTGATGATGAACCGTTAGATGGAACTGCACATAAAATAAACCCTTTCTTCCCCCCCCCCCATGTTGCTTTGGTCATGGCATGTCAACTCAGCCATAGTCAGCCTAACTAAGGCAGAAGCTGAGGTGTCTCTTTGAGGAAGGACCCTCAGCCTGCTTGGGACTCTTCCCAGCCAGCTCCAGCCCTGTTCAGCTACCACAGAATAACAGCAACTTCTCTGTTGCTGTGATGGAATTCCAGGACCAAGGCAGCTTACAGAAGAAAGAGTTCGTCTGGATCTGTGAATCTAAAGGTAGAGCTAATGACTGTAAGGGGATGGGGTGACAAGCAGCAGACACAGGAGCAGGGCCAGGGAGAGAAAACTTTAAGTGGGGTGAGAGGCTATGGATCCTCAAAGGCCACTCCCAGTGAGGTGCTTTCCCCAGCGAGGCGCCACCATCTCTCCAAACACCACCAACGGTGGTCAGGTATTCAACTATGTGAGCCTATGAGGGACATAGCTCAAATGCTCACTCACCCTTGAGGCCGACGTTAGTGCTGCTCAAGGAACTATTCGGGTGCAGAGATGACTCTGCTTTTAACACGTCCCCGCACCATCTTTTATCGAAAGGGGAAAGAATGTCTATTTTCTGCTTTGAATTCACACCTGGAAATTCTGGGCAGCGCTACAGTAGCCTAAGGAAAATCTTCCCCGTGAGGAGATGGAGCAGCAGCTATGAGCAGGCGGATGTGTGGAGCCCAGGCATGGAAGGCGAAAGGGCTCATTTGTTAGTGTTTGCAATAACAGGGCCTCAGCTTGGATCTCCAGAACACTGAGAAAAGCGGGAGCTTTGGCATGTATCTGATCCTAGCGCTGGGGCGGTAGAAAATATCACCCTTTGTCCTCTGTTCACACATTCGCGTATGTGCATATATGTGAACAAGCCTACATAAACCATATAATAATGCCTTATACATAACACCCGCACCCCCCCCCCCCACATACACTGATTTATTTACTAGATCGGCTTACAGACTGAAGTCTGGTTAGTCCAGCGATGGCTGTCTCATGACTAGAAGGCTAGTCAGTCCTCCAGACCGGATGCCCCAACAGTCCTAATCTGGTGCTGGCATCCTGGCGGATTTCTGGAGAGCTCCTGCTCTGCAGCCTGTGTTGGAATCCCTGAGAAGTTGATTCTCACACGGGCAAAGGAATGCTACAGCAACAGGAGCCACAGAGTTGAGTGAGGGCAAGCAGGCCAAAGCAAAAGCATCTACCCATCTCCTTTTGTGTGGGCTGACACCAGAAAGTGTAGCCCAGATTTAGGATAGCTCTTTCTGCCTCAGATCATCTGATCGAGAAACTCAAAGACCTGCCAAGGAGCTTGAGTTTTAGATGGTGCCAGATGTAGTCAAGTTGACACCCAAGGTCAGTCGTCATACTGGGTTCATGAGAAGGTGCTTAACATCTTGGCTTCACTAGCGTTACACAGAACGGGGTGCCATGTTTCTACCATCCCTGGGGCGTCTGCTGTGATGGTGGAGGCAGGAAGAAGTAGTGTTCTAAGCACTGAGACAGGCACTCTGCTCCAGTCTGGATCCTGTGTTACTTGCAACACAAGAGCACGCTTGTTGAGACTGCCAAGCCTTCTAGGAATTCGCCCTTCGGATGTGCTATGAAGGCGCAGACATCACTAAGGCAATGATGTGCCCCCATCCAGCAAGGTTTGTCATAGCCTTGGCCTCGAAGGGTGGCAGAGGGATCCCAACATCTGCACAGGGAATCTTACGCTGCCCTTTACACGGATGAGAAAGGGTTGGTTTGGAAATGCCAAGGTATGTCACCAAGTTAAAACCGAAAGGCCAAGACTCATCGTGATGACTCCCAGTGGGGTTTGCAGGGAGACATTTGTCTTTATCTGTGTAGACAGGAGATTTTCGGACAGACAGCAGAGAGCTGTGGACAGAGGTCTAATTTCGGAGGGCGTAGGGAGGGGCGAAGGCACAGGTAAAGGGTCTGAAATCATACAAACGCTTGTGACTAAACTCGGTCTCAAAGGGCATTTGAAACTTCGGGGCTAAAAGGCAAGCTCGTCCTGCGCATCCAGCCTCCCCCAGCACCAGTGAAAACCCAGCCCCTTATTGGCCGTTGGGCTAAACAGGTGGACAGCTCAGTTGGGTCCATTTTGTTCATCACTTACATTGTATTCCAACCTTCAGCGAATGGAAGTCAAAACGGTTCCACAAACTGTTAGCCACCATGAAAACAGAGCAGAAAGTGTTTATTCAGAGAGGACGTCTAATTAACCAAAAATATTTGTGAGAATTAGCCTCCATCTGCAAGAAAGGACACTCTCAAACAGCAAGACTCATTTTAAGCGAACAGCCATGGTTATTTTATTAAGATAAAGTCCCGTGCTCGCCATCTTACGAAGCACACATGGCAACCCCCTCCGGAACCTTCCAGAAAGGTGGTGTGAAGACAGCTCGAGACTTAGGATAGATTGTTATAATTGTCACAAGACAGGGTGGGGAAGGAGGGAGGGGAGGAGGGGATGCAAATGTCAAACGGTATCACAGGGCCTCCTAGAGGACACCTGCTCTTCCTCAATGCTCACTTACAAGACTTTAAACCTTTGATTCCCTGTGGCTGGGACTTCTGGGCAAGATCTGGATATTCCATTTATGGAGTCTGCTCTAAGCACCCAGCACCTTCCTGTTGCTGGCTCCTGGGTTGTCATCTGAGGCCCAGGCATACGGTGGCATCAGTGGGAGGGAGCATAGCAGTCAAGATGTCTCTTCTGTTCACTTGATCACTGGCTTCTTTCTGGGTCGTGGGTCCTGATGACCTAGGAGGCCACGACAGGGCTGTATTTTCAAGTCATTGCTCAGAGCATATGATTCAGAAGGTGATGAGTTCATTCCTGCCTTAATTGACTGTTCTTTAAGGGAGAAAGAGGTCAGGCTGCCACACCACGCCCTCGTTGCTGTCTTCTTTTGCCTGGAGCTCCTGGAGGCAGCCTGGCTCAGTGCAGTGCAGCTGGAGGAGGGGAAGTAGGGTCTGTGGGGATCCAGATGGTGACTGAGATCTGCTGAACCAGGTGGCAAATGCTGTGGTGGGGCAGACCTTACCATGTGTGACCTGGGCTCAGATGCCAACATCTCGCCTTAGTGCTAATGATAGCTCACGAGGCCTCTGTGCCTTCATTTGTCCTGTGGAAAGGGACCATAGACAAGCGACCCTGCAGGTCACCCTGGACAGCCAGAGCCCAGAACCGCAGGTTGTTCAGTAAAAGAACCAGGGACCTGACTTTTAGAGAAAGGGATCCAGGGGGCCTGACAGCAACTTTCAGGCCTCTTCTGGAGTGGTTGTAGGATGTCTTTGCTTGGAGTTCTCCTGCAGAAGTGGGGCTGTCAGTTCTCCGTAGTGGTTGAGCAGAGGAGGGCTGTGTGGGCTGCTTAGGGTGGCCTTCCAGGGCAAAACCCTGTCAGGCAGACTTGCTCCCAGGTTGGACTTTGCTCCTTATTCACTAACTGTGTCCTGCTGAGACACCCTACCCCACGCCCCACCACCACAGCCTGGCTTAGCTTCTAAATCTGCGGGATCTGACTTTGTGGCTTTGTGTTGGGCACTGCAGAGAGGGGGCACAGGGCATTCAGAGCAGAGCGCTTGGCCCACATTTATTTTCTTATTTACTTTTAGCTGTAATTCCTTTATAGGTTAGTGTACAAAATAGTGGGTTTCTTTATGACGTTTGCATACCTGCCAATATCATACACTGCTGACCCCCTCACCATTTAATTAGTATTTGTTATCGGTGCAATTAGTTTACCGATGGGGGTCAATATTATAGAGAAGAGATAGGAAAGAGAAACCATGGCTCAGGATGGACACCTTATCTAGAGGGGAACAGAGAACATAGGGGCTCTACCTGGCTGTCCCTAGTCCCAGAGGGACTGGGCATAGAGCTGCGGCCCTCGTGGTCAAAGGCCTGGCCGGTGCAGTCAGGAGGCCTCTTCAGGTGCCTTAAGGAACACGTCTGAGAGGAAGGTGACGGCATGGCCGGACCTCCAGGACTTGGGGTAGAATGCCGGCACTCTTTGGGTGACTGTAGTTTGCACAGTGTCTGGTTCTTAGGAGGATGCACGGAGAGCAAGGTTCCCCGTGCACAGTTCTGCCCTCTTGGCTGGGGAGGTTGTGGGGACACCGGTCCTGGAGGGCAAAGGGCCTTCAGACTCCAGTGTGAAGTCCTCCCTTAGCCTCATGACTTGGCACAGCTAGTCCTAAACTGAGGATTTACTCCCAAATCTCATTTTTCCGGGTAGACGTGGAAGGTTTCTGAGTCTCGGAACTCCAGCTTTTGGACTCAGTAACAAAGCCTGTCCCACCCAGGGATGGCTGCCTCGTGGTTTGAATTCATGCCTTGCCTGTACCTGGATTAGTCTACACTGTCTAGCTTCTGGCATATGAATGCACCCTGACCTCCTAGCTGCGTTCTCCCAGCCCCTCTTCTTTTTGTTCAGAGTGTCACATTTGCTCTTCCTAACTCCTCATCCACTCAAGCAGAGTCCTGTTGGATACCAGGTCCTTCCGTGCCTTCTCTACCATGGCCTCTGTAGATGGAAGTTTCTGTCCCACCTGGTCCTGCGGCCGTTCAGTCCCAAAGAGACGTGCAAAGGCTTATATTAATTATAATTATAAGCTGTTTGGCATCTTAGCTCAGGTTTATTACTAATTATTTCTTTTTAAATTGATTTTTGTTGAGCTCTACATTTTTCTCTGGTCCCCTCCCTGCCTCTCCCCTCCCCTTCAACCCTCTCTCAAGGTCCCCATGCTCCCAATTTACTCAGGAGATTTTGTCTTTTTCTACTACCCAGGTAGATTAGATCTTTGTATGTCTCTCTTAGGGTCCTCATTGTTGTCTAGGTTCTCTGGGTACTAATTAATTCTTACAACTTATTAACCCATAATTCTTGTCTATGGTTAGCCACATGGTTTAGTATGTTTTCTCAGTGAGGCATTCTCATCCTGCTTCCTCTGCATTTGGGTTGAGACTGTATCTCTACCTTTCCCCTTCCCAGAATTCTCCTAGTCTGGTCACCCCGCCTATACTTCCTGTCTGGGAATAAAACCAATCAGTGTTTTATTAAACCAATATAGGTGACAAATTTTTACAGTGTATGAGAGCATCATCCCACAGATCTCCATAGCCCCCATTCCATCCGGCAGCTGTGAGGCTGCAGAGGAACCAGCTGGCTTTGTTGTGTGTCCAGGCTCTGGTTTCTGGCTCCAGGTCTGAGCTCCATTCCTAGAGTACACGTGTGACTCTTCAGTGCCGTGGACCCCAGTCTCCCCCTGTTCAAGGTCAAGTGTGAGCTCATTCGTAGGCAGAGATGGTAGAGCTCATCTGAGCAGGGCCCTCTCCCTCTGGGGAGCTGAAAGTGAGGCTTTGTGCTGGGGATGCCCGAGACTGTGCTAAAGGAGGGTTGTGGCTGTCACAGATGACAGACATCTGTGAGTAGTTCAAGCTCGTGGGCCACTGTGAGTGTTAGTCCGTGCATACTCAGGAGCTGGGCTGCTAATGGTTCACACAGTGACCTTTTCTTCAGAGTCAGAACAGGATGGCTTCTCAAATGTCAAGAAGTCTAATTCACTCGTAGCAACATCACCGTGAGGTGGCTTACAGGCAACTTCGGGGTGGAAAGTTCACATGTTGTTAGTGGTTTGAATAATGATATTAAAAAAGGATCCTAACAGAAACTGTGAAAGGCCCCAGAAAACCCAAGTTTTCACAGGTCTGCAATCCCACCACACTTCCCCTTCCTCCCAGCCTGCTCCTGCTCCTGCTACAGATGAGACGGCTTTAGTGCTCTGCCTGTGACGGGAGCAAGGTGTTAATACCCTGCCAGTCTCTCTGGTTCCAAACAGATCATGGAAGTTATAATTCCCCAGGCCACTTAGACACTCATCTACCAACCACAGGCCTGTCCCCTGCCTGCAGATGTGGCTGTAGGTGTCTCCCATTGCCCCCTAAACGTCACGGGTTGTTGTAGGAGACCACTTGTTTGTTCCTGGTTGCTCAGTCCCGAAATAACCACACAGAAATTGTATCAATTAAATCACTGCTTGATCTATTCACTCTAGCTTTTTAGTGGCTAGCTCTTGCATCTTAATTTAACCCATTTCTGTTAATCTGTGTATGGCCACCTGGCTGTGGCCTACCAGCAAGTTTCTCTCCGGCAGCGTCTGTCTCTGGTGGGGCTACATGGCTTCTCTTGACTCCACCGTCTTTCTCCCAGCATTCAGTTTAGTTTTCTCCACCTTGCTCGGTTCTGCCCTGCTATAGGCTCAAAGCAGTTTCTTTATTCATTAACCAATAAAACCAACACATATACAGAAGGCCCTCCCACATCAATGGTTGATACACAGCCTTCTTCAGTTCTGGTGCTCCTTAGTTTGTTTGTATAGCTTGGGTCCCCTCGATGAGTTCACAACATCTGTCATACCATCTAGGGTTTGGCTTCTGCCTCTGCAAAAGATTCCATGAAAAAGTGACTTTGCTTTTCTGATCACCCCGCTTCTTATGAAATGAACAAAGATACACATGTGTATATTTAACCTGGCAGGGTTCTCATAAAGGGCAAACGCAGCCACGTGTCACATCTGGATGCAGTAAGCTCTTCACAGCCCTTCAGAGGACACACTGCTTCCTTAGAGTCCAGCAGCCAGGCTTTCCCATTGTCTCCATTAAGAAAATTTTCAGGGCTGGGGACAGAGCTCAGCTGGTAGGATGCTTGCTTAGCATGTATGAATCTCTAGGCTCCATCTAGCACCACCTAAACCAGGTGTGGTATAGCATAGGTAGGCCTATCTTAGCACTTGGGGGGGGGTGGAACCAACAGGGTTAGAAAACCCAAGGACCCTCAATGACATCAAATTGGAGGCCAACACGGACTAAATAAAACTGTGTCCAAAGCAAAACACAAAAAGCAGTTTAGTGAGAGCCATTCATAATTGGTTCATGCAACATGTACAGCCCACCATCTCTTGGCGGGCTCCCTCGCTATTGGTGCACTGGAAGGCTCTGTTGAAATCTCTCTTTAGTGGGATTAGAGGTGGCCACAGAGTGCGGGTGGGGACTGGCGTCTGGGGGTTAGGTAGTGCTAGGAAGAGAGACAGATTCTGCCAAGGCCCAAGCATGAAGACAGACCTTAAGCAGTGATGTGGACTTTAGCAAAAAGGAGTGGTTTGGGTTTAGAGGTGTAGCTCATTGGTCAAGTATTTTTCCCAGCATGCCCCGGTCCCAATGTTCCATCCTGAGAACCAAAACAAAATGGAAAGTGGTGTGGTTGTTCACCAGAGGACAGGTTTTTATGTGAGGAAAGCTGGGGGCGGGGAAGGGTGTGTGCAGAGAGCAGTGACTTTTGGAGGAAAGGTAAGTCAGGGACACGGGAGAGGTGCTGAGTGGGACCTAAATATCGAGGGGCTGCGGGAGGTGGAGAAAGCAGCAGAGGTATCGACAAGGTCAATGTGGGGGTGCATCCTGAAGTCCACACTGTAGGGAGGGAGTCCCCTCATCCTCCCCGAGGCTTCATGCAGAGGCCCAGAAGAGAAACCCCGAGTAAGGTTCTGTGCTGGAAAACAAGGGCAACCTGTTTCTGCGGCCCGGCCAGGAAGTGCTGGTGCAGGTGGCCCGTGAATAAGGGTTCCTCTTTGCCTACAGTGTCTAGAAGGGGAATTCAGCAAGGACTTCCGTCTGGAGCTCTGACCTCAGCTTCCTCATACAGATGCTTGAGGAGGGCAGCCTGTGTACGCAGGGTGCTTGCTTCCACAAGGACACCCATGGCAGGGCGACACACACCTGGGACCTTCTGTACCTGACTGTGTGGGCATCTGCAAATGGCCACCCCTCCCCCATCTTTCCTCCCTTTAGACCTGCATCTGTGTCTCAGGCTGCTGCCAGGCTCCTCTGTGCCTTCCTCAGGGGGTATGGGAAGGCATGTCTCTGGGTCCTAGCCTAGACTGGAGACTACCTTCATTGCAGCCTTCAGTGACAGCCTCTCTTCACTTGTCACCTGTGAGCTCCTGTGTACCGCACTCCTAGGGAGGGCCCAGGATCTTAGAGGGGCCAGTGTTTGGAAAATCGAGCGTAACTATCTAAGGCAGAGCCTGACCCCTCCTGGCTAGGCTGCCTGTGGCTTCTCTCCTGTAGAGAAGAGGGTATCAACTCCCAGCTTGGGGAGGAGGGGCTAGTGGCTTCCTTCTTTTAGATCTTGGACTGCAAAATGCTCATGCCTCAGTGACGGTGACCTTTGTGTGCGCTCAGGGCTGGATGTGACCTCAGACTCTGTTCACTCATGCTGTCTGGTGTTCCTCAAGAAGCCCAGGGCACTGTCCTCTGAGTACAAACAGCTCTGGCCAAGGTCTCTGAGGATCTGTGCCCACATGCCTGTCCTTGTCCTCGGATCAGGGCCACGGAGACCATTGAAATCTGTGATGGCCACTGTGAGGAGCAGCCGGCCCTTACTCAGTCTCCCACATCTTCAGCGTCCCGGGAAGTGGCCTCAGTTTGCCGGAAGCAGGAAGGAGGACCCAGCTCTTAGAATGTAGTACACTCAGTTTTATTCTGGAAGCCTGTAAGTCGCTCCCCGTCTGAGCCCCTGTGGTCCTGGGCAGGGCCTGGACTGCACCAGAATTACCTGTTCCCAGCTGAATGCCTGCAAGGCTCTCTGCAGGAAGCCGGTCCCAGGGACAGGAAGGCACCGTGCCAGGAGTCCTGCTCTGGCTTGAGTCTCTTAGCTGGAGCTCACCAGTCTCTACTTTGCCTGGCTGTCCTCACATCTGCCCTTCCAACACTCACAGCTGACCCCAAAGCAAGTCACAAAGGCCCCATGAGGGACTCTGGGAGGGCTTCCTGAGGAACTCTGGAGTGGCGCCTTTGTCGAGGCTAAAAGTGGAATTGCTGGGTTGTTGTGGCCTGGGCTAGCTTCTTGTAGCTGCCTGTGGTTGTCTCTGACCTTGCCTGTTCCTCCTCCACCCATGCTGCCATGCCGTAGGCCTTGCCACCTCCCAGAAGTGGCCTTAGCTTAACAGGGAGGCAGCCGGATGTTAGGGCTGAGGGAAATAGGCCTTGGCATTTAGCGTAGCTGCTTGCTCACTGAGTCCTGAGGTTTGCGTGCCCAAGGAGGCTGAGTAAGTAAATGAATGTGAAATCAGAAGATAAGAAGCTATGGGGCTCCTTCGCTGAAGGAGGTGGAACTTGAGAGCCACAGGGGCCTTGATCTCGGTAGTTTGGTGTCCCCACTCAAAAGCAAGGAATGAAATGTTTAGAGAAACCAAAATAACATTACAGAATCATGGAAGGATAGACCTGCCATCTTGGTCCCCTCCATAGACGGGCGTGAGAGGCTTTAATTTCTGGGAAACGCAAAGATGCCCTCGAGGAAACCTCACTGGGACTGGAACCTTCTGTGAGGTTTTAGTCATGTGATGGCTGCCACGGGGAAAGGGCTTCAACTGGACGCAGATCTGCTGCAGAACACCTAAGGGGTTGGGGCCACGGGAATGCGAGGACCCCCTGCTGCTCCACGTCGTTCTCTTGTTCTGTATCTTCAGCAGCTCTGCAGCAGGCTTGAACCAGCCCCAGAGCAAAGTGCTGTGCCCTAGTTCTGGCTGCCAAGGCATTCCGGTCCTTTCCTCCCTCCCTTGTCCCTTTTTCCCACGGTGCCCACGGCCTTGGTGTTATCCGAGCTTCCTGTCAGGCTGTCCTCAGCACAGAGGGCAATCTGATAAAAGCAGTTTTGTAGGGCTGAATGGGAAGGTGCCTCAGGGACATTCTCTCTGAGGAGGACACTGGTAAGGGGTCAGGGGACAGAAGATGGGGTTTTGTCGCACACATGGGGTTTCTGCACGGTAGACTCTGAAGCCGCTATTCGTGGGTTCTTTCTCCTCGTAAGTTGTATGACCCTCTAGGGCGAAGTCCGTGTGTTTTTAATTTGGATTCACTTTGGATTTCTGGACTCAAAGGATTCTTGGGTCTTAGCCTCCCAAGTAACTGGGACTCTGATATGTCATTGCCCTCAGCTTGCAACATTGTCATGTCTGTGTCCAGCCCCTAGATCTGTGCTGGATGCTGGGGAGGCAGATGGCTGCTCCCAGAGAGTCACCTCGTCAGCATGAGTGGTGAGGGCAGTGGCTTCTGGTACCCTGCCAGGCTGGCTCCAGGAACTAGGTCTGAATGGCACCCTTTGCTTCGGAGCAAAGGATTCCCGGAGTACCTCTCTCTCACCAGCCTCCTCTCAATCCTCTTGGCTTCCAGGTCACGGAACATGGCCCCAGCTGTTGAATCATTCACCAGAATTCCCAGAAGAACTCATTCATCTAGGCTGTCTCTATCTTCCTAGAAGCTGGCTTGGGCCTGGGGGCAGGGGTGGGTACTGTTCTCTACCTAGTGGGGAGACATTAGAACAGCCCCACTCTTCCCATCTCTAGGAGGCCAATTGTTCTTGTGTTTGGCCAGCCCTCCAGGTGGTGTTTGGATGCACCCCCTTTGTGACTTGCAAGCTTGTCTTCCCCGAATGGATATAGGGATTCTCAGCCTTGAAGGGCAGAGAGGGTCATGGAGCCTCCACTCACGGTCAGGGTGAGATTTGATGTGGTCACTGAGGGCTTCTCCAGGGAGCTTTGCAGAAGCTATCTGATTTTCCCCATTGCCACAGAATCAAATAAACCATAATTGTTTCGTGACACATGTCACCAGTGTCATATTTTGTCTTGTGGAAAATGTTTGACAAGGTCTCTACGGGAAAAAAATGAGGCCATGGGTTCAGGGTGGGTGCTGATGCCTGCCTGCCTGATATTTGCAAAAGGCATGCCTGCTCCTCCCCGCCACCGTCTGCCCCTCCCTCCTACCCTGGAATGCCAGACTCAACAAAAGTCATAGCAATTAAAATAAAAAAGTCTACTTTGTTGGTTTGTGGAGTTTGACCTCCCAAGCGTGGATGATTGACTCGGGTTCATTCATTCATTCACACACTATGCTGTGCTGGTCACGACGCTAGGAAGCTGGTGGGGATGTGATCCTGAGCTGACTTAGCATCCTGGCACCTATGGGTTTGTGGGACAGTCAGTTCGGAGCCCAGTTCTGCCGTTTCCTGTATCATAGTGGACAAGCCATTTAGAGCTTCTGGGTTTTAGCTTTTATTTACAAAGAAAGATAGGAATCCTTGCTTTCTCCGGGAGGTGGTGACACACACGTTTAACCCTGGCACTTGGGAGTCAGAGCCAGGTGGATCTCGTAGTGAGTTCGAGGTTTGCCTCATCTATAAAGTGAGTTCCAGCCAGAGCTGTTACACAAAGAAACCTTGTCTCCAAAAACCAAAAAAAAAAAAAAAAAAAAAAAAAAA
>NW_026067922.1:13260010-13270494 GCF_014885135.2 Alexandromys fortis
ATGTGGGTCTCTGTCTCTGTCTCCTTTCATCGCCTGATGAAGGTTAATATTCAGGAGGATGCCTATATGTTTTTCTTTGGGTTCTCCTTCTTATTTAGCTTCTCTAAGAACCCGAATTATACATGCCCCCCCCTTTTCATTCTGCTCTCTTTCCCCCCTTTCTTCCTACAGCTTACAATGTTCTTTTAATTACCAACACCTAGTAAGCTAGGGACTCTAGTGGCCTGTGGAAATCCTGGGTGAGCATTGTTCTCCACGGAACCTGTGGTGTGTGTGTGTGTGTATTTGTGTGTGTGTGCGCGCAATATGTGTGAAGTATATGTATAAGAAATGTGTGTGTAAAATGTGTGTGTGTTATATGTGTGGGGTGTGTGCTATGTGTGCGGGGTATGTGTTTGAGATGTGTGTAATGTGTGAGTGTGTATGTGGGTTGTGTGTCTGTATATTTTATATGTGTGGGGTGTGTACTACGTGTGTGGTATATGTGTGTGCTTGAGATGTGTGTGTGTGTAATGTGTGAGTGTGTGTGTTATATATGTAGTATGTGTGGTGTTTGTATATGTGTGGTGTGTGTGCTATGTGTGTGTTTGAGATATGTGTGTGTAATGTGTGAGTGTGTGTGTTATATGTGTGGTAGCTGTGTATGTGTGGTGTGTGTGTAAGATGTGTGTATGGTGTGTGTGTGAGATATGTGTGTGTGGTATGTGTGTAGGGTGTGTGTGGTGTGTGTGTGTAAGATATGTGTGTGTGGTATGTGTGTAGGGTGTGTGTGGTGTGTGTATTTGGTGTATGTTGAGACACGTACCTATGTAAGTGAATCAGGTGGTTGACTGTGTACATGTGATGTGCATGTGTGGTATACACATGCTTACCTGTGTGCTGTGTGCACATGTGTGAGCTATGCGCACAGATGCATTGGCATGTGGTATGCATGACTATGCACAGGTTTGTAGACATGTTTGTGCCCATGTATATACTTGCGTGCAGAAGGAGACAAGAGGTGGCTGTGCAGCGTGGGGAAGCTCCAGGTTGCGCTGCTTCTCAGTTTCACCGGCCACCGGTGGGAGACCTACCACTCACCTCATACACATCCAGAAATCCTGGTGGGGGGGGGCGTGTGCTCCCAGAAACGGTCCACTTCTGTTCTCTTGCTGGTGGTTTGTCATTATTAATGCAGGTAGCAATTACCCATTTGGAATATTTGGTGAGTAATTAGCTTGCCCAGTGGAGATGGCAGGATGAAGAATGTGTCGATCTGACCTGATCTACTTTTCCAGTTCCCTGGGGAGGGCTGGGGGGGGTCAGGGGATGACAGAGCACTGGCGGGGGACTGAAGAGAAATGAGTTCAGAGCTGAGGATGCCCTGTAGTTGCCGGGGTCCCAGCTGCAGATCCCTGGGAAGATAAAAATAGCCTCCTGCTTTGGTTTGGCCCCGGCTGCTGTGTTACGTGCCACTTCCTCTGTGGGTGAAGCTCTTGGCTGTCTGCCCGAGAATGCAGGGCATAGTCAGAGTCCCGGTTGGACCAGCCCTCTGGGTGCAGTGTCACTGGTTGCAGGGAGCTGTGTCCTTGTCATCCCAGGATAACCTGAACCAGGACTGCAGAGGCAGGATGCTTACGGTGGAGGTCTCCCAAGACCACAAGAGGAAGGGGAAAGGCGGGGAATGGGCTCTGAGGCTTGCCCGAGCTGGCCCGTGATGCATATCGGTTCTTATCAGTCACGGGTCCGAAGAGTTGGTGACTCACTCACTAAGGTGTCACTCGAGGAGGACTCAATATGCAGGTGGGTAAGATGTCCGTCTAGGTGAACCCACTGTAGGTATGAGAACCCCATGCCTGTGGAGAAGTGTTTCAGAGAATGGCTCTGCCTTTCCCGGTGTTAGGGATGTGTTGGCACCCAGGCCCTGCAGATCACAGGCCCATTCATGGGAGAATGCCTCAGGTACCTTCCTCTAGACAGACACTGGCTTTGTTTAGGCTGCTTGGGGTGTATAGCTTCCAAAATGTGCCCAAGTCAAGTGAGGAGGCTCCAGGCACCATTCATGGTGGGTTCTGGAACCTCTTTGCGTGTGGACCAGCTTGGCCACCATATAACACTTGCTGCACATGGACACAGGTCATCTCCTGTCATTTCATGCTGGCATCTATGTGGGTCCTTGACATTCAGCGGTCTGTCTATGCAGCTGGGGCCAGCTCTACCGAGATGAGGGTTTGACGGGGTCATTTGCACACAGTTGTGTTGGCTCTGCCTTGCTGCCGCCTGTAATTCAAGGCCAAGGACCTTGCCTTCTGTCGAAGTGGGGTTTCCCCAGGGCTCAGGCTTGTGCCCTGCCCTAGAGGCCAGCCAGTGCCTGATCACGTGTTCAGGTTGCTTTCTCCGCAGCTGCAGTTGTGTGCAGTAAGGCTTGAGCAGAGTGCGGTGGCTCCGAGTTGGGACAACCCTGAGTCCTGTTCTTCTGGTTCCCTGTGACCTCGCACTAGGCCCTGGAACTTTTGAGTCACGCCGTCGGAAGATGTGGTGTCTGTCTGGGGCTGGACTCCTTGAGTGTTTGCCACAGGACAAACCAGATGCTCAGGATGAACAGGCGTCGCTGGAGAAGAGCCCACGGGTGATGACCTTGTGGCCCTCAGCCTGGACAAGTAGCAGTGAGTCTCCCTTTAGGTCCCAGGAACCACAGGGAGAGGACCCAACTTTGACAGGAGCTGTAGGACACAAGGAAGTCCCTGGGGGAATAGGCAGCGCTGCAGGGCTCTGAACTGAGGTCAAGGATGACCCCAGGGACTTTCCAAGGTATTCTAGGAAGGCATTTAAATAGTGCTATCACAGAAGACCTCTAAGGCAGGAGTGGCCATCTGTGAGGTGTGCTGCGGCTCCTCCAGGTCACCTGTGACAATAGCTGGGGAACCAGCGCTGGCCAAGCCTAGCCTACAGTTCCCTTCAGCTGTCTTGGGAGACACAAAAAACGCCAGGTGCAGGCTCTCCGGTTAGAATTTCCATGTACATTACCTGGGGCTTTTCTGTCCAGCCCACCCCCTCCCCCACCTCCAAGGAGGGCGTCATTCCCAAACCTATTGGGCCGAGGCTCTTTCCAGGGGTGTCCTCTTGTCCCATGTTGGTGTAACAAGTTGGTGGCAGGTCTGCTACATACTAGAGATAGACTGCCCAGCTTATGCATGAGGCGTGGGATCCCCAAAAACTAACCTACAAGGACAGAGCCATGTGACAGTGGTGGGGTCAGAAATCCTGGGTCTAAAGCCAGTCATAAGCAGAGCAGCCTGGGGAAAGTCAAGCTACCTCCTTTGTGTCTTCTGAACACAAGGGCAGACATTGCTTTCTCAAAGTCTGAGTGCGGCGACCAAACAAGCAGGGAGGACAAAGGCTGGTGCTTGTTGTGCTGCAGGTAAGAATGAAATAGGGCACCTGTACCACTTCCACTGCGGAGAGGTTCAGGAAACCTCACTGAAGAGAGGGGAGCTAGGATCGAAGAGCTGGAGGATGGAGACGACGGCCATGAAACAGCAACCCTAGACATACAGTAGCTATGGCTACCTACATAAGACTCCATAAAGGGTGGGTCCAGGGGGCTCCATTCCTACCCAAGGAGCTGGTGACTATTACTGGTCACTGGAAGGGGTGGTCTTTATCTATAAGGGTTTAGTCCCTGGGAAATGAGGGAAGAAGAAAGGGTTCTGAGGGAAAGGAAGGGAGATGCCAGATGGTAACGGGGGTGAACCTGATCACAACATATTATATACATGTGTGTGTGTAACTGTCATAAACAAAGAAAAGGGGGAGCAGATCAATGAGAACAGAAGAATTATTAGTAACATAGCTCAAATAGGTGTCTGCTCCTTGCTCAGCAGATCACCCAAGAAGCAGTCCACTCAATGAGCCCAGAATTCTCACAACACAGAAAGCATGCTTATCATTCTTTTCATTGATGAGAAACCAGACAAGACGACAACCATGTCCATCTTGTTCTCTGCTTGTGCCTGGTCCATCACATACCAGAGCCGTGGCGGACACTCGGGATACATGTTCATGGGATACATGAATGAGGAGATTATCCATACAGGCTGCCTAGAGGAAGGGACATGGACACCGAGACTTGCAGCATGGGGTCTGTTTGGATTGGGTGGGAGGAGTGCCTGGTGAGCGGCAGGATGAGAGACGTGACATACCTCACCAGAGGTAGATGGTTGCCAATTGGCAAGCTGGCCAGAGTCCTGGGGGCTTTGCTTTGTCTGAGGCTGTGTGCTTGGGTGCGCTGAGGGCTTCAGAGGAACGAAACCAAGATGGCATGTTTGTTCACCAAACATTTACTTACCTTGTGTCTGTCCTGTCTGTAGCTCCACGAAGGCCACTCTGAGGCCACAGAGGGTGCTGCACAGCTAACACGGTGGGCCTCAGGCTGGAATGGAAAGACTTTGGCAGTACGCTGGGGCGTGGGGCAGGGAGGAGCTGCACGCGGCATGAGGCAGATGTCAGAGTCGGTGTCAGGCAGCTGAGGCTCCAGGTGGCACAGATGCTGCCTGGGGAGATGAGGGAGACTGTGCACGGACGCTGTGGGGGAAGCGGCCCTGGGGATGTGAGAGTCTGTCACGGGACAGCTGCTGTCACAGGACAGATGGTCCAGCCTCCGTTTGCACTCATGACTTCGGCACTGTCTGAGGTTCCCAAGGAAGTGCATGGTTTCTGAGGCTCATCCATCCAGAACTGGCCTTGACAGGGGCCCTTTAATTTTATGGGACGGTTTGAGGTTCCTAGGCAATGCTCCTGTAGGTTCTCTAGAAGCACTTCTAAGCACCGAAGTTGCAAACCCCTCAAAGTCCATGCCAAGGTGGCGGAAGTGGCACCAAGAGGTGTGTTCCTACACTGCTCACTTTCTCCCAGTCCTGCGCGGAGCCACGAGAAACACTTTAGAGATAAGCAGAACCTTCCCCCTGGACCTGGTTCCCTCCTCGATGATTGACAGTTCTTACTTTTTGTTCTGTTGTTTAGTTTCAATTTTGTGTTATCCTGCTAGTTGGAGAAAGAAACTCAGAGCAATTATGTGGCTACTGTTACTAATTTTGAGACTGGGGTGGGGGGTGAGGGGATGTGGGGGGGTCTCACTGTATAGTCCTGCCGGCCTGGAACCCACTGTGTAGGCCAGGCTGTCCTTGAACTCACAGAGCTGGTGAGATGGGTTACACAAGTATAGAAATATATGAGTTATCATGAATTAAATGTGGGGTGAAAAATATCAAGGAGACACTTTGTTCAAACTTGTCGTTTATGGTTGCCCTGTGGACACATGAGCATGCAGGTCTCAGCTGCCAGCGAGGGCCCCTCAGGTCTGCCTGACTCAAGAGCTACCAATCCAGGGCTTCTGTTTTAGTGATGTGCGCTTTGGAGCTGGGATGTGGCTCAGTGGGTGGACTGCTTCTAGCCCTGAATTCCATCTCCAGCTGTGAGTAAACCAGCTGAGGTGATAAGTCCTTGTAATTCTTGGGCTTGGGAATATCAGGACTTCAAGGTCATCCTTGGTAGTCTGGACTTTAGGAGACCCTGTCTCAACAAAAACAAATTTTAAAAAAATGAAAAAAAGAACAAGACAAGAAAAACATGTTTTTGAGCAGGTGCCAAGTCACTGGGAATAAGAAGATTTTTTTTTTTAGATCAATCTTCTGATGTGCCTGCTGGCAGTGAATATCCATGGCTCTGTGTGCAGGTTGTCATGGTGGCAAAAGGAGCCAGACCTGAGTGCCCTGCAGTTGGTTGCAGGGCAATGGGGCAATTTGACCTTTGTACCTGACCCAAAGTTCCCAAGCCCTGTAGGCTACCATGGCCTGGCTCTTACATGGCTGGGGTAGGCTCAGTGTTCTCGCAAGGACTCCCAGCTTTCAGGGTGTGAGGTGAAGAAGTGACTGATTTGCTCTGGGGGTGTTGAGGAGAGAGAAAGACGACTGTGCTAGGACTTACGAAGTGGACTCAAAACGTGGCACGGACTAGGCCTTTGCTGGGCAATTCTTGTGGCTGTCTACACTTAACCCCCACCCCGGCCCCAGATCAGGTCTGTAGGCAGCACTATTCTCCACACAGTGTGTCCTTCATTCCTGCATGTGCGGCCCTGCTTTCTCCACCTGCAGGTCAGGTCCGTGCTCACTGCCACGCTGCAAGTATGCACATACATACGCATGCACGCATGCACACATGCCATTCATTACTGCATGCAATCTGCTCTCCTCCACCCTGCACGCCACACCCGGGCAGTGTGTCTTCCTGCTAGAATGAGCACCTGCTAGAATGGACCTTTGCACTCAGATCTTCCTCATGAACGGAAAACACACTGAGCCCAGTCTGCCAGGTGCCCTGGGCTCCACTCTGTTGCGAATGTCTCTCAGGGAGTGATGCTGGGGAAGCTAGTCATGAGATTTGTGGTCATTTAAGCCTAGATTGCAGAAGATTGCATTGGCTCTCATTCTGGGATCTTTCTTGTCTGGTTTTGAATTTCCTTGGGAAATATTAAAATGCAGCATCTGGGTGCTTGCTTTTTATTTATTTTTGTCATGGCATTCTCTAAATAGTAAGGAGTCTCCTGGGACTCTCTTGTCAAATAGCTGCCTCGTTGACTACCTGCAGTCCGGGTGGCCAAGGGCTAGGCTCTGATCTCTTCAAAGGACCCAAGAAGAGCCAGTTTCCAGAAGAATGGACTCTGTCTACTGGCACTCGCACCAGGCACGTTCTGGAGCGCGCCATCTCTCATTTCTCCTTTTCCATCCAGGAAGATGCCAACTGATCGCATGCTGTCCTCACAGTGATCCCTAGGAAGAGCACAGGCGCCACAGACTCTCGGCCCAGTGTTGCATCCAAAGCGTTCTCTTGCCTTGTGCATCCAGGCAGAGTGTGGACACAGAGCTGACTGACTCATGTCTTCAAGAGGGTCGTAGGCCATGGTGTGCAGCCCCTGGAACTAAGGAACAGAGGCAGAGATGTTTCTTGAGCTCTTCCGTGCATCCAGAACCTTGCCAGGGCATGCCAACATGACCTCACGATGACAGCAGGCAGGGTACACGTGTAGGCAGAGCTGGGGCTGGGCTGGTGGTAAGATCCACGAGAGCAGCTATGTGGAAGGGGGAGCCAGAGTGCACTGGTCCAAGGTTCCAGTTGTTGACTCCTCTATGGGTTAAAGCAGCCACTTCAGGGAGCCTGACTTGGGGGTATACAGCTAGTGCATGGGCCAGGTAGTGTTGTTTCCCAGAGGACTGGAGAGCTTCCCCTCCTCTTTCTCATCCCCCTCCCCTGCCAAGCCTTCCTTACCTCCCTTTCTCTTTCCCTACCCTTGTCCTTGACCCCCTTGTCTATATCTTGCTTATGGAACAGGAAGTGGACTGAGACACTGGGTGGTATTTCTAGCATATGAGAACTCAAAGCCCGCCCCCACAGTGACACACTTCCCCCCAACAAGACCACACCTACACCAACAAAGCCACGTCTCCTAATAAGGCCACCCCCTATAAGCTTATGATGGCCAATTACATTCAAACTACCACAAGATCCTACACAAGAAACCAGGGCACACCCAGGGTAACTAACCACTGAGGGCATTGCCAACTACACCTGTGACTCAGCTCCCTGGGATCTGAAAGATAAAACCAAAATGTGATTTCTTTTCCCTAGAACCTAAGATGGATAAGTGCTCATAGCATGAATCTCAGAGAAAGGGCTGGAGATGGGAGAACACTAATCTGCTACGGCACCACCTGGGTGCAAATTTTGTTCATTTATTTGTGTATGTGCAGGTGTGCATATATGGGTATGTACATGGGCTAATATAGTGTAGAAGGAGCTGCGGGCCTCTTACTGCCTCCTGGCTCCTGGTCACTAACTAGCTTTACCCAAAATAATTACACACAAATTGTATTCATTTAAATACTACTTGGCCCATTAGTTTCAGCCTCTTATTGGCAAATTCTCACATCTTGCTTTAGCCCATATTTAGTAATCTGTGTAGCACCACGAGGTGGTGGCTTACTGGGAAAGATCTTAACCTGTGTCTGTTTCAGAGAGGAAAGGCATGGCGTCTGCCTCACTGCCTTCTTCCACCCAGCATTCCATTCTGTCCTCTCTGCCTACCCATGTTCTGACCTATCAGGCCAAGCAGTTTCTTTATTAATTAACCAATGAAACAATAGATAGATAGAAGACCCACCTACATCATTATAGAGGTCAGAGATCTGCACCAGATGCCTTCTTTAGTCACTTCCAATCTTATTATTGTTTTTAAACATTCTTTTGTTTTTGTGTATGTGCATGGGTGTGTCTGTGTGCACGTTTGTGGTGTGTTTGAGTACATATATGCATATGCACACAGGCTGGAAGAAGGCATCAGATCCCTGGAGCTGCAGTCAGAGGCTGTTGTGAACTGTTCAATGTGGGTGCTGGGAACAGAATTGCTGGGCCATCTCCCCAGGCCTTGACCTTGTTTTGGGGGCAGATCTCTCACTGAAGTTAGAGCTCACTAATTTGGCTGAGTCTGTCCCACTCATGGCAATTATAGTTGCATGCTGCCACGCCCAGCTTTCCCCGATGGGGTCTTGGAGAATGAACTTATGTCCTCCTGCCTGCAAGGCAAGCCCCTTAGACCGAGCCACCTCCCCAGCTCAGTGGCTCTTATTCTGTAGCATAAACTACCATTCTTTTCTCTGAGTCTATGCATCCATCTGTACTTACTATTTCCTTCGGCCAGCATTGGATCATATTCTTTCCTCATTTAGCAGTATCTTACAGGTGCATTTCCTGTTAGCTTGAATTCTGATCCAGCATCGTTTACAGCTCCTGTGACCCCATCCTTGCAAGCTACACTGTGCACAACGGTCTCCTCCTCCCTCCACACACTGCACAGTGGGCCTGCTCCCCAGTGCTTGGCAGGTTTCTGCCACACTTTGCAAACCCCAGCAGCACTGTTGTGGTCAATGTTCTGAGAGTCCTGCCTTCTAAATGGGGCCATTATGAGGAGCCCTGTGGATGGGGCTAGAGTCCATCTTAAAGAAGAAATGTGTTCCCAGGTCTCCCTTCTGGATGCCCATGGGTACTGGAGATTATTATTATTTTCTAATAGGCCCTGTCACTGTCCGGTAGACTGTTTTAGTTTGCCTTTCTGCTGATGTGATCAGATGTCAAGACTAAAAGCCATCTGGTGAGGAGAGTCTTTATTTCATCCCATTGCTCACAGGCCACCGTTCAGGGAAGTCAGGGCAGGAACGGAAGGCAGGACTTGAGAGAGAGGGTCGCGAAAGAGTGCTGATGAGTGGCTTGCTCCTATGGCTCCCTCAGCCTGTCTTTTTATACCCTCCAAGACAGTGGATTCCAGGAGTGGCAACCGCCTCCGGTGGGTTTGGCCCTTCTTTATCGATAATTAAATAATGGAGAAAACACTCCACATGCTTGTCCACAGATCAATGAAGTGAGGGCATTTTTCTCAACCTAAGTTCCCTCTTTGCAAGTGACTCTAGCTTGTAACAAGTAGTTAAAAGTCTAACCAGGATGTGGGCTTTCTTCTCTGATATCAGCCTGGTTCTCATCTGAGCTGTGTCTTCTGCTCCATCCTGAAAGCATCCGGGATGAGTCTGCTCTTGCGCTGGTCCCAGGGCAGAGTTGGGTGTTTTCTTCTGGTCCCTGAGTTCCTGGTATAGATATAAAGGTCTACACTGGAGGCCTTCCCTGAAGAAGCTCTGCTCCCTAGTGACAGAATTCTTCATTTCTCCAGGACGCTTGCTGCAGAACAGGAAGGAACAATCTGATGCCTTAGCTAGAGCTGGCAGCTGCAGAGAACCTGTTAGGACTTGGGCTTTGGCCTCAGCACCTGTACCTTTACTAACAGCTGGCGGTTCACCATAGAGTTGGGCTGCCTGTGACACTGTAGTAGTACCCTTGCCAGCTGGCCCTTGCCGGGCAGGAGGGCAAAAAGTGAGCGGTTTATAACAAACAGAAGCTCACCTGGCTGGAAAGTTCAAGTCAGGGTTCGCGGAAAGGCTTGTGCTCTCATTACATGGTGGAGGATCACCAGACATTGTGTTTAAGGGTGGATGGAGCTGGATGTAGAGAGAGACATAGGTAGGTGGATGGGTGGGTAGATAGACAGAAATAGATGGAGACAGGGAACCCTGACAGCGTTGGCTCACTGAACCATCCCACCCATGCTCTTGACCTCTCCACAAAGTTGTGCCGGGAATCAAGTTTGCAACACAGGAAGGCTGGGATGCGTTCAAGTCATTATGATCTGGGTGAGGTTGCAGCATCTGTTTCTAACTCGCAGATCTGGACTCAACAGGTCACAGAGCACACCACTTTGCCTGGACATACGTGGTTTGGATGGCAGTGCTGTGAAAAGTCACACCACAGACTACCCGTGGCCTGAAAGACAAATCTTAGGGTTCAGTGGCTTACACCTGCTGTGCAGGCTTAGCAGAGGAAAGGCTCCCAGTAACCATACTCACAGT